>NC_054371.1:56595191-57195191 GCF_017654675.1 Xenopus laevis
CTTAACCGTCTCTTTCGCAAGCGAATTGTCATCTATGCCTGTTAGTAAATGGTGATGTCCCTACAGATGTTTGAAATGCCAACAATCTGTATTCTTTCATTAACCACTGAATGTGCTAAATATGTTAGTGTCCTAGTATTTTGCTGTTTGAAACTGTCTTCTCTACAATGTGCAAATAAAACATGTTAATTTCGGAATGTACGATGTAGTCCACTGTCGAGTCCATATTTTGACCCATTAACCAATCAGCCTTTGTAACACCAGCACTATAACCTACTTTAACAAAAATTGAACCATCATTCTTTTTCTTTGAATTATTTTTACTGCATATCATTTCTTTGAGCCTCCATGACATTTTATAAGGTTATACTCTCTATTTTCTTACTCATTGTTGCACCCAATTCTTTAAGACATCCTGCTTTCCCTGTCAACAATTTTATATTATACAAAAGGTGGTTTTAATTGAATTAGTTTTAACCAATGCAAGTTATTAGAAGGAGCCTTTGGATATGTAGGACATGGAAAGTATCCTAAATAAAGTTACAAGTTACGCTCAGGTAAGGTGGGTCAAAAAAAGATACTGTATAATATAATACAGAATGTATTCACATGTTACATGATCTATATTCGATAGCATTGCCTAAAATAATAACATTTGAGAATAATCTCAATATAAGACATTAAGGACAACTGTTTCCGTACTAGAAGTCAAGCTAAAAGATGGCTGCCATAAGAAACCCATATATATATATTATCCAAATGATTATTATTAAACCACCGTATTAGAAGAATAGGGTTAAAAATATACATGACAACAAATTGCCTAATTGTAGGAAAAAATAGCAAATACTATTTTTGAGAGAAATCATTTTTTTGCAAGACTAATTTAGCAAACCCAGTGAATGCACTTCTGCATTATATATACTGTATATCCCTTGTACTATTCTCTGTCACTAGTGCTTATAACATAAGTAGCTGTAGGAGTGGTTCTCTCAGTGTATAATTAGCACTTGCTAGGTCTTGCAAACATTGCCTGGGAAAACAAGAGCTGCTATTATAATTTGGAAAGTTTTTAATTTTGGATTTTGTCTAGTATAACTGTTTGGAATAAACCTTATTGTGAGCTAGCTGCATCTCAGCTGTTTCATCACTTTACTCTTTGGGGCACATTTACTAAGGGTTGAATATCGAGGGTTAATAAACCCTCGAAATCGACCCTCGATGTAAAATCCTTCTAATTTGAATATTGAATTAGAAGGATTTACCGCAAATACTAAGATCGATTGATTCGAAGGATTTTAATCGATTGATCGAAGGATTTTTCTTCGATCGAAAAAACCTGGGGATGATGGGGAAGGTCCCCATAGGCTAACATTGTACCTCGGTAGGTTTAAACTGCCGAAGTAGGTGGTCAAAGTTTTTTTTAAAGAGACAGTACTTCGACTATCGAATGGTCGAACGATTTTTAGTTCGAATCGAAGTCGTAGTCGAAGGTCGTAGTAGCCTATTCGATGGTCGAAGTACCCAAAAAAAACCTTTGAAATTCTACGTTTTTTTCATTCGAATCCTTTACTCGAGCTTAGTAAATGTGCCCCTAAATGTGCAGGCAATGCCAGTTTTTCCCATAAGGAAATATGGAATCTTGAAATGTGAAATCTACAGAGCTTCTGTGTTAGAAGCTTCATGAAAATGTACATTTATATTTTTTTAGCCTGTGAAAAAGCTTGGCAAATTGTTCCAAATCATACTGCTGATATTTTGGTATTTCCTTGTAAAATTATTTTCCAAACAGGACATTTTAACAGTTGGGGGAAAGGATGCAGATGGAATAATTTAATAGAATTATTCATCTTCCGACATCTGACTCATACTCCCTCTGTAGTTGCCTTTCTATGCGAGAGAGAGAATTATTCATATGCCCGCCTGTTCTCAGAAGATGTGGAGGCTGTATAACGTGTGCTGCTGAAAAGGTTGGGATCTGAGTGGGAGTATAATGGACTTTGTATCTATACTGCTGTGAACTAATTCAGTACACAGTATGGTTTATCAAAGGTAACACTGCTTCAATTGCTGTTATTAGCACCACCTTTATATGTGTTTTCTGACAGCATTTAAGGTATTATAAAAATTATACAAGAATGATCTATCTATCTATCTACCATCTATCTATCTACCGTCTATCTATCTACCGTCTATCTATCTACCGTCTATCTATCTATCTATCTACAGTCTATCTATCTATCTAGACTTTACAAAGGGGGACCGCTCCAAGTTCACTCTCCCTATTTGTTGCTCCAATCGGGTGCTCTGTCCACAGCGTCCCCACTGCTGAAATTCACTTAGACATCAAAAAAGAAGGACGGCACTCCGGTACATGGAATATACTTTTATTCCAAGCTCATGCAAGGATCCTACGCGTTTCGGGAATCACTCCCTTAATCATAGGCAATGATGAAAATTTCACGAGGTTCAATATCAGGGCTATGATTAAGGGAGTGATTCCCGAAAAGCGTAGGGCGTTGGATCCTTGCATGAGCTTGGAATAAAAGTATATTCCATGAACCGGAGTGCCGTCCTTCTTTTTTGATGTCTAAGTCTATCTATCTATCATCTATCTATCTACCGTCTATCTACCATCTATCTACTATCTACCGTCTATCTATCTATCTATCTATCTATCTATCTATCTATCTATCTATCTATCTATCTATCTATCTATCTATCTATCTATCTATCATCTATCTATGTCAAGAAATGTCTAGCCTTGAGGGATACCTTCATCACATAATAATGCATTGAACAGTGCTGTCTACAGCTTACATTTCCCAACCCTCAATATACTGTATCCTCAATATATTTTAAAATCATTAATTGCTCCAGTCCAAAATTCAATCTATGAGGCATATTTATCAAGGGTCGAATTTCGAATTGAAAAAACTTCGAAATTCTAATTCAAAAAGACCAACCGAAATTAAGTCAAAGGTTTTTTTTTTTTGGTCGAATAGGTCAGTTTTCGATCGAATAGGTCCGTATTCAGCCAAATTCGAATCGTATGAATCAAAGGAATATCGAATTAGATCGATTAGAAGTTTTTCCCAAAAAAACCAATTGACTCCAAATAGGTTCTAGGAGGTCTCGCATAGGCTAAAACAGCAATTCGCCAGGTTTTAGATGGCGAATGGTCGAAGTCTAATTTTTAAAGAAACAGTACATGATAAATTGCAATATTCGAATTTTCGAATTTTTTTCAAATTCAAATCGAATTTGGACTTTTCCCTAGTCGAAGTACACAATAAATAGCTAGAATTTCGAATTTTTTGATTCGAAAATTCACCTCGACCTTTGATAAATCTGCCCATATGTGTCATTCAAATACAATAATAATTGCTGTTAAAGGCACTCTCCTCCTCGCCTGCCTTGTTCCAACCTGATCCGTGCACACATTGTGCATGCATCAATCGGACTGGAGAGTGGGATATTGCAGCAAGTATCTAGTAAAAGGCAGAGGTCTTTAAATAAATGTTTTTTCTATATGGAAAATACTGTCAAGACGTTTACATACCGTATATACTCGAGTACAAGCTGTCCCGAGTATAAGCCGAGGTACCTAATTTTACCTCCAAAAACTGGGAAAGCTTATTGACTCGAGTATAAGCCGAGGGTGAGAAACGCAGCAGCTTCTGGTAAGTTTAAATCAAAAAATTGAGGGTTTCTGCTCCCATTGGAGGTGCCGGCGTCTCGTTTTTGGATGCCGGCGACCATTCTTGGACGCTGGCGAATATTCTTGGAGACTATTCTTGGACTATTCTTAGGCACACGCGACTATTCTTAGATGCCGGCGAACGTTTTTGCGCTTGACCCGAGTATAAGCCGAGGTAGAGTTTTTCTGCATATTTTGGGGGCTGAAAAACTCGGCTTATACTTGAGTATATACGGTAAGTCTTCTGAGACATCAGTCTAATGCCAGTGTTATATATAAAGCCAAAGCCATAGAGCAAGACTGGACTGTTCTTTGCAAGGAAGACATGAATATATGGAAACATAGCACCCAACTAAGGGTTTTTTTCTCTTTAAACAATAATTTATATTATTTAAGGTGCAAGTGAAACCTTATTTTAAAAGCATTTACATTTCTAATTATCAACGAATTAAAACGAATTTGCTAGTAAAAAAAAATCTCTTACCCTAAAAAACTCCTTGGTTGACCCTGAATCCAATGTTCCATAAGCAATTTCTGATTGTTTTGAAAGATCCTCAGCACTTTCAATGGGAGAGACCATCCTTTCAACAGTGAGGAAGGCAGCTAAGTTAGCCGTGTAGGATGAAATTATAATCAGGGTAAAGAACCACCACACACCTCCAACAATGCGACCGGACAGAGATCTAAGTATAAAATGCATTTTTTAAAATAAAGTGTGTGTTGTTGTGAGTTATAATGCGTGTCTCTCTCTCTCTATCTCTCTATATATAGATAGATAGATATAAACATTAGACAAACTTTTTTAAGTAATTTCAAACCCTTTAACACTTTTTGTTAGCATTAAACAGCTTGTATACCTGTATAAACATATTGTACTATGTGCATTTATTCCAATGGGCATTGCATTCATACTTAAGACTTACTTCAAGTGCCCTTGTACCTTTATTTACTTATTTTGTTCTGTATGAAGCTTGTGACATGTATAAAAGAGTAAATTCCCCAAACTGGCCCATCTGCCTATATGTGAGCCTAAATTGAGCTGATATTCAGAATCCAAAAGTGGTTATTGCCTTAAAAGGCTGCATGCCCCCATTTTCCAATATGATCTAGTTGTATGACCTGCCTAAAACCCTATTAAATCATACACTGAGTCATAATTAGTCAGTGTAAGCTGAGCCAAGCTGATGAGTAATATTAAAAGTCAACACATACTAATACTATATCAGATTAACATTAATTCCCTTAAGTCATATACCAGATAAAAGCAAATTCTTTACTGATATTTCAGTTAAAAAAGCACTTCCCATACCCTAAAAACAAATGTGATAGGCAGGAGGGGCCCTCCAATAACGACACTCTCAGCATATGCATATACAATATATAAGCACCTAAATGTATTTTGTTGACCATTTGCCAAAAATATTATATTCCAACTGTACTGACGTTGCTACACAACATTGTTATTTAAATTCTCAATGCCCTGAATCAGATATATCTATCCGTGGATGAAGACTGATCCCCAGGAACTAAGGTTACCAGTGTCTGTTGGCTATTGATTATGTTAAATGCTTTTTTTTAAATCAATGTTCATAACTCAGTATTATTGTTGTTGATGCAATTTTCGGTCTACAACCATGCAGCATTGGTCGGTCTGTACACATTCCTATTTATAGTTATAGTAAAACTGCATAAATAACAACAACTGCTAAATGAATCTTGTTATTTTAATATATGCATTAGAATATATTAGTTGTGAAATTTTGCCTGATTATTCATCATATGTGTTAGTTTAGGAAAAGGTTATAGCTAATATTCAAGAGGGTTCATTTACATATTGATGCCATTCATTAAAGTTGCATGGTCCTAATTACGCTCCCCCAATAGCAAGCGCCATTGTGGTCACCTAGTCAGTTTAGATGAATCTAATCTATATACACTATATACACCTATTGATGCACTTGTAATTTCAAGACTCCTACTGTGGGTTGTGCCATTACATGCAGCACACCTGCACACATTAACAGTTTGGTGTCAAGTTATACCATCCAAACTCTAAGGGGGTTATTTATAAAACTGTGAATACAAAAACTGCAAAACAATTCGGATTTTTTTAACCAAAAAAAAAATCAGATTCTTTCCAGAATTCATTATACCCTGAGGCTGAAAAAAGTCAGAACCACCATCTCCAAGCTGTAGCGGTCCTGTAGAAGTCGAATTTTATTGCCAAAAGCCAGATTTTGGTAGGAAATCTGACTTTTTGCCAGGAAACTCAGTTCATAAAACTCAGTTTTATTCAGATTTTTTTGCCCTTACCGATTTTAGCGAGCTTTTTCTATGATACATAAGGTCCAATTGGCAATTCGGAGATGCTCTGACTTTTTCAATAGAAATAATGGGATAAATTCAGACTTCAATAAATAACCAGTCATAAAAATATATATTCCAAAACATTCTTTCAAAGTTTAAAAAATGTATTCTTTATTTAGCATAAATATTAAAAAGTAGGCATACAGACCAATTGATGCTCCGCCTTACGCGTTTCATGCCCACCGACACTTATTCATAGGCATATAAATGCCTATGAATAAGTGCCGGTGCATATGAATGCCTATGAATAAGTGCTGGTGGGCACTATACGTGTAAGGCGGAGCATCAATTGGTCTGTATGCCTACTTTTTAATATTTATGCTAAATAAAGAATACATTTTTTAAACTTTGAAAGAATGTTTTGGAATATATATTTTTTTGACTTGATATATGTGCCCTTTTGAGCTGGGGGCTATATTCCAATGCTTTTGGCCCTTTTTGACAGGCCTTTATAGATTGCAGCAGGTGGTTAGTAATTTTGGATTCAATAAATAACCCCCTAAACATTTTCAGAGCAATTGCATTTAATTCACATGAAAATGCAAGAGCCTGAGGCAACTTCATTTCACACATGAGATTTTACAGGAATTGTTGGGCAAACCACTGCATGGAATGTAAAAATCATTGCCAATTATCTCTAAAGTAGCACTTATTGGATCCTATGTGATAATTCTGTAAAATAGATTTTGCATATATTACTCAGATAAATCCTAAGGGAAAGCTAAACCTCGCTGCCTCCAAGTTACCTCCCCACAATGTTCATTACACTGAAAAGTGTCCCTATGTGTTCAGAGGAGACATCTTTTCCCATTATGGATCCTTTTCTGTCAGATTAAAGGAGAAGGAAAGGTTAAAACTAAGTAAGCCTTATCAGAAAGGTCCATCTAAATATACCAGTAAACCCCCAAAGTAATGTTGCTCTGAGTCCCCTGTCAAAAGAAACACTGCATTTCTTTCCTTCTATTGTGTACTCATGGGCTTCTGTATCAGACTTCCTGCCTTCAGCTTAAACCTCATTGCCCTGGGCAAGAGCATGCTCAGTTTGCTCCTCTCCCCCCACCCCTCCCTTCTCTACTGTAATCTGAGCCCAGAGCAGGGAGAGACTCAGGCAGGAAGTGATGTCACACCATATTAATACTGCAGCTCCTATTCTAAACAAACAGAGAGTTTCTAGAGCTTTTTACTCAGGTATGGTAAAACATTCTACAGAATAAATATAGCATTCTAGCTTGCACTATTGCAGCTAATCTATTGGCAATAAAATGCCTCCGTAGCTTTCCTTCTCCTTTAACAACTCTAAGAAGGCAGGATCATGCACATTGGAGGCTAGGTCCAGGATCAACTACTGCTCGTGTTCCTGTAAGCTCCATACCTGCAAAGTGGAGGAAGAGGATCTAAAGTGGAAGAAGATGGTGGAAGAAGATAGTAGAGAGTCTTGATTTCACTGTAGTAGTAACGTATTAAAGCCTCAACACCCATAACAGGAGCAATTTACAGCACATTGAGCAACAATGGCTGATATATTCCCTTTCAGTCAAATTCATTTATACAGTAAATGATTATGTTTAGTAAACAGACAGAACAGAAAATGTTATATGCTTAGCCAATTATACTTACAGCTTATATTAGGTACAATGCAAATTGTAATCTTAGCTTGCAATTTAAAAAATTCATTTGAATAAACTATGTCTGGATATGTAAGATCATTTGCTTATACCCCTGGAATTGATATCTTAAGAGATCACAGAACCTTGAGCTGTGATTACAGAACGGGGAATTATTTTGCTCCTTCTCTAACTACATACACTTCAGCTTTTAAAAGAAACAAAAACATGTTGTTTTCCAAATTGTACTGCTACAGATTTACATTATTAGTATTCATTTAATTAGAAGGTGGAAACAAGTCTGTATAAACATTGTATAAATCTGTCACCTAAATTGATTTTAGCGGTAACAATATATATCTATATATAGTCTATATATCAAGTGACTCAGTTCTGTAAAGTTATTATTTTAAAGACAAATTCCTTTTAAGTCTACACCAATCATCAACATCCTTCTTTACAGGAAAATGATTGCTCCATGAGGCTCCAAGTCTAGAACCATATACTAAAGTGCAGAACCACCAAACATTCCCAAACTCAATAAATAGCAGGTCCACAGAGCATGATTCAGTCAAACAAAAGGTGCTGCAGAGGCTGGGAATGCTGGTTAAAACTGTCTGCCTGCTGGAAAAACATGGCTGTTCCTTGTTAAATTATTTTGTTTATTTTGTGAAACTGATCATATGTGCCATTTAATCACATATTTGTATGTGATTTGTAAATCTCTCAACATCAAATAGTCTTAAATACCCACCCAGCCCTACAGATTTACATCAATGCACAAGGAGGAATACTTATTTGCTATCATTTAGGAATAACCTTTAAGAGGTGGGTAGACCCTTGAATGTCACTGCAAGTACAGGTGGAATAAAAGAAGATGGAGAAGTACTTCCACTCACCCTTCACCTACAATATATTTGAAAGACGATAGATAGATAGATACATAGAAAGACAGATAGATTAACAGATAGGTAGACAGACAGAATATAGATTGATAGACAGAGATTGATAGACATATCCCCCCTCCCCAGCTGTTCTCCTAACAGTGTAGGGGGTATTTCTATAAGATATAGGATCAGACCCCCCTTGGGGGCCCTGGTGTAGTAGTTATACTGCAAATTTACAAGTGTCAGGCATCTAATGAGGAATCCTCTGCATCCCTGTTGGTAAACTGATTAAACAGATGTAATATTTGCACCAGATCTAGGTATTCACAGTAACCAATCATGATGCAGCATTTACTTGTTAACCATTTGAAACCAAATATACCATTGGTTGCTATGGGTTCCTAAACACTGTGCAAATTTGACACATTTGAGATCACCTAATAGATGATGATAAACTGCAGAGTTCTGTGATCTGTTTAGACAAGTACAGCCTTGGCTCTTAAATTTGTTCCAGGTTCAATCTGATATCATCTCCAAACTCATCTCGAATCTACTGCACTTCATTATAATATAATATGGTGAGCAGGTTTGAGCCTTTGCATGTTGTGGGTGTCTGATCTTGCTGCACAGCATGTAGTGAGTAAATATGCAGCGTGGCGTAGATCAAAGACCCAGAACTACTGACTCTATGTGCTGATACAATGGTTCTTTTATTCTAATGCCATAGTCAAAAGTGCAGGCCACATAAAGGTTTGCTAAATGGTGCATCTGGAATAAAACGGGACAGAAAAGCACCAAAAATGAAATAACAAATAACAAAACTTTAGAAGGTAGATATTAGCAGAAAATGTCATCAATAAAGGAAAAATGAGTGACATCAGACAGTCAGCATGGCTTTTATGAAAGGCCATTTATACCAAATGCATATTTCTATGAGTAGGCAAGTTGGAAGCCTGATCAGAAATCTGCATAGCTTGTGTAAATAAATGGGTTGATCACCTAATTAAAATAACGTCTGGTATGATGTAGAGAGCGGTATTCTGAGATAATTGGCAACTGGTTTCATTTTTTATGTGTAGTTTTAATATTAGTTATCTTTTTGTTTAGCAGTTCAGGACATAGTTCAAATCTGATAAATGATTATATATTAAAGTAAACCATTGATGTATACATCCAACTGGTGTTGTTCATATGGTCTAAAACATTATTCTTCATATGATTTTTTGTTTGCACAAAGACCAAATGGAGAATGACCATTCAGATTGCTCACATTGTACTCCACACTCATCTAATTAGATTTGAGCCTGGAGAATTGTCACCAGCATGCACTGCAATTATTTCTGCATGAACTCATCACACCACTTCTGTACCACTAGCTGTTTCACCAAACTCATGAGGCTCTTTGACGGTCTTCCAAATCATTCTAATCAATCTTTGTTATTGTCTATTTGCTTCACACACACAAAACTATTTTGGATTAAACACTTGGGCATCATTTTGCATAGTAACAAAAAGTGGCACAATATGCCATATTTTTTGCCCAAAATGCAACACTTTGTGCTTGCCACAAACCAATACAAAAATATGTGACAACATTTTGCACAAGCTAATATATAATGTGAAATCCCACATACCCATGACTAAATGGCCACTAGGTAATAGAAACATGTCATGCACTTGTTCTTCCGTTGCATGAAATGTGTTAGGTGCAAAAAATATAAAATTGCCTTTATGGAAATGGCAACATCTTGCACTGAGCCTTACCCAAATGAATAGGCACAACTGTTGCACTAGGGCAAAAGAACATAAGATTTAACCACTTAAATAGTGTTTTAATAATTGCAAGTTTGTGCATATTTAGCACCTGCCATTGTTTTTCCTATATTAAAATATAATACTCCCCATCGTAAATAGATGGTTCGTCATGTATAGAATTAAAACCTCGAGTGTCTGTATTTCTTCTGTATAGCTGTAAAGCAAGAAGCCAATATAAAATCAGTTTAATGTGCAAAGTGAATGGAACACAACGTTGCTGGAAGGACTGATTCCATAGCTGTCCCCCAGCACGCTATCCTTTTTTCCCATTACAGTTTGTGTCGAATGTAAACTGTAAAATGGGAATATGCAGCAAAAACACGGTACGCCTCCAAGAAGGCATAAAATGACTGGAACCTTATGCATTTTGTAGTCTTCACATGGTGTATATACTTTCACTGAGACAAGCAGAGCTCAGGAGTACACCCTTCTTATTACCTTGCTGTCGCCTGGGAAGAAGCAAACTTAAAACTATATCTAATTCATTCTACAGGAACCGAAAAAGTAATAACTGTCTCTTAAGAGCAGTGAATATATATCCACCATGAACTCCGCTTTAGACTAAAAATGCACAAAGCAGAAGAAAATAGGTAACCAACCTTGGCGAAATATCGCATCCTTGCTGCATAAAGGCACCAAGGGAAAACCAGAGACTATTAAATATCCCAAACTCATTAGATGACTCGTTACTTTGTGTTTCTCTTCCATCTTCAAATTCCTCTGTATGCCACTCGTATGGACTAAATCTGCTGACCAGGAATAAAACTACACTGACCCCAATATAAGCAAATACAATGCACATCCAGATCTCATATGCTAAAGGATCAAGAAAAGAAAACACTCCGGGTTTTGACTTCTGAGGCTTCTTGATCATGATAGAGATTCCAAGACTCATAAAAGGCTTGGAGAAGTCAATCACTTCTTCTCTCACTAATGTTATAGTCAGTGGAGCAATGGCAATGTCTGCTTTCTGTATAAAAACAAAACAAGAAAAAAAACGGAATTATTTCATTATAGAACAAGGTTAGTGTGGCATTCCCAGTTGTCATGCAACCCAAGCAAAAATCAGTTTTTCATTTTTGGTTATTGAATATTATATATAATATTAAACATACAAAATATGGAAAACAGTTTTTTATGATGGACTATGAACTAGTGATTTTACTTGCCGCTAAAGGCATGCAATATCAGCCATAATGGATGCTAATATTATTTTTCATACCAGCTTGTATTCTTATGCAAACAGCTTTATTATATACATATGGGATCCATAATCGGGTTATCCTAGTAGTTCTGAAATTCCACAATAAGTAAGTGCTAAGAACATGCAAGTAGTAGTTAATGCTTCAGTCCATATAAGGGGGAAAGGTGATAGTATACAGGTATAGGATCCCTTATCCGGAAACCCAATATCCAGAAAGCTCCGAATTACGGAATAGACTCAATTTTATTCAAATAATCCAAATTTTTAAAAATGATTTCCTTTTTCTCTGTAATAATAAAACAGTACCTTGTACTTGATCACAACTAAGGTATAATTAATCCTTATTGGAAACAAAACCAGCCTATTGGGTTTATTTAATGTTTAAATGAATTTCTAGTAGAATTAAGGCATGAAGACCCAAATTACGGAAAGATCCGTTATCCGGAAAACCCCAGGTCCCAAGCATTCTGGATAACAGGTTCCATACAGGTTTTACAGATAAGAGATCTTTCTATAATTTGTATCTTCATACCAGAAGTCTACAAGGAACTCATGTAATCATGAAATAAACCCAATAGGCTGGTTGTTATTTTTCTCCAATAGGATTAGTTATATCTTAATTTGGATCAAGTACAAGGTGCTGTTTTAGTGAAATCACTTTAAAAAAATGTAATCAAATGATAAAAATGGAGTTTATGGTCGACAGTCTTTCCGTAATTTGGAGCTTTCTGAATAATGGGTTTTCTGGATAACGGATCCCATACCTGTACTACAAATAGGCTAAGTAGTATAAGGTAGACTTACCCCATATACTAATTCTCCAACCATTCCATTCCAGATTTTTGTTTCAGCATCTCTAGCTCCATACTTGCCATCAGCAACGATTGTTAATTTGTATTTAAAGCCACAATGCCTTGCAATTTCAGCTGCCAAATCAACACAGTATCCTTCATAGCGATCATTTCCTTCAAACTGGTCTGCATTTTTCTTAAACATCACATATGGAGCTTCCTAAAAATAACCCAGTTTGTTATCCAGAATTTGTTGTTTGATATAAATTAAACACAAATGTTAAAAAAAGAACAATACAATTTTATAGTCCTTGATTTTACCAGAATCACAGATTTATTTACTGGCTCGCATGGTGTGAGCAAGAGCTCAAAGACATCAGCACAGTGGATGCTCCCATTCTCAACTTTCCTGACTGTCAGGAAAATTTTTAGTACACACATTTATCAACCCTGTGTCACGTTATCAGAATGAGTTTGATGTGTCTTGCTCTATGGGGCGATAGTGCTCAGTGCTGCCAAGTAACAGCATTGAGCACTATCACCTATCAAAAATCCAATTGCTTGATCTTAAAAATCATAGAGGGGGAGAATATGATTCAGACATTGCATTTTTCCAATGAGAAAAGTAAACTGTTAAATATTAAAGGAAAACTATACCCCCAAAATTTAAGAAACAGATAGTTCATATCATATTAAGTGGCATATTAAAGAATTTTACCAAACTGGAATATATATTTAAGTAAACAATGTCCTTTTCATCGCTTGCCTTGAACCACCATTTCGTGATGGTCTGTGTGCTGCCTCAGAGATCACCTGACCAGAAATACTACAACTCTAAGGGCCAGCTTTATCAAAGGTCGAGGTTAAGTTTCGAATTGAAAAACTTCGAATTTCGAGCTATTTTTTGTGTACTTCGACTAGGTATAGTCCAACTTCGACTAGAATTCGGTCAATTTTTTTGAAGAACTGTCTCTTTAAAACTTCGACTTCGACCATTCGCCACCTAAAAGCTGCCGAAGTGCTGTTTTAGCCTATGGGGGACCTCCTAAAACCTGTATGGAGGCAATTGGGGGAAGTTAAAAAAACTTAGAATCGAAGTACGATCGAAGTACGAAGTAAATTCGGCCCACTTCGACCCCAAAAAAACTTCGACCTCCATCTGGGTTGGTTTTTTTTGAATTCGAAGTTTTTTTAACTTCAACCTTTGATAAATATGCCCCCCTAACTGTCTGTTAATTGGCTCATGTGACCTAAGAAGTATAGTTTGTTTGATTTGTTTGTGTGCACAGTGAATCGCATGATCCCAAGGGGCGGCCTTTTTTTTTTTAAAATGGCAGTTTTCTATTTATGAATACCCAATGGGTATGGGTTATGAAAATGGTTTATTTACATGAAGCAGGATTTTACATATGAGCTGTTTTATGCAATATCTTTTTATAGAGACCTACATTGTTCGGGTGGTATAGTTTTCCTTTTAATAATGTGGTATTAAGTATAATATAGTAGTTCAATATTGACAATTTTGTGCCCAGTAACAAAAAGTGTGTTCTACATACTAATATCTGTAGTAAAATTGGAAAAACCTTAAAAAATTCCATTGCCTCCAGGGGGAAATATAAATGTAGCACTCTGCTAAAAAAAAGTTGCCAATTAATAATCAGTATGAAATGATTAACACATTCAACATATTTATAACTAATGTACTGAAAAGATCTCTACAATTGTCAGCATCCAGCAACTGCCAAAGTACATGGGTGGTGGCGTTTCAAAAAAATGACTACAAATATCATTAAGTAAACGCAAAAATGAAGCACCTTACCAGGATCGTAGTTACAACAACCGTTTTGTTTTCCAGACCCATTGAATCATTCGCTGACAAAACATCTGAAACCGTAACAACCATTTTGTCGACTTCGCTCCAATAACCAATCTGCCAAATGAAAGCCACGAATAGAATGTAAGGTAGACAAGCCGCAACATAGATTTTTTTAAAGAAAATTCTTCGTGGATTTTCAGGTTTGCAATAAATATTAACGTTAAGTAATTAGATCAAAGCAAATCAATTACTTCAAATGAAACAAAGACTTTTAAAAAACAAGTTGCCTGTATGCTGTGCCTGTAAAGTTAACTTTTAGTATGTTATAGAATTCCCAATTCTAAGCAACTTTTCAATTGGTCTTCATTTTTTTTAAAATAGTTTTTGAATTATTATATATTCTTCTTCTGACTCTTTCCAGCTTTCAAATGGGGATCACTGACCTATCTAAAAACAAATGCTCATTAAGGCTACAAATGTATTGTTATTGCTTCTTTTTGTTACTCATCTTTCTATTCGGGCCTCTCCTATTCATATTCCATTCTCTTATTCAAATGAATACATGGTTGCTTGGGTAATATGGGCCTTAGCAACCAGATTGCTGGCACTGCTGCTGAATAAAAAGCTAAATAACTCAAAAATGAAAAATGAAAACCAATTGCAAATTGTCTCAGAATATAATTCTCTACATCATACTAACAGTTAACTCATAGGTGAACAACCCTTTTAATTTATATTTTTTATGGCTTCCATCTTTTTTATTTCACATTTTGTTGAGCTGACACTTTTCCTTGGTTTCAGTACAGGTTGTGCCATGGGCAGCTTCAGAAAATGAACTCTAGGGAGTATAGTTTGTCCTGAAACTGAATATTTGATTTCCAGAGTTCAGAACAGCCCCGGAGCAAGGCTGCTGCAAATGATAGATCACTAAGGGGAACAAAATTGCTGTCTAGTAAAGGCTCACTTACAAAATGGATTTAGGTGCAGGTGTATCCTGTAGCTTGTTTTTAATCCATACAGCATGTGGTAAGTTCAGGGCCCAACTTGGAGGTTTGTGTCTGCTCTTTGCACCTCGCACCCTGTCCTATTGTAAGTAAATAAGCCCTCTAGCATGGGGGCAAGTAAGCTAATATCACATTGGTTAGCATTCCACTAAAGTTGAACCTTTTCATGACAATGTAGAAGATAACCTAATTAAGGCATGCCTTGGGGTAGAGTCCTGCGCGGGTCCATTTTTTGGGACCCGTACCCAACCCGTACCCGCAACCTGCAAACTTACCCGCTTGGAACCGCTACCCGACCCTACCCGCAAGTACCTTATCTGCGACCCGCTGATCATCAAGAATCTGGAAGTGCTGTCATTGTAACCCGGAAGTGACATTATCGGAAGTAGACGTGATCAGAAAAAAAGGAGTAAAACAGTAAGTGCTGTCATTGTAAACCGGAAGTGATGTCATCGGAAGTTGCCGTGACCAGAAAAAAGGAGTAAATATCGCTATTGAGAAGACCCGCGGCCCAACCTGCGACCCGCAGAACCGCAGACCAATGTCTTTACCCGCACCCAGAACTTCTCCCCTCAACCCGCAAGGTACCGGAGGTTTTTGCAGGTAACCCGCGGGTACCCGACCCGCTGCTGGACTTGGGATGGGAAGTTTAAAAAAATCCAAACTTTTTTTGGAACTAGCTAGAGAAGTCCGGGTGGAGCAATTGCGCCCTCTAGCCCCCTTCTGTGGACAACCATGCCCTCTAGTGTGGATATTTCGCCATGTGTACAGATTAACTTCAGATACAGCTGCACACCAATTGCTTCCTCAATGACAGACCATTCACATGCTTTCTATAGATAAGCCTTTCAGCATGGAACTGTACCAGTTGTATACGATACATTGAGTATGCTTATTTATGTTATAAGACCATTTGCATTTTCCCCTTTAATAACATATAAAAGTAAATGAACATTAATAGGTATAGGTATCATGGTAGGAAATGCAAAGGTGAAATGGTAATGGGGTTACCTTGCGAGGCCCATTGCTTTTTAGCTCCATAATGTTGATTGTGTAATTGACTCGTTTACCATTCTGATCAAATTTTATGTTTCCACTCAGACCTTCTACCTGCACCTAATTGAAAGAAGACAAGCTCGGCATGTGATTATTTAAAGAATAATTCTCCATCAGTGATACTGACTGAGGACTTGGCACATGGGGAACTGCAGCTATCAGAATCATGTTACACTGTATGGGTGTCTGTCAGACAATTACCTGCTTTAATGCTCTTTCAATTTCTACTCCGTGTCCCCACGGAACCGCAGGATTGGCAAGACAATCTCCAGCATTCCCTCTTCTTGAAATTTCTATTCTCTGTTTGCGGAGATTCCGGAAAGCTTCTGCCATTACTTGGACAGCATCAAATGTCAGTGCGGAGGTGTACTGGAAACATCACAAAGAGTTAAACATCAAGCAGTCAATGTTGTTTTTGAGCAGAGTAAATTGGTTTAAACTGCACATTAACTCAAATGTTATGTTTACTCTGACCAGGGGATTTAGCTAAACTTTGTATAGATTACTTTATTTTTAGGTTTTAATATCATATACAGGTATAGGATCCGTTATCCGGGAAGCTCTGAATTACAGGATGGCCAGCTCCCATAGACTCTATTTTAATCAAATAATTTAAGTTATAAAAAATGATTAACTTTCTCTCTGTAATAGTACATAGTAATAGTGCCTTGTACTGATCTTAACTGAGATATAACTCATTGTTATTGGAAGCAAAACAATCCTATTTAGTTTATTTAATGTTTAAATGATCTTTTAGTAGACTTAAGGTATGGAGATCCAAATTACGGAAAGATCCCTTATTCAGTAAACCCCTGCATGGGACCTGTTATCCAGAATGCTCAGGACCTCGGGTTTTCTGTATAGGGGATGTAATTTTGAGATAACTGAATGATAATAATGCTATATATATATATATATATATATATATATATATATATATATATATATATATATATATATATATATATATATATATACATGCATACAGGTTTCTGGATAATGGATCCTATACCTGTGGTTCATTAGAATTTGAGCCCTATAATGTTAATGTGCTTCATTAAAAAGTTGTTGTTTTTATTACCCCTACTCAGTAAAGCACTGCAGCAGAGGATGAAGCTATATAAATAATTAAGATCATGATAATGATAATAATAACACCTTTTTTAAGTTAGGAATTAAAAAATATTTTTAATATAAAAACAAGGGCCTTCAGTTTTGTTAGTACTGAAAATGCAATTTCATTGCACAGCAAATAGTGTTGTGAGAGAGAAATGAAATGGTCTAAATGTGAACGTCTTTCTCTCTTGCTCACTGTAAGATGTGTATTAGTCTGACTCCATCACTTCTAATGATGATTTACAGGACACTGGGAGAGCTGACAATGCTCGTTACAGCACAATACAGAAACACAGGAACATTTTTATTGGCTGCTTGGGATGCAAGGAGAACACCAGCGCCAGGACAGAATGAGTCTAAAGATTGATTTAGTCATGTTTTATGTTTTCTTTCCAAAGCTTTCTTTAGAAGGGTTCAAGCAGGGGTAAATACCCTTGGCCTTGCACAAAGGGCCCTGTAAAGAAACATATTTAGATATAAGAGGTCAGGAAAGCTCAGTAGTTCTATGAAAATATACATGGCAGGGAAGACAACAGTACAGCGAATATAGAATAGAGAGCAGCCTCTGGTAAGCAATTGTACAGTTGTGCAATAATATATCATATACAGGTATGGGATCCCTTATCCAGAAACCCAATATGCAGAAAGCACTACAAATCCATATTGGTGGAAAACCAATCCTATTTGATTTCATGTTAAAATGTTTTTAGCAGACTTAAAGGAAAACTAAACCCCCCAATAAGAAAAGCCCCTACCTCATACCCTAGATAGTCCCCCTCCCTGCCTCCCCCCCTGAAAGTGTCCATAACACAGTACTCACGTATTGGTGCAGAGTAAGCACAGCGGAGATCATGGGTGCCATATTTGCTTAGCTCTTTGGCATTCTTCTTTCCCTTCTGCAATTTCCGGCACTTTTGGCACATGCACAGTTGCTACGAACTGGAAGACTGCTCTAATAAGAAGAATACCGAAGAGCCCGAAGATGGCACCCATGAGCTCTGCTGCACTTACTCTGCACCGATACGTGAGTATCGGGAAGCAGGGAGGGGGACTATCTATGGTAGTAGGTAGGGGCTTTTCTTAATGGGGGAGGTCTAGTTCTCCTTTAAGGTGACTGCATGGTGATCCATATTACAGAAATATCCCATTTCTGAAAAACCCCAGGTCCCAAGGATTCTGGATTATAGATCCTATATCTTTCACATGTGCTCTTTGGTAACACAAAAGTAACATTCAAATCTGTGTTAGTCTGGGCATTTTTGATCGGTACGACTTCTAAATCATTTTACATTTGTTGTTGTTTACATGAGTAATCCTGACCACTAGTTAGTATGGCTGTTGTAGGCACCACATATTAATTTGTAGACTATCTGACAATGGATGGCTGGGAAAAAATGTTTTAAAAATGTTTTGAAGCATTTTGAGACAGATTCTTGTCCTTCTATGATTTACATTGACAATTACATGCTCCGTTCCCAGTTTCATTGATTTATAAAGGACATATCAAAACCTTTTGCATCCTAATCTAAAACAACATTCCCAAACTCAGTATTTTAATTTGACACAAAAAACAGCTACAATACCATCTAGTACACATAACTGTATGGTGTTTTTCTATAGTGATATATGAAGGAATTATCTGTTGGACATGTTAAAATGTGAGAATATGGAGACTATTGGTTCTGAGCATATCATACACAGATCTGGTATTAGGGAAATATATAGGTGTTGTTCCATTGTAACATTGCTGAGACTAAGAAACTGAATCAGAGAAAAGGAAGACAGCATTGAATAATCAGGGTTTTGTATAGTGTACTATATTTGTGCTTTTGAAGAAATATATTTTTTATTGTTCAGAACAGCCATACAGATTTTAACAGTCAGTACTTAAATGTGTAATAAAGTTCTTTATAGGGTAATAACATTCTTATGCATTTGCAGAATTTCCCATACCTATGCTGGAACATTTTCATTCTCTGTTTACTGTTCATACCTACCAGCTTTCAAATGAAAATGATGTATACAAAGTCCCTAAGGTAAATTAGGGTCCAGTGTTCATTGCACAGTAAAAAATGATTACAAAAAATGATTATAAAAAAAATCTGTGATTTTATGATTTGTTTCCACACCATAGTTACATAGTTAAATTGGGTTGAAAAAAGTCCATCAAGTTCAACCCCTCCAAATGAAAACCCAGCATCCATACACACACCCCTCCCTACTTTCACATAAATTATATATACCCATACCTATACTAATTATAGAGTTTAGTATCACAATAACCTTTGATATTATGTCTGTCCAAGAAATTATCCAAGCCATTCTTAAAGGAACAGTAACATCAAAAAATAAAAGTGTTTTAAAGTAATGAAAATATAATGCAGTCTTTAGCAAACTGCTGTGTTTGCTTAAGAAACATTACTATTGTTTATATAAATAAGCTGCTGTGTAGCAATGGGGGCAGCCATTCAAAGGAGAAAAGGCTCAGGTTACACAGCAGATAGCAAATAAACTCTGTCTGTCTAATGGTGTTATCTGTTATCCATTAGTTAACCTGTGCCATAAAGCAGTTTTTCAATTTCCGCCATTGCTCCACAGCAGCTTGTTTATATGAACTATAGTAGTGTTTCTGAAGCAAAAAGATCAGTTTTACCAGTGCAGGGCAACACTACATGATATTTTCATTACTTACATTTTTTTTTTTTACACTTACATTTTTTGGTGTTACTGTTCCTTTAAAGGCATTAACTGAATCAGCCATCACAACATCACCCGGCAGTGCATTCCACAACCTCACTGTCCTGACTGTGAAGAACCCCCTACGTTGCTTCAAATGAAAGTTCTTTTCTTCTAGTCTAAAGGGGTGGCCTCTGGTACGGTGATCCACTTTATGGGTAAAAAGGTCCCCTGCTATTTGTCTATAATGTCCTCTAATGTATTTGTAAAGTGTAATCATGTCCCCTCGCAAGCGCCTTTTTTCCAGAGAAAACAACCCCAACCTTGACAGTCTCCCCTCATAATTTAAGGGGCAGATTTATCAAAGGTCGAATATCGAGGGTTAATTAACCCTCGATATTCGACTAGGAACTAAAATCCTTCGACTTCGAATATCGAAGTCGAAGGATTTAGCGCAAATGCTATGATCAAGCGATCGAAGGATTATTCCTTCGATCGAACGATTAAATCCTTCGAATCGAACGATTCGAAGGATTTAAATCCAACGATCGAAGGAATATCCTTCGATCAAAAAAACTTAGGCAAGCCTATGGGGACCTTCCCCATAGGCTAACATTGACTTCGGTAGCTTTTAGCTGCCGAAGTAGGGGGTCGAAGTTTTTTTTAAAGAGGCAATACTTCGACTATCGAATGGTCGAATAGTCGAACGATTTTTAGTTCGAATCCTTCGATTCTAAGTCGTAGTCGTAGTCTAAGGTAGAACTAGCCCATTCGATGGTCAAAGTAGCCCAAAAAACACTTCGAAATTCGAAGTTTTTTTACTTCGAATCCTTCACTCGAGCTTGAAGAATCAGCCCCTTAGTCTCTGCACTCTCTCCAGCTCATTTATATCCCTCTTAAGGACTAGAGTCCAAAACTGAACTGCATACTCCAGATGAGGCCTCACCAGGGACCTATAAAGAGGCAGAATTATGTTTTCATCCCTTGAGTTAATGCCCTTTTTATGACAGAACTTCATTTGCTTCAGTAGCCACAGAATGACACTGGCCAGAATTCGACAACTTGTTATCTACAAAAAAAAACCTAGATCCTTCTCATTTAAAATTTAGTGTATAACTTGCATTTACATTATTTCTGCCAAAGTGCATAACTTTGCATTTATCAACATTGAACCTCATTTTCCAGTTTGCTGCCCAGTTTTCCAATTTAGACAAATCACTCTGCAAAGTGGCAACATCCTGCATGGAACCTATAGTTCTGTACAATTTTGTATCATCTGCAAAAATAGAAACAGTACTTTCAATGCCCACCTCCAGGTCATTAATAAACAAGTTGAAAAGCAAGGGACTTTTTTTTATCAGAGGCATTTGAAAGACACCAGCTGATATGGCAGCAGCATTGGAGATCAGCAGATCAGACTTCTCTTCTCATAACTGTACATTACGAAATGCAACAAATAAATATTTATGGTAACAACAATGGAGTATAAAAAGCCATTTCGCTACTTATTTACCATGTTCAAATGTTCAGCTTATTTTTAGCAGTAATGATGCAAGGGAAAATTAAATTAAAATCTATTAGTACATTTTACTTTAATAGCATCTTTATACGAATGTAGACAAGTAGACAATAATGTGTTCAGCGGAGAGAGCAAATGTATTTGTCTATTGTCCTACATTTATTCATGAGGGGGATGTGTTGTATGAGTTGCTCTAATGAGAAGAAACAAAAACAGTGACACACTATAGCAAGTGTTCATCAAAATGGTTGGATCTGCCAAGTAATATGAATTAGATTTAAAAATTATTTTATTCAACAAGATATGGACAGTGCTCTCTAGGGGGCAGATTTACATATGGTCGAATATCAAGTGTTAATTAACCTTCGATATTCGGCTGCCGAAGGTAAATCTTTCGACTTCGAATATCTTCGAATTTTAATCCATCGATCAATTGATTTTTCTTCTACCAAAAAAAGCTTGCAAAGCCTATGGGGACCTTCCCCATAGGCTAACATTGAGGTTTGGTAGGTTTTAGATGGCGAAGTAGGGGTCGAAGTTTTTTTAAAGAGACAGTACTTCGACTATCGAATGGTTGAATAGTCGAACGATTTTTAGTTCGAATCGTTCGATTTGAAGTCGTAGTCGATGGTTGAAGTAGCCAAAAAACATTCGAAATTCAAAGTTTTTTTTATTCTATTCCTTCACTCGAACTGAGTAAATGTGCCCCTAGGTTTAAAGAGGATCTCAATCTGGAATGCAATTTAGGATGAGACTTTGTTTAAAATACCATATTTGGTCATAGGTCCTGGATAAGCCTTGAACAATAGCATGGGCCCCTTCATTGCCATCTTAGTCAATGCCTAAAAACTCAGGCCCATGCTAGTGTGCTTGTGCCATAACACATTATGAAAGGAACGGGAAAGATGTGGACAAACTGAATTTTCAAAACCTTCATTCAGTACAAACTGTCAATTTATGACACAAGTATCTTTCAGGTTGATTTGTCAGGTTTAATTTCTTTTTTTTTATGTGCATGTTGATTTATATTGATTTACACTTACCACTTCAACCTAGATTGATTTGATTTGCGTCAGTAGAATCAATACAAATCAGGCCGACTTGTTCATTTTTACTCAAGGCTCTCTTGCTTTTGGGTTAATGAGAACCCTAGATCTTCAGACACATACAAAATACAGACAAATGCTCTTCTAGTTACTAAAATATATATATATGTATACACTATTTTTTCTTTTCCTCACTTAAAGACATTAAACCTTTATTCTCATGTATCATAACAATGTCTTTGTATGCTATTTATAATTTTGCCATAAAAGTATTTGCCAGATGCTTTTATATTACCAATGTGATCTCCCATGTTCCTCTATGAGGGGACTGCCATATTTGTGCTGTAGTAGTCTGTTAACTTTAAAGGTAGCCATACACGGAAAGATTAAAGCTGCTGACTGATTCGGCAGCTTATGTGCCAGTGTGTGGGCTTCTCAGGGGTCTCCCCAATTGATATCAGACCTGATATCAATTGGGCAGGTTTGATTTTTCCTGCAATCGAGGACTGCATCAGCTAGTTGATGTGGTCGTACAACCTGTTGGCACCCATTCTCTTCATTGTAATTCAATCGTTCAGATCTAGGGCCAAACGTTCGGATTAACCCAATATCGTCCTACCGTTGGTGGGCATATCGAGGATAGAGCCGCTCATTTGACGACCTCGCTAAACAAGAGGATCTTATCTTGTATGGCAACTTTAAGGGGCTGAACGGCAAAAGCAATCTTTAAGGAATCCCCATGTGAGGTTACTAATCATGTGGTGTTTAGTGTAAAAAAAAGCCCTGACAATCTTTCTTATTTTTTCTTTGTTTCAAAAGCCAGTTCAGGTAAAATAACAAATTTGTCATAAAACCCTGTGTGATTAGCTAACTCAGTGGGGTTTCCTCAATGACTGCTTGAAGCAAAATAATATATATATATATATATATATATATATATATATATATATATATATATATATATATATATATATATATATATAACTCAAGCTACAAATAATAATAAATCTGCCCCCATGGGTAATGACTTTGGGCCAGATTCAATTCAGAGTTATTTCATGGTTTATCACGTGAAAACTCATGGACGAGATTCAGTTCGAGGAGAAAATACTATTCTCCAAATTCAGTTCCGTTTTTTTTCCCATAGACTTCAAAAGAGATAAGTTTTTCTGAATTGAATTGCATCTCAAATTGAAACTCATCCATGAGTTTTCACTTTTTTCTCACTGAATTTAATCCCTTTCGGGGGAATGTAATAAAAATCGCTAACGGAAAAACTATTCGCAATGCGAAAAGTTATGCCTTTGTGCGAACAAATTTTGCTTTGTGCGAATTTAATATAGCTTTTGCGAGCCCGGAAACTGTTTAGCGACCATTTCCGACAGCGAAAGACCGTTTGCGAATTTTATAGTTTGCGCCAATGCGCAGTCAATGTAATAAAACTTCTTACTGAAAAAGTCGTTATGTTTGCTCCAAAAGATTACGACACCTTCAAGCACTTCTTATGAGTGTGCAATTAAAATTCGCAATGCGCAATTAAAATTCGCAATGCAATAACAGTTTAAGGAACAATATTACATTGCGAGATGTGGATTTTTAGTCTTATTGGTGCGAATTGTTTTGCTCTTTGCGACTTTTATTACATTCCCCTGAAAATGTATTAAGGCAAATTTGGATTAAATGTTTCTTATCTTTATGACCATAATAGCTTTTCTACACTGTGCAAAAATATTGCATCAACTAAAAAAAAAGTTACCAACAACAAAATTTTACATTAAGCCTGTAAATCTCACAGATATGAAAACTTTTAGATTCAAAGCCCATTAGCCCAAGTATGAGAACAGTCTGATCATCTTTCTCAATTAATACCAGAGCAGACTCATTTCTGATTGGGCCATGTGAAATATACTGCTGACAAATTTGTTATCCTAAATATATAACTAAGACTGATTTGGAGCATCATGCAGTGGATCAAACCAGAGAGAATTCTGCTCATTTTGTGACCTGGATAAAATACAGGACTTAGAAAAACCCAGTTAAAGAAACAAAAAATAAAAAACTCCAGAGAACATGCACACTTTAAAAGCTATAAAACTTTATTGAATGAAAACTATCCAATTGATGGCTACACAAAAAAGGCTCAGTGGATAGTATTTCAGGCTTGCAGCGCTGGGGTCCTGTGTTTGATCCCAGACAGAACACTACCTGTAATGAGTTTATATCTTCTCCCAGTGTCTGTGTGGAGAATACTCAGGATTTCTCCAGAAATATTCGGGCATGGTAATTGGTTTCTTATTATTGACCATGGTGTTTATGAATGTGAGAGGGACCTTGGACTGTAAGTTCCACTGAGGAATTTAATTAACTTATTGCTTTCTCTTTTGCGGGGAAAAAATGCATTTTTATGGGAATAAAAGCAGACAAAACACCCATTTGCTTCCAATATATTTTTGCCAAGACAAATTTTGCCACTGTTTCGCCATATTTTCCAGCAAAATTAAACAGGCCAGTTTGTTTAATTTCTAATCATTCTACTATAAATGATAAAATTGCCACTCTTCTTTTATGATGAAATCGAATTGGCACTACTAGGTCAAACCTGTATTTAGTTAAATAAAATATTAGGTACGTTTTACCTAAGGCAATATTATTTAAGTGCTGATCCCTTTCCCTACAAATACCTTACCTCTCTTTTGTATATCAGGGTATAAGAAAATACAAAACAAACAATTTGCACTCATATAAAAAGGGCAGAGAAATGTGTATATTGGGTAGATTTGCTCTTTCAAACTTGCATTATTCTTTATACTCAGGGTTTCAGGACTGATCCACACTGCTGGTTGCTATGAAATGAAATATACCAAAATAGAACTTGCAAACTGATTAAAAGTAGATGACAATTTAAAAAACGAATCTGTCATGAATGTATTGACTGAATCTTGATGCTTCAATGCACAAATATTTTTCCTGCATGAATCACATTTATTCTGGAAACGTTCAGCACTTAGTTACCATATGGCAATAAAACTTGCCATTTTTTTTACATTTTTTCACTTTAAGTACAAAATTATTTTAGGAATGTCAATTATCAAGAATGATGATAGAAATAATATTTCTGCTATCAAATTGTTAACAGATTCTTTTTACGGATTGCTTACTGGACTTTTTAGAGTGAATCAAGCACATTATGTTCATTTGACTAGAACTTGCACAATTTGCCATTAATTTCTCTTTTAGAGAAGTTCACAGAGGGATATGTTTAAATTAAACGTTTTACCCACAAAATAATTGATCACATTTCGAAGCACTTTTACATTTCACATTAATCATGGCAAAAGAGGAAGGAACTGTGGCTTTTTGATCTTTCCTTAGCAGAGCAACACCAAAAGGGTTCCCTTTTCTGCTTCTGAAATCTCCCCGACTGTAACCTGATCAGCAGGTGGCACTATTCATTGGCATCCACAGAAATTTTTAAGAGGGTGGGACAAGTAGGCAAAAGCATCACAGGTAATACTTCTACAAATATTTTGGTGGCAAAGAAACAAATCTAGAGACTGATACAATTAATACACTTGAAAGGGAGAAGTATGGGGCATCTAAAAGGATTATGAGGTTAAATACCTGATAGAAATTACATTATAATGAGGGGGGTATGAACATATCTTGACTTATAAGGTCTGATCCACTGTAGCCATCTTTGGGCTAGATTCAATTCATTTAGGAAAAGGTTTATCATGTGAATAACCTGTGGACAAGATTCAACTTCAATTTAGAAAAATCTCATGGTTTATCACATGAAAACTCCATAAAAGTCTATGGGGAAAAACTGGAACTGCAATTAGAGAAAAAGTCTTTTCTCCTCAAATTGAATCTTGTCCATGACTTTTTACATTATAAACCAAGAGATAACTTTTTCTCACTGAATTCAATCTGGCCCCAATGTAAGCAAATGCGTGCCTTGGGCACACACATATTATCAGGTGAGCCAGTCCATCAGATGCAATGGTTACTAACACTCACAGTTTGTCTTACCCGCACACATACACTGATTCAAACACTTGCACAAATATGCACAGACTTACTCACATTGGCAAATTCACAACATGCCCCTAGAAGCCATGGCTGGATAGATACAGCCCCAGATCTAATAACACACAGGATAGTCAATAGACCTGCACTAAAAATGCATGGGCTGTACTCATTCTGAGGCTCATACCCAGGCAGGCTGAAAAAACACACTCACAGACTGACAGACACATATAGGTTTATGAAAGCACTCCCACAAAAGCAAAAAACAAATTGTGATATACTTAGCAACCATACAAATACAGAACTCTTTAGACGGGCACACAAAGAGATACAGGTCAGGTTCAGATACACAAATTCAGACTTACATATAGTTAGTAAAGCTGGCCATACACTGGCAGATTTTGTTGCCACACTGTGAAAGACCATCATAGGTTTATGGCCACCTTAAAACACATATTTCGGCAGGCATATACACAAGATTACAGAAGATAACAAATCAGGAGCTTTCACTGATAATGAAAGCACTATATTACCTTATTGCAAGCCTGCACACGCTGCTCCAGTACAGCTGCACAGTGATTGGATAGGTTGGAGAGTGAATCACTCTACCCTATCCAATCTGTGTTCAATAGTAGTGATGCTGAGAGGCATGGATTAGCAGCGAATTTCTGTGTTTCGTCAACAACAAAAAAAATTGGTACAGCAAAAAAAAATTGGCACGTGTCAAAATTATTTGAACACCCATTGACTTTAATGCATTTGGACTGCGTATTTAAAAAAAATTGACGCACGTCAAAATAATTTTGACGCCCATTGATTTACGGTTTCGCTAATTTTCCGGCTAAGCGAAACAGGACAGATTCGACCATCACTATTCAGCAGTACCGGGACATAAACACATTTTTTTTTTAACTTTTTTTTAAAATTTTAAAACATTTTGAAGCAAATGCAAGGACAATACTGATGCCAATAGAATTTCAACTTGTGCTCTTGCTGACAATTAAAGAAGCTTTCATTTTAGCATCTCAGTCATTGTTTTTTTCAGGCCATCACCGAGTATGTTGAGTGTCACTGTCATTCAAAAGATGGCCTAACGATATTAGAAGTTGGGGAGCTGAATTAAAGGCATGGATTATTACTGTTATAGTGTTTCTCAGGCTTGTAAAGAAACTTTACTATATGAAACACATTTCAAGTCATATTCTTGTTTAGCCTTTAAAGAGAGATATTGAGAACTTGCCAAGAAATCCGCTGCACACAGACAAACAAGGACAATGCATGCCTGCTTCCTTCTCAAGCACTTACAATGCAGTGCCATTGTATTAGACAGGACCTAAATGTATTGCTAAACAGTTTAGATAATCACTCATATATTAAAAGATCATGAACAACAGAAAACATGGCCATTATAGTAGGGAAACAAATCAATCAAATTAAGGCCACCCGATGATTTTACACTGATAATCAGATATTTGCCAATTTCAAGACATGAAATCCATTGCTAAAGGTCAAGTACAGACAATACTATTGAGCCAATAAATTGTAACAAATCATTCTGAGAACTCTCTGAATAAGAAAAACAACTACTAATTGTGTAAATACGAAAAGACTTGTGAAACTTGTAGCAGGTTAACTCATCAGCATTTTATAGAATACACTACATGTATACAAACATATAGGCATAGTGGCCATAGGTTCAGATCCAGGAACAAGTGTAGACCTTGACTCTTCTGGATAAGGTTTTCCTGGAATTCATGGAGCTATGTTAAAATTTTCTATAGGGATCCTGGTGGGAATTGTGTTGGTGGGGGGAATTATGGCGTAACTCAATCTCAAATCTGGTAAAAACTTTGGAACAAATTTTGCCTGATTTGGGAGCAGGTTACATGCTGCTATATAAACCCAGATGCATTAGGTTCTGGTAAATAATTTCTGGTCTGATATTTCATCATATTTTAGAGATTGCTATTTAATCAATATACTTAAGATTACAGTTTTATATCTAATCTTAAACATCAGGAATTCCCAAATTTAAAGTTCTTGAAATCTAGCATTTTAAAACATAATCTGCCAGTAGAGAAAGTTAGTTAGTTGAAATTAATTGTTTTTTTAAGAAATGGTTATTTCTTATTTCCTAATGAGCACTTACAACGATACTGAGGGGCCCGTTTATTAAACCTTGAATTTAGGTCGAGCTTTTAAAGGGGAAAACACAAGATTTTCTAAGAAAAAAAAAATTAGAGGTTTATAAACCCGAAAGCAGCTAAAAATGTGAAAATACTCAAACCTGTTGAGGTCATGACTTTATAAAGTCATGACTTTATCAAATTGTAGCTGTGAAAACTCGACTTTTTCTGATTATCGGATGAAACCCAACGCAGATCACGATATCTTCAAATTGTAAAAAGGAACATCTGCCATTGACTTCTTGGCAGGTCTAAGATGGCAGATTTTTAGATTCAGACTTCAGCTTTTGGGTATAATAAATATATAAAAAATTTCCACAAAAAATTCGTGTTTTTTCCCCCAAAAAACCTTGACCAGAAAAAAAATCAAGGTTTAGTAAATAACCCCCTAAATGTTTTCTCATAAACCATAAAGTATAGTCACAGACATGAGCATAAATAAAAGATAACACAAGTGAGTTGAGAGCATAACATTGTCTGATTACCTTAATTGTGGTAGTGTGGGCACCGGGGTATTCTTTTTCTTCTAACGTTGACCAACGATGGATAAACTTTGCCACTAACGGATCGTCATAGTCCACTATTTGAAATCCGGAAACATTAGCCCCTCCAAACTGAATTTTTGATAAATCTCCATCTGTAAATCCCTGAGTAAAAATATTAATTTTTATGAGACATTCATTTTTGATGTTCCTCTACTAGTACATTTTCCCTTAATAAAAGTGATTCTTTTGGACATCCTATGAATTTGTAAGCTTGGCGATGGTCATGCAATCTTGTGTAGCGCAGGCTTTAACCCTGGAAGCTATTTTTGAAAGCACCCCTGGAATATTATCAGACTGATCCAAGTAAATTGCAAATACCCCCTTGTTTTTTGATAGTAACGATGAGAATATATGTTGTCCTATCCAAAAACGGAATCAGATGCCAATAAAGAATCATGCTCACCTGCTTAATAACATTTAAAATAATACATAGTAGTACAGCAGACCTGTCTTCATTATACAGTAAATCACATCTTACCATTTAATTATGGCATAAGTCACTGCTGTGATATATTCCTGTCCCAAGTTTTTTTATTGTGCAAGCATCACAAGTGTGAAAATAGCATATATTCTCCTGATTCTTTTTTTGCACTGAACCCCCCCCCACCTACTCAGATTTCCTAAGATATTAAAGGATAATTGTTCCATGCCTAATAGACAAAGTATAAATACTGCTGAGTTGTAATGCATATATTAAAGAGGAAATTTTACGTTTCATTGCATAAAACAAAAATTACGCATTACAAATATTTATAGATTACTACTTTCCTTTTCATTTTATACATCAACCTGAATATTCTTCTTACACATCGATTTCAACTTCGGTAATAATGTTTTTTTTAGGCTGGTTTCAGCTGTAGTACGGCAGCTCCTACTCATCTATGTACACATTAAACTACATCGCCCCCCATTGTCTATTTCATGAACCATTAAACAGGACCATCTTTTATAGAAAAATGGCATCGGATATGCTAAATAAACAACTGAAAAATATATTATACTTACCAGATTCGCTATGATATAATGATATCCTTTAACATGCTTTCCTATTGTGATAACCTATAAATTAAGAAATGGTGGAAAGTGATTGATTGTATCGGTTGATGCTAAATAAATTCAATTCATTCATTTTGAAATTAAAATGCTGCTTTTGGTAGTTACTTGAAAGTAAATACACATCATATGCAAATGTTCTGTTTTCTTTTCATACAACTGCAGGAAAGACCATACCAAAAAAAAAACACTTATGAAATTAGAGTGCAAAAGTAAGGAAGAACAACCAAGCTTAATATTTATTTGTGTTCAATAATTCAGCTACTTAAATATATCTTGGACATTACTCAAGTTTACTGATTGTGTCTCAGTCTCCTTGATCATTCCATCTTGTTATGTCTGATAAAGCAAATTTAAGGCAATCAGTAACTTAAGATCACATTGCTAGAAACTAAATCATGGGACTCTGCATCTAAATCTGCAAGAATGGACCCTCATATATGTTAGAGACAGAGTGTTGCTGATCTTTACTGCTCTGGTAGAGTTCAATAAATGAGTGCCAGTGGTTTGTAAAAATTACAATAAATTTTGTTATTGTCAGGTAAATGTCCAGATTACTTGGACAATACAGATGAGGTAGCACAATACTCAATATATATACTCACACAGCATGTATCAGGAGCAGTTTGCCCATCAGTGGTCAATGACCAGAACAAGGATAGTCACCCCAAGCTTTGAGGTCTCCCAAGTGGAACCTGGGTGGGACAGCATCTACCCCTAGGTCTGTACACTTGGTCCCTCCTCTTGGGTATGTGCACTCAGGACTCATCCTTAATAACCTCCTTGGTGGAGCTCAGACTGCTCACTAGCTACCCTACTCCTATCTATCACTCCTTTAGTATAGTGATTTATAAAATAACTCACACTGCCCTATTAGGCCTCCTTGTCCTAGGCACCATTCTTGTCCCACCTTCTGTAAACATAAAGGGCAACTTATCTATCAGTGCCCTACACAAATAGAATATATAAAAATGACATTAAACCATATATAATCACATTCATTCAAAATATGGCCTATTACAATATTAGACATTGGGGAGCTGAATTATTACAGTTATAGTGTTTCTCAGGCTTGTTCAGAAACTTTACTATATGAAACACATTTCAAGTCATATTCTTGTTTAGCCTTTAAAGAGAGATATTGAGAACTTCCCAAGAAGGCCACTGCACACAAACTGACAAACAAGGACAATGCATGCCTGCTCCCTTCTCAAGTACTTACATTGCAGTGCCATTATATTAGACAGGACCTAAATGTATTTCAGTTTAGTCAAGCACTCATATATATATATATATATATATATATATATATATATAAAAAACAAGTATTTAATGATTTAATAATAATATCACTGATGTGTCAATGGCCAACTGGTGGGAAGACCTTAGGCCTGGATTACTTAGTCAATTTAATTTTTGCCACACTACTAATGATACAAATTCAGTGCAGATCACTCACTTGCTTACATGAGTGATTGAAAGTGTGATATTACATGGACTAATCTCCCCTGAATCTGCATGTGTGCCACCACACTGGCGTTTTTTCATATTTTAAATTGGGCTTGCCTTCCAAGTTCTAACTATTAAAGATTTTTGTGTTAAATTTTGTTTCCAACCATTTGAGGGTCATGCCACATTTGTTTTAGAGTGGACTCTAGAGGATCTCTTTTGTCTTTATTTAGCTTCCTTGGACATTTTTAATAATAAGTGGCCACTTCAAGCATTTGCACCAACATTTCCAATAAAGACATCTATATGACCTATATGTACCTGCCCTATTCAAATTGATCTAAGTGTAAGAGTACTAATGAAGTTATATGCGCAACAGAATTGGCACTTCACCCCCTGCCCATGTAGTTCAAAATTACTCGATAAGAATAGATTAAACCTGAGCATGTAATAAAATAAAAGGCAATATTTATTCAACACTATGCATAGAATGGCATAGTGTTGAATAAATATTGCCTTTTATTTTATTACATGCTCAGGTGTAATCTATTCTAATCGAGTATATTTGAACTACATGGGCAGGGGGTGAAGTCCCAATTCTGTTGCACATATATATTCATTTGTTGGTGTACACCATAGCCCATCTGTTCTTATATAAATTTGCATTATCGTGTATTGGTGTCTATATCTCACTCAATTTTATGTCTTAGTACTAAAGAAGTTTCGCTCGGCAGAATTGAATCGCTAAGAAATGCTCACACTAATGAATTAACGGTAACAAAACTTCGTCAGCGTACTGGTGAACTGGCGTGAAGTGTGGCAGACCGTTCACTGGCAAATATTGGCCCTTTAGTGAATTTTTGAACCAATGTTCAAAGATGGGGGGGTTATTGTCTGCGCAAATAAAAAATTATTCTCCAGACGATCATCAGATAGCAAGCACAATGCAACCTAAATCTTGCAAACAAAATTTATACTTTCAAAAACCCAAGCAGAAGCCAAATGTGAGCTTCCAAAATATGCCTTCTCCCTCAAAAAATTAAAAATAAAATGAGCAAAATCAAAAGCCTTGCAAAATAAAAATATTGGCATATTTACTTTCCTACTTTCTGGCCAAACATCAGTGTTGCTAAACAGAAGCTTAGATATTATCAAGTATATACACTGTACTGCATTGCTAGGTAATTTAAAATAACCTGCACCTGTGTAATATCATACAGCAAATGTGTAATCCTGTTTGGAATCAGATTAGTGCATCTCTTTCCATTGTAATCTTTGATAAATATCATTAGTGTTTCAATGGAATCTCCGCCTTTGATACATGCACCCCATTGTGCTGGCAGCTGTCTGCACAGTGGTTAATCTCAATATGACAAACCTGATCTACGATGTCGTTGACTTTGTCCCGCTCGCAGTCCAGAATCACTCTCCTTTCCTTTTTAATTTCTAGGTCCTGAAAAAGGGAACGGTAAGTCTCATCTTTCCTGTCATTATTGATGTTTCCGACGTTGATGGCAGTCACTTGCCATTTCTTCTCAGCGGCTGCGTCTAGCACAGCTTGCAGAGTTGTCAAACCTGTGAAGGAACACAATTCAGTGTTACTTTCTCATCTGTGGAAAATAAATGTACTCAACGAATAACAGACCCCAGTCTATGAAAAGAAATAATCAAAATCAGGACAAAGTGCATTGCAACTTAACATTTTATTCCTTGCAACAAATATGTACAGGGGGTAGGTTACACACCTAGGATACAAACCCACACACACGCCTCAGTGGGCTCAAAGCTGCTCACTAAATAGTTCACTAATTCTTACTACTTTATGCTCTAAAACTACACATAGGATCTAACCCTCATCTGTTTTATTCTCATTCATGGGGTTCTATATTACCATATTGATCTCTCAATGAGGCCTCCTGACTCAAGCCAAACATCTTCAATATAAAGGGTCTACTCCAGTGTTCCCTCTAATTTATTTTGGTTATGTGTGCAAAAATGATGATTTGCAAGCAAAAGGTGTGCTGACAGATGTGGGTGTGTCTCAATAAGTATAAAAATGATATCTTTTCACACAACACTTTCTATGCAAGCCACAATTTATTGGGTTCACTATCCTCAAAATATGAGTTTCCTGCTTATAGGGAACATTGCACTACTCATACCCCTATCCCCCCACCTCCTGAGGGGGATCTAAGAGAAAGAGTGTGATTAATGCCAACTGGGGACCATAGGATTTCACCTGGCACACCTGTACCAATAGAAAAATGGATGCAGCCCTTTTGTGGATGTAGCTTACGTTTTAAAATAGGTACAGTACTCAAAATGAGGGGGAGGCACATCAAATGTATAAAACAAGAAAGGTGGGAAAAGCAAGTAGGTGGCAGGGAGAGTAAAACAATGAGGATGGGAAGGGTGCAAGCAATGTTCCCTCTAATTCCTCATCAGCTACTGTATGTGCACAAAAATTATTTTGTGCACACATTGTAAACTTGTGTGAACATTTTTAAAAACGCCTTGCACAGGTCAGTCTGGATGCAAAATTTTATGGAATTTCTCAGGATTTATTATACCTCAAGGATGGAAAAAGTCAGAATCCGCAAATCTGGCATCTCAAACCTGCCGAGGTTGTATATAAGTCAATGGGAGAAGTCCGGAAGATATCTTGATCTGCTCTGGGTTTCGTGCAACAATCCGAAGAGTTCATGGTTTTTGGGCAAAAATCCGAAAAAATTTGATTTTTTTGGGCAGAAAATCTGAAAAATCTGTGCAATTAGAATTTTTGCAATTTTTTCAAGTTGTTTCCCGCACCGGAATTTTTCAGGAAAATGTATTGATAAATAAGGGGAAATAACCAGTGCAGATTTGGTCGGAGTATATTTCAGAACATAACGAGATAAATCCGGATTTTTATAAATAACCCCCATAGTGTACAACATTACAAATAATATTATTTGTTCATTATGATCACATGAAAAAACTAGAAGTGGCTAGGTTTCTTAAGATGGTAAAAAACATTTTCTTTGCTCTAAAAAATTCTTCCTGGTTCTACATTCAATTCGTAATGCAACATATTCATGTAAATAAACGTGGAAAGTAAATAACATATAGAAGGTTGAAACACTAATAAAAGAAAATATGTTTCGCACTGAACTCAAATCCAAGTGGAGGCAGCTCTCAGTAGTGTAGAATCCTCAGCTTTAGGGATGGGCAAATTTTTTCGCCTTGTTTTGCCAAAAAAATGTCGCCCATTGACTTGTATGGCGTTGTGCATCAAAAAAAAGACACCATTTTTGGGCGTCGGCGACATTTAACCGGTATCGAATTTTTGGCGAAACGGGTCAAATTCGCTCATCCCTACTCAGCTTCATACACACCAACCAGAAAATGCTTAAAAACAGAAAGAGAGAGCACAAGGGAAATCTCCCATAGTGTATCACCAATACTATAGTTGCAAGGTTTCAAATCCCGTTACCAATTAGCAGGGGATGTGAGTAATATGTATCAGGTAAGAGTCCACCACAGTGCTACCCCTCCCGCCTATATACTCACAGGTAGTGATGGGCGAATTTCTCCTGTTTTGCTTCGCTGAAAAATATGCAAATTTCCAGCGGAATTCACAAAATGGCGAAAAATTTGCAAAACTTGAAAATTGGACGTGCGTCCAAAAAGTCGCTTGCATCAATTTTGATGCCGGCGTTAAAGCCAATGGGAGTCCAAATAGTGTTGCGGTTTTGACGCAAGAGACTTTTTGCATGCGCGTTCAAAATATTTTTTGATGCCAGCGAATTTTCAAGGGAGTTTCACCCATCACTACTCACAGGCACAATGTTAATATTTACTTTTCAAAATACAATTTAATCCCTCAGTATTTCAGCAATGGCAACCCATTCAATAGATGTGGGAGAAAATAATAGAAGATACAATCGTGCATTAAAGCTTTTAATGATGTATAAATAGTAAAAACAAAAATAGTACAAGCAGTAGAAATATCAAAGGAAAAGACACTGACTGCTACTAACTTCCAACGCATTTCTGACTTGTGAATAAAAATGTTTTAATCAGACTGCTGTCTGCTGTTCTGTTGAGTGTGTGCTGTAAGGGAATCGTGTTCACTATGAAGTCTCCCCTATGAAGTCTCCCCAAGCTGCGGGTTCAGGGTGATGCACCAGAAATGTGGAGCGGTGAGTGACCTGTTAACATAAAATGCTTACTGAACTGCGAAGTTGAATTTTAAGCGAAAGGTCAGGGGCAGCTGCACAGGATGAGCTTCACATGATTTATGCCTGTTTATCTTAAAGGGCTTGGAATGTAATAGGGTTGGAACGCTCCATAATTGGTATATTGGATATTTTAGTTGGACCTTTACCTGATACATATTACATATTATACATAGTGGTAACGGGATTTGAAACCTTGCAACTATACCATTGGTGATACACTATGGGAATATTCCCTTGTGCCATCACTTTTTCTTTTTTAAACAACTTATAGAAGGTGTTGCACTGAAAGATAAATTGGAATGCAGAGAATATGTCGCAGGCGAGTAACTCACTTGGGGCCACACAGGCATGCACAAACTGGATATGTGTTGAATGAATAAAGCAAATATATTCAATGAATACACACATTATACATATTAATGGCTTCCAAACACTAATATACATATATTTGCTCTCAAGGTGGCATTTACTTTGCATTGGTCTAGATCAATTTGGGAAAGGAAATCTTTCCCATTATCTCACAGCTTTCCTTGAATGCCTTCTCTGTGCTTATTTTTCTCATAGACAGCCACGATTCTGTGTCACTGATATGCCAAACGTAGCAATCGTGAGAGGCTTGATTGCATGCCATAACCATTAATAACTCAGTGGCACATTTATATGGTGTATTTCAAGGGCTAGCAATATGCATGTTGGGATAAAGATGAATATTTAGTTTTCAATTTCAACCACATTGGTAAAGTTAGAAAAAATGCTTTCATTCATTGTGTTAGCAGAAGCTGATACAGGTATAGGATATATCATCCTATCTAATATCTATTATAAAGCCAGTCTAGTTTTCCATTTCATAAATATATATAATAAAAACAGGACCTGCTGGGCATTTTTAGTGGCTGTGGGGCACTTAATGAATATCAGTATCAATATATGTTTATGAAAATAATTTATTCCTATCTTTTAGTGGTGCCCTAAAATTATTTTTCTCAGTGAACTCTTTACATGGGTGGCAGTATTTTATTGGTTTCATTGCAGGGCATGCAAGTTCTAAATGCCTTCACTGGATCCTGTGCTGTGGATGGTCTCACTGTATAACATGCCTTGGATGCTGTTACCTAGTGCTTTTACTGTAAAATGTGTTAGGAATAGAGATGTCGCGAACTGTTCGCCGGCGAACTTGTTCGCGCGAACATCGGGTGTTCGCGCTCGCGGAAGTTCGCGAACGTCGCGCGACGTTCGCCATTTTGGGTTCGCCATTGTTGGCGCTTTTTTTTGCCCTCTCACCCCAGACCAGCAGGTACATGGCAGCCAATCAGGAAGCTCTCCCCTGGACCACTCCCCTTCCCTATAAAAACCGAAGCCCTGCAGCGTTTTTTCACTCTGCCTGTGTGTGCTGAAGAGATAGTGTAGGGAGAGAGCTGCTGCCTGTTAGTGATTTCAGGGACAGTTGAAAGTTTGCTGGCTAGTAATCGTTTTGATACTGCTCTGTTATTGGAGGGACAGAAGTCTGCAGGGGTTTGAGGGACATTTAAGCTTAGGTAGCTTTGCTGGCTAGTAATCTACCTTCTACTGCAGTGCTCTGTATGTAGCTGCAGTGGGCAGCTGTCCTGCTTCTGATCTCATCTGCTGACTGCTGCAATAACAGTAGTCCTTGTAAGGACTGCTTTTATTTATTTTTTTGTTGTTTTACTACTACTACTACTACTACTACTATAAGAGCCCAGTGCTATTAGTCTAGCAGTGTTGGGGAGTGGGACTGGTGTGCTAATCTGCTGCTCCTAGTAGTTCAGCAGCACCAACTTTAATTTTTTTTTTTAATATTCATTTTTTTTTATTTTACTTTTTTTATTTTACTACCGCTGTAGTAGTGTATAAGTTGACCTTTTAGGCATTATTTGCCCTGTAGGCATTATTTGCACACTGTTTTCTTCAACCGCCATCGAGCTGTGTGACCTTGTTCACATTCTGTCTAAATATGCATAATATTACCGTCTCCAGAAAAAACACCGGAGTCACTTTTTTCAAGCAGCCATAATATATTTTACGTAATCCGTATCCACCGCTGTAGTAGTGTATACGTTGGCCTTGTAGGCATTATTTGCACACTGTTTTCTTCAACCCGCCATCGAGCTGTGTGACCTTGTTCACATTCTGTCTAAATATCCATAATATTACCGTCTCCAGAAAAAACACCGGAGTCACTTTTTTCAAGCAGCCATAATATATTTTACGTAATCCGTATCCACCGCTGTAGTAGTGTATACGTTGGCCTTGTAGGCATTATTTGCACACTGTTTTCTTCAACCCGCCATCGAGCTGTGTGACCTTGTTCCCATTCTGTCTAAATATCCATAATATTACCGTCTCCAGAAAAAACACCGGAGTCACTTTTTTCAAGCAGCATTCATATATTTTACGTAATCCGTATCCACCGCTGTAGTAGTGTATACGTTGGCCTTGTAGGCATTATTTGCACACTGTTTTCTTCAACCCGCCATCGAGCTGTGTGACCTTGTTCACATTCTGTCTAAATATCCATAATATTACCGTCTCCAGAAAAAACACCGGAGTCACTTTTTTCAAGCAGCCATAATATATTTTACGTAATCCGTATCCACCGCTGTAGTAGTGTATACGTTGGCCTTGTAGGCATTATTTGCACACTGTTTTCTTCAACCCGCCATCGAGCTGTGTGACCTTGTTCCCATTCTGTCTAAATATCCATAATATTACCGTCTCCAGAAAAAACACCGGAGTCACTTTTTTCAAGCAGCATTCATATATTTTACGTAATCCGTATCCACCGCTGTAGTAGTGTATACGTTGGCCTTGTAGGCATTATTTGCACACTGTTTTCTTCAACCCGCCATCGAGCTGTGTGACCTTGTTCACATTCTGTCTAAATATCCATAATATTACCGTCTCCAGAAAAAACACCGGAGTCACTTTTTTCAAGCAGCCATAATATATTTTACGTAATCCGTATCCACCGCTGTAGTAGTGTATACGTTGGCCTTGTAGGCATTATTTGCATACTGTTTTCTTCAACCCGCCATCGAGCTGTGTGACCTTGTTCCCATTCTGTCTAAATATCCATAATATTACCGTCTCCAGAAAAAACACCGGAGTCACTTTTTTCAAGCAGCATTCATATATTTTACGTAATCCGTATCCACCGCTGTAGTAGTGTATACGTTGGCCTTGTAGGCATTATTTGCACACTGTTTTCTTCAACCCGCCATCGAGCTGTGTGACCTTGTTCACATTCTGTCTAAATATCCATAATATTACCGTCTCCAGAAAAAACACCGGAGTCACTTTTTTCAAGCAGCATTCATATATTTTACGTAATCCGTATCCACCGCTGTAGTAGTGTATACGTTGGCCTTGTAGGCATTATTTGCACACTGTTTTCTTCAACCCGCCATCGAGCTGTGTGACCTTGTTCACATTCTGTCTAAATATCCATAATATTACCGTCTCCAGAAAAAACACCGGAGTCACTTTTTTCAAGCAGCATTCATATATTTTACGTAATCCGTATCCACCGCTGTAGTAGTGTATACGTTGGCCTTGTAGGCATTATTTGCACACTGTTTTCTTCAACCCGCCATCGAGCTGTGTGACCTTGTTCACATTCTGTCTAAATATCCATAATATTACCGTCTCCAGAAAAAACACCGGAGTCACTTTTTTCAAGCAGCCATAATATATTTTACGTAATCCGTATCCACCGCTGTAGTAGTGTATACGTTGACCTTGTAGGCATTATTTGCACACTGTTTTCTTCAACCCGCCATCGAGCTGTGTGACCTTGTTCACATTTTGTCTAAATATTGATAATATTATCGTCTCTAGAAAAACCACTTGAGTTACTTTTTTTCAAGCAGCATTCATATATTTTACGTAATCCGTATCCACCGCTGTAGTAGTGTATACGTTGACCTTGTAGGCATTATTTGCACAGTGTTTTCTTCAACCCGCCATCGAGCTGTGTGAGCTTGTTCACATTTTGTCTAAATATTGATAATATTATCGTCTCTAGAAAAACCACTTGAGTTACTTTTTTTCAAGCAGCATTCATATATTTTACGTAATCCGTATCCACCGCTGTAGTAGTGTATACGTTGACCTTGTAGGCATTATTTGCACACTGTTTTCTTCAACCCGCCATCGAGCTGTGTGAGCTTGTTCACATTTTGTCTAAATATTGATAATATTATCGTCTCTAGAAAAACCACTTGAGTTACTTTTTTTCAAGCAGCATTCATATATTTTACGTAATCCGTATCCACCGCTGTAGTAGTGTATACGTTGACCTTGTAGGCATTATTTGCACAGTGTTTTCTTCAACCCGCCATCGAGCTGTGTGAGCTTGTTCACATTTTGTCTAAATATTGATAATATTATCGTCTCTAGAAAAACCACTTGAGTTACTTTTTTTCAAGCAGCATTCATATATTTTACGTAATCCGTATCCACCGCTGTAGTAGTGTATACGTTGACCTTGTAGGCATTATTTGCACACTGTTTTCTTCAACCCGCCATCGAGCTGTGTGACCTTGTTCACATTTTGTCTAAATATTGATAATATTATCGTCTCTAGAAAAACCACTTGAGTTACTTTTTTTCAAGCAGCATTCATATATTTTACGTAATCCGTATCCACCGCTGTAGTAGTGTATACGTTGACTTTGTAGGCATTATTTGCACAGTGTTTTCTTCAACCCGCCATCTAGCTGTGTGTATTATCGTTTCCAGAAAAACCAACTGAGTTTTTGTTGTTGTTGTTGTTTTTTTAAAAATAATGCCAGGCAAAGGCAGGCCGCCACGCAGAGGCCGTGCTAGGGGCCGTGCTGCTATGCAATCCTGTGGCCCTAGCAAATTGCCCAGTTTTAAAAAGCCAATGACCCTGAACTCCCAAAATGCTGAAGAGGTAGTTGACTGGCTTACACAGCACACCCCATCCTCTACCGTTTCTAACTTTACCACAACATCCTCCTCATCCTCCACTGCTATGGCCACCCCACGTAACACTTCCTCCACCACCGGTGCCCCTTCTTCACTGGGGTCAGAGGAGTTATTTTCCCATGAGTTTCTTGAACTGAGTAATGCGCAACCATTATTGCCAGAAGAAGATGAAGGAGATGAGGACCTTACACCAGATTTAATTCTGGCAGAGAACACGATAGAGATGGACATAATGAGTGATGAGGAGGAGGTCCCCGCTGCTGCTTCCTTCTGTGATGTGTCAGAAGAAATTGATGCATCTGAGGAGAATGATGATGAGGAGATTGATGTTTTGTGGGTGCCTAGTAGAAGAGAGCAAGAGGAGGGTAGTTCAGATGGAGAGACGGAGAGTCAGAGAGGCAGTAGGAGAATAAGACTTAGAAGAAGCAGGGAGGACAGCCCGCAGGGATCAGTAGGGCAACAACATGTATCGGCACCTGTGTTCAGCCGGCCAACGCACCCGCCATTGCCGCCAATACCGCCAACTCCGCCAACTTCTACTGTTACCGCCAGATCGCACACTTCCAAAAAGTCAGCAGTGTGGGATTTTTTTAATGTGTGTGCCTCTGACAAAAGCATTGTAATTTGCAATGAGTGCAGTCAGAAACTGAGCCTTGGTAAGCCCAACAGCCACATAGGTACAACTTCTATGCGAAGGCACATGAGCGGCAAGCACAAAGCACTTTGGGAGCAACACCTCAAAGGCAACAGGCAAACTAAAAGCCACACTCCTTCTGGTCCAGCATCTTACTGCTCTACCTCTGCTCTCCTTGACCCGTCTGAACCACCCTCCACTCCGCCTTCCACCTTGACCACCTGTTCCCATTCCCAGTCATCTGCCACCAGCCAAGTTTCTGTGAAGGCCATGTTTGAGCGTAAGAAGCCAATGTCTGACTGTCACCCCCTTGCCCGGCGTCTGACAGCTGGCTTGTCTGCACTCTTAGCCCGCCAGCTTTTACCATACCAGCTGGTGGACTCTGAGGCCTTCCGCAAATTTGTAGCAATTGGGACACCGCAGTGGAAGGTACCCAGCCGCAATTTTTTTTCTAAAAAGGGAATACCACACCTGTACCAACATGTGCAGAGCCAAGTTACCGCATCTCTGTCACTTAGTGTTGGGCCAAAGGTCCATATGACTACTGACGCATGGTCCTCCAAGCATGGTCAGGGCAGGTATGTCACCTACACTGCCCACTGGGTGAACTTGGTAATGGCTGGGAAGCAGGGAATGGGTAGCTCAACAACAACAGTGGAGTTGGTGTCACCGCCACGGATTGCACGCGGTTCTGCCACCACCTCTACTCCTCCATCGCTCTCTACCTCGTCTTCTTCTTCTTCTTACTCTGCTGCTGGGTCCTCCTTCTCCTCCTCCACACCTGTGCACCCCCAGCTCCCCCTAGGCTATTCGACGTGCCAGGTACGCCGTTGTCACGCTGTCTTGGGGATGACGTGCCTGGAAAGCAAAAACCATACCGGATCTGTACTCCTGTCATCTCTGCAGTCACAGGCCGATCGGTGGCTGACCCCACACCAACTGCAGATCGGAAAAGTGGTGTGTGACAATGGAAGCAATCTGTTGGCAGCGTTGAGACTAGGCAATTTAACACATGTGCCCTGCATGGCACATGTGTTAAATTTAATAGTCCAACGTTTTGTCTCCAAGTACCCAGGATTCCAGGACGTTCTCACCCAGTCCAGAAAGGTGTCGGCCCATTTCAGACGTTCCTACACAGCCATGGCACGCCTTGCTGACATTCAGCAGCGCTACAACATGCCAGTCAGGCGTTTGATTTCTGACAGCCAGACTCGCTGGAATTCAACGCTCCTTATGTTGGAACGTCTGCTGCAACAACAAAGGGCCGTCAACGAGTACCTTTTTGAACTGGGTGGTAGGACTGGATCTGCACAGCTGGGGATTTTTTTCCCCCGTTACTGGGTGCTTATGCGCGATGCCTGCAGGCTCATGCGACCTTTTGAAGAGGTGACAAATATGGTCAGTCGCACCGAAGGCACCATCAGCGACCTAATACCCTTCGCTTTATTCCTGGAGCGTGCCGTGCGACGAGTGACAGATGAGGCTGTAGACCAGCGTGACGAGCTGGAAGCGCACGATTTCTGGTCGGAATCACCAGAACGAACCCAGGCACATGCTGCAACGCAGGGAGAGGTGCCAGAAGTGGAGTCAGAGGAGGAAGGTGGCTTTGTGGAGGAGGAGGAGGAGGACCAACAGGAGCAGGCTTCCCAGGGGGCTAGTGGTGACCTTTTGGGGACCCCTGGTCTTGTACGTGGCTGGGGGGAGGAGACCGTGGATGATGCAGTCCTTGATAATGAGGAAGCGGAGATGGATAGCTCTGCATCCAACCTTGTGAGAATGGGGTCTTTCATGCTGTCATGCCTGTTGAAGGACCCCCGTATCAAGAGGCTTAAGGAGAAGGACCTGTACTGGGTCGCAACGCTACTAGACCCTCGGTACAAGCATAAAGTGTCAGAAATGTTACCAACATACCACAAGTCCGAAAAGATGCGGCATTTACAAACCAGCCTGCAAAACATGTTGTACAATGCTTTTAAGGGTGATGTCACTTCAGGAACTCATCAACATTCCAGGGGCAGAGGTGCCAGTAATCCTGCCACGAGCACACCTGCAAGGACAAAGCCCTTTGGCCAGTCTGTAACGTCAGACATGCAAATGTTTTTCTGTCCAAGGCAGCGCCACAACCCTTCTGGATCCACCCTCAAAGAACGCCTCGACCGGCAGGTAGCGGACTACCTGGCATTAACTGCAGATATCGACACTCTGAGGAGCGATGAACCCCTGGACTACTGGGTGCGCAGGCTTGATCTGTGGCCAGAGCTGTCACAATTTGCCATGAACCTCTTGTCTTGCCCAGCCTCAAGTGTGCTCTCAGAAAGGACCTTCAGTGCAGCAGGAGGGATTGTAACTGAGAAGAGAACTCGCCTAGGTCACAAAAGTGTCGATTACCTGACCTTTATTAAAATGAATGAGGGGTGGATCTCGGAGGGTTACTGCACGCCGGAAGACTTGTTCTGACTTCTATGCAGCTGTCCTTCTCTTCAAGCCTCATGACTCCACACACAGCTGTCCTTTAGCGTCCTCCTCCTCCCTCCGCCACCGTTACAAACTAGGGTGCAAACCCTACTGGTTTAATTTTTTCTGGCCTCTGTGCTTCAGTGGCTGCGACCAAAAAAATGCCTATTTTCTGCATTTATATGACATAATTTTTCTGGCCTCTGTGCTTCAGTGGCTGCAACCAAAAAAATTTATATTTTCAGCATTTATATGGCATAATTTTTCTGTCAACTGTGCTTCAGTGGCTGCGACCAAAAAAATGCATATTTTCTGCATTTATATGGCATAATTTTCTGGCCTCTGTGCTTCAGTGGCTGCAACCAAAAAAATTACTATTTTCAGCATTTATATGGCATAATTTTTCTGGCAACTGTGCTTCAGTGGCTGCGACCAAAAAAATGCATATTTTCTGCATTTATATGGCATAATTTTTCTGGCCTCTGTGCTTCAGTGGCTGCAACCAAAAAAATTTATATTTTCAGCATTTATATGGCATAATTTTTCTGTCAACTGTGCTTCAGTGGCTGCGACCAAAAAAATGCATATTTTCTGCATTTATATGGCATAATTTTTCTGGCCTCTGTGCTTCAGTGGCTGCAACCAAAAAAATTTATATTTTCAGCATTTATATGGCATAATTTTTCTGGCAACTGTGCTTCAGTGGCTGCGACCAAAAAAATGACTATTTTCAGCATTTATATGGCATATTTTTTCTGGCCTCTGTGCTTCAGTGGCTGTGGCCAAAAAAACTGGGCAAACAATGCCTACAAGGTCAACGACGTTGACCTTGTAGGCATTGTTTGCCCAGTTTTTTTGGCCACAGCCACTGAAGCACAGAGGCCAGAAAAAATATGCCATATAAATGCTGAAAATAGTAATTTTTTGCCATACGTTGACTCAACGTATATGGCAAAAAATGACTATTTTCAGCATTTATGTGGCATATTTTTTCTGGCAACTGTGCTTCAGTGGCTGCAACCAAAAAAACTGGGCAAACAATGTCTACAAGGTCAACGTATGGCGAAAAATTACTATTTTCAGCATTTATATGGCATATTTTTTCTGGCAACTGTGCTTCAGTGGCTGCGTCCAAAAAAACTGGGCAAACAATGTCTACAAGGTCAACGTATGGCGAAAAATGACTATTTTCAGCATTTATATGGCATATTTTTTCTGGCAACTGTGCTTCAGTGGCTGCGTCCAAAAAAACTGGGCAAACAATGCCTACAAGGTCAACGTATGGCAGTTGTTTAAAGAGAACAGTAGATTACTAGCCAGCAAAGCTACCTAAGCTAAAATGTCCCTCAAATCCCTGCAGACTTCTGTCCCTCCAATACAGAGCAGTATCAAGCAGATTACTAGCCAGCAAACTTACTATCATCTGTCCCTGAAATCACTAACAGCTCTCCCCCTACACTATCTCTTCCAAGCACACACAGGCAGATTTTTCAGATACATTTTTGCCCTTGATCCCCCTCTGGCATGCCACTGTCCAGGTCGTTGCACCCTTTAAACAACTTTAAAATCATTTTTCTGGCCAGAAATGTCTTTTCTAGATGTTAAAGTTCGCCTTCCCATTGAAGTCTATGGGGTTCGCGAACCGTTCGCGAACCGCTCGCATTTTTGCGCAAGTTCGCGAATATGTTTGCGAACTTTTTTTCCGACGTTCGCTACATCCCTAGTTAGGAATACTATCCTTTATTGCTGTCACAAAATAATGTGCTAAGGATCTCTCTGCCTATTGCTGTCATAGAATAATATTCGGGAATGCCACTACACATTTCTGTAACTGTGCAATATAATAGGGGTGCTAGTGTCTGCTGTTCTCTTATAATGTTCTCTGACCAAAATTCTGGTATTAAACTAACAATTTCAAGGACAATTGGTACTTCTTGCATTAAAATCATAATACATAAAATGTATAATACATTCCTTATATAGCATACATTCATTTTTCAATGAGCCTAACTGTATATTCATAAAACAATGAGCAATGAATACAGCAGTGTGGGGCACCATCAAGTGTCTTGAGATGTTTCTTAATAAAAACAATAGGCAAAAAGAATGCTTGGTGTAAGTGGTATTCACTGAACTCATGTTGAACAAGGCAGTACAGGTATGGGATCTGTTATCCAAAATGCTCGGGACCTGGGGTTTTCCGGATAACAGATCTTTCTGTAATTTGGATCTTCATACCTTAAGTCTACTAGAAAATCACGTGCTATTAAAAACCTTAAAAGAGAGTAAAAAAGACTGATTTTGACCTTAGAATCTATCTTCTGGGCAAACTAAGAAGAGGATTAAGCTGGGTGTTTTACATTTGGCGCTTCATGCTGAAATCTGCCAAATCAAATTAGTTTCTTTGAAAGGTGCATTACATTCTATGACCTTTAAACATTCCTTTGTGTGTGATTGATCATATTCTTAATATAATATCAATTTCCTATTGTGTTCAAGCATAAGATTTCCCGGTGCACTACTACCTTTCAGATTGAGATTCATTTATATAAACTAGCTTAAGTGACATTTTGCAGCTAAAACGATTCTGCAAATACTATCGGTCATAAGAGAGAAGAGTAGCATCGTTCATTGACTATGTGGCTAGTGCTGTTAGTTTTAAAAATAAAAAATGAAATAATGGTTGTTTTTCGATGTTTATAAAACTCAAGCATGCATATTTTCATTCATTAAATAAGTCAAAGCAGGTTTAAAACTCACCTCTATCACTGTCATAAAGATATGCAAATTTGTCCCATTGATAGTACTCAATCAGACTGAGCAGTGCTCCTTTGAGGTCCGGCCTCATCTGAATAACAAATGGGTGGGTACCATCTGTTGGAAAGCTTGGGGTTATAAAGGAGACGTGAAGAGTTCCACAAAACGACGTGATAGTATTTACAGACTTCTTATCATAAAATCCAAATATAGCAAAGACTCCTCTTGAAAACTGAGAGCAGACTGCAAGACAGAAATGAAAAGAGGAGTGTGTTAATGGTTTCACAGTGTTACATAATTCAGACAATTTACCTTTCTGTACAGAGGTTAGACTTGGGACAACATGTTTGCAATGTGATTCATTAAATAACATTAACATTTAACAGTTTATATATATTTCACCAACAAGTCCTGGAGTGCGGTTTGTTTGCCAATTCATACACACACACACACACACACACACACACACACACACACACACACACACACACACACACACACACACACACACACACACACACACACACACACACACACACACACACACACACACACACACACACACACACACACACACACACACACACACACACACACACACACACACACACACACACACACACACAAGCATTGTTCCCTAGTAATGCTCACAGTAGGCCCATTTAATGCAGCTTACTATTTGATATTACCTGATAATAGTATTGATGGCTGTAGCTGCACAGGAAAGCTGCAGAACTATTTTTAATCGCATGCAGATGTGTTTAATGACCCATTAACACTGGTTGTAGTGAGCCCTAAAATAGCTCTTTCTAGTAGCACAGCTGCAGAACACACTTTTTTCCAGAATTTAGATGGATATCAGCCATCTAATTTGAGCAATTTGGCTCGAGGAAGGCAAGAAATGTAAAGGTTTCTTCATGTAATTTTCTATTTTGTTTACATGTGGTTTTCAGGGAACAAGCCTTTCTTTTCCTATGCCCAGAGATGCGCCAACGGCAGGATTCAGACACCCTGATTGGTGTTTAACTCATGAGCTACACAACCCAAACGTAAATTTGCACTTTAATTTTCAAATAAGGCCCCATAATAATTACATTCTTTCCTTTTTCTGACAGTTGTACAGTAATAGAGACTTTAAACCGAAGCTGTTATGAGAGTACCAGCCATTGTGGCCTCAAGTTGTGGCTGATTGAATGACCAAAACTCTAGCTCAAAAACAAGGCTGTGAATTCAAGATGCTGATACCCTAAGAAGTACAAGTGCAGAAATCCATATTGTTAAAGGGATACAGTCTTCAGAATAAAAAGCCGAGTTTTGTAGTAAAAAAAAGTCTTCTGTATTTTCATAGGGAATTGTATTTGCTGGTATACAAGGCAAGCCAAGAAACCACTGAATCTCAGTTTATGAAATCCAAACCATTACTATACAGGTACGGGACCTATCTTTCCATAATTTGGATCAGCATACTTTCTACTAATAAATAATTTAAAAACTAAATAAACCCAACAGAGTAGTTTTCATCCAACAAGGATTAATTATATCTTAGTTTGTATCAGGTAGGAGGTACAGTTTAATTATTACAGAAATCCCTTTAAAAATTTTGATTAAAATGGAGTCTTTGGGAGATGCCTTCCTGTAATTCAGCACTTTCTGGATAATGGGTTTGTGGATAACAGATCATATACCTGTATATAAAACAACAGAGCACTCTTAATACGTGTGTAATAAAATAAAATGTACTAATCAACAGATGGGCAATTCAATTTGACAGTGGTATCTATATAATGCAAACAGATTCCAGGAACACCAAGGAATTTATGATGGAAAATCAAGATACATTAAAGGAAAACTTAACCCCCAAAATGAATACTTAAGCAACAGATAGTTTATATCATATTAAGTGGCATATTAAAGAATCTTAACAAACTGGAATATATATTTAATAAATATTGCCCTTTTACATCTCTTGCCTTGAACCACTATATCGTGATGGTCTGTGTGCTGCCTCTATTTCTGATTTCCCAATGGCACATACTACAGGTATAGGATCCCTTATCGGGAAACCTGATATCCAGAAAGCTCTGAATTACGGAATAGACTCCATTTTATCCAAATAATCCACATTTTTAAAAATGATCTCCTTTTTCTCTGTAATAATAAAACTGGTTTATTTATTTGAAACAGGGTTTTACATATAAGCTGTTATGTAATATATCTTTATAGAGACCTACATTGTTCGGTGGGTTTAGTTTTCCTTTCAGGGGGTTATTTCTCAAAGGTCGAGTTTGTGAGGTTTTTCTACCTCGAATAAACTCAAATGCTTATATATATATATATGAAAAAAACAAATATAAAAACCTTGAATAATTGCAATTAGCAGTGGTTGATGTTCTGAAATTTTTTTTATCTGGTTGTGGATCAAATGGCTTGTCTGAAAATTGTCCTCTTAATGTCTCTTTTTGTTCCATCCAGCAACATTAAGTGGCATATTCTGGGCAAAGTTTACAATTACCTCTGCCAGAAGTATTGTATTCTCAGGATTTGGTGTACATAAGGGACTCACGTTATTGTTTATCTGTTTATGGGGCCTTTTTATGTTCGGAATCCTCCTCTAAAGCTGAAAAGTCTGTATCATGCATTTGCTTTGCTGCATCCTGATCATTTATCTGTCTGCAAGTCGGACAGCACCACTAGCTGCACTTGGAATCAGTGATCTTTACCTGTCACTTTGGGTTTAGTTGATAAGATCACCTAAGTCCTTATTATTCCAGAGAATCATTTTGATTTGTAAGTTCCTATCAACTAAAAAAGGATGTGTTTTTTTTTAAATTTCTTAAGTCTAATAAAATGAGAAATATAACATATTTTGAGATGATTTCTTCCAGTGTTCTTGCAGATAAGGCCTATTCACTTAATTTCATAGAAAATACCCATATCTCTTCCCGCCAGATGGGAAATGCAATAACACAAAACAAATTATTCCCCAAAAATGGCAGATCTTATGTATTACAGAGCTTTATAACACACACCTCACAATTATATATATATTAGGAATGCACTAAATCCATCATTTCTGGATTCTGCCAAAAATATAATTCTTCATTAATGGTCTGGTCAAATACCAAACCCGAAGCTGAACCCTAATTCAAATTTGGAAGAATCCTGCCCCAAAATACTGCTATTTCTTTGCATATTTACTGATCAGGGATAAGTATAATATAAAAAAGCTAGTACATATAAAAAGATTGTCTTGAGCAAAGTTACAACTGTCTGGTAACACGCAGACATAGTAAACTAGTCCCAAAGAATGTGGTTGGTAATGGCGTATGCTGCAAAATGAATACAATTGCATTTGTTTAATATCCGTCATAACTTTAATATTCCTATTGTTAGTCTGCAATTTCAAGACCAAAGATATTTTCTTCTCTAAAGATAGATTTAAATTCCTTAAAGAGTTGACCCACTATGCAATTGTTAAAGAATTTATTTTAATTAGCTTCCAAAAACAAATTTAATTTCCCTTAAGGCAGATCATACATTTATTGAGTTTGTTTTCCCCTCACAGCCTGAAAGCACAACACCAGAAGCCAAATTGTTTCTTCTTCACAGGTCAGCAATGTTTTATAAAGTAAAATATTATTCTGACAGGTTTTGGATTACGAAACTTAGAATTAGAAAATAGCTCAGCCCATTCAACTGCAATTATGACCAACATAAGATATATACAGGTATGGGATCTGTTATCCAAAAACCTGTTATTCAGACAGCTCTGAATTACAGAAAGGTCTTCTCCATTTTCTTGGAATGTCTTAGGCTTCATATTTGGTATCATAACTATAAGGGGACTAACAGAGTAAGGTCATGTCAACTGGATATGATGTGACACTTGCAGGCTTATTATTTCAGGCTGCTGTTTCAGCAAAACCAGACTGTTCCTATTGGTTAATAGCTTATTTCTGCAACAAAAAATCTTGAGATTTGATGAATAAAATCTAAATCATTATTTAAATGATGACATGGAACATGGTTGACATCTAACAATATTATATTTAATAGCTTGACAATCTAAGCATAAATGTGTTTAATGCACAAAGGACTGCAGGATATGGCTTAAAGAGAAGCAGCCTATAGTGCCACATCTGCTGCAGAACTATGTCATCAAGTATGCATTTGTTAAATCTATGGGAAGGGGGTACACACAGTTTTAGTTCTGTGACAGATGGAGCACAAAAAAAAAAAAAAAAGAAAAAAAGAAGAAGCCTCTGCATGACATGCAGCTTCATATCTGCAGGAAACCTGAAAATGCTCCAAGTAAAAAAAAGAACATATGTTATTGACCCTTGCATGAAGCATCTAGCTATGCACCAGAGCCTGCACATATAGGGCCTGATTCAATTCAGTGAGAAAAAGCTTTCTCATGGTTTATCACGTGAAAAGCAGTGGATGAGATTCAGTTCGAGGAGAAAAAACGTTTTTCCAAATTCCGTTTCAGTTTTTCCCCATAGACTTCAATAGAGTTTTCACGTGATAAACAGTGAGATCAGTTTCTCTGAATTGAATTGTATCTCAAATTGATACTTGTCCATGAATTATTACGTGATAAACCTTTTTCTCAATTAATTGAATCTGGGCCACAGTATGACAACATTTATCATCACTGTCTATTACATCCCATTAAAAATATGTTTCTAAGGGTAAACAGTGATAAAATACAACTGCAGATTCTGCAAGTCACCATGCTGGGTTTTTTGCATTGAATTAGACCTTGGGACTTAAGCAGGTTCAGACTGAGATTCAAAATAGGCTCTAGCATTGGTGTACAGAGGCCAAACAGCCCCCAACAGGCCCAATAAATCGCCAATGTCTTTGGAATCTTACAGTAACCCATCCAGAGACTTTGTATGGAATAAGCACACCTGCATACCGACAGTTGCTTTTTCAGTCCATTTATTACAGCAAAAAATAGCACCAGAATCTACCAATTACCAGTCTTGGCCTGGCCTCAAGAACATTACAGAATTGTTTCCTTAAAAAAATAAAATTTTCTCAAATAAAGTCAGTCTGACAAGTCAAATCACAATCACACCCATAATGTCTTTGACCATCAGATGAGAACCAAATATACTATATAAGGAATTTGCAGGCAATATGAAGCAGAATTGTGGGATTCAGGTCTCGATCCATTAATCAGTATGAATACAATAGCCACTGCTTCACATGTCTCCTCTGGGCATTCTTATTCGCTAAGTAATTCATTGAAAAGTGTTAAAGGAACAGTTCAATGTAAAAAAAAAAAAACTGGGTAAATAGATAGGCAGAACACTACTTCCTGCTTTTCAGCTCTCTAACTCTGAGTTAGTCAGTGACTTGAGGGGGGCCACATGGGACATTTCTGTTCAGTGAGTTTGCAATTGATCCTCAGCATTCAGCTCAGATTCAAAAGCAACAGATATGACCCATGTGCCCCCCCCCCAAGTCTCTGATTGGTCGCTGCCTGGTCACCAATCAATTGAAACCAAGAGAGCTGCAATGCAGGAAGTAGTGTTCTGGCTATTATGTTAGACATCCAGTCACTCCAGCCTTTATATATTACATTTTTGGCTAACTAACTATATTAGAAACATTTTTTATTTTGCACAGCCTATCTATTTACCCAGTTTTTATTTTTATACTGCACAATATCTTTAAGTGGAAGCATGTCTCAAGTGGTATGAGAAAGGCTTCCACTTTATGAAATGTATTAAATGTAAAGTGAAAGTAGAATGCATACTTATGTTTTGTGGTTCTTAAATAAAAAAGTAAAACAATACAGAACAATTTGAGATATTGTTTTCTACTATTTATAAAAGGACATAGCAGTGTATGAACCTCTGTAAGAGCAGAACAAAGTACTGACTATAAGGATAGGAAAACCAAAGCATTATCAGTACACTGAGCTGGAGTCAAGACCTCTCCTTATTTTCAAAGATATAGAAAACATTATACAAATAAGATCTAGTAAAGGTTTCCTTGTAATTCCCTAATGAGCTGCACCAGTCACAGGCTAAATTGAAATCACAATCTAACTGGCTAATACTGCAGTGTTGCAGTGAGAACACTAAACAGAAGCTCAACATAATTCCAAATATTATTCATTATAAATAGAGGGGTGATCAGTTTAAGTGACAGCTTAACCTGAATGGTGGCATGACCATTGTGCATTTTTTCAAGTCAAATATTGAGATATTAATGTTTGCTATTTGACGGCATTTTGATGCCCTGAATAGCCACTTCTCCTGTCAATTTCCATATACAGTAAGGCATTTTGCATCTAAGGACCTTAAATGAATTTGCACATCTACCAGCAGCAAATAAACATTTGTTTTTACAACAGCTAACTATGCTCATAAGGTTATTTAATAAGTACTCCATAAGAGGCAAAGCTATACCTGAAATTACTCAATATTCTAAGTCTAGATCTCTTTTTCATATCAAAAATACTACAGGCAATTCAATGGAGGGCATCAATTGTTATAATCCTGGATGTACAAGGTGGCCATAGACGCAAAGATCCACTCATTTGGCAACATCGCCAAATGAGCGGATCTTTCCCCAATAAGCTATTAACGAGCATGGCTATATCAGGGGTAATCTGATTGTTCCGCCGTATGGCCGAATGATCCGATTACGATGTGCCATGGGCTACAGCGGGATCTGTCAAAATCAAACCTGAACGATCGACCAAACGGCTGATCTCCGCCGGACGAAAGATGTCGGCACACGCCACACACGATCCGAAAATCGTACGAATCCTCGATTCGTACGATAGGACCTCTGTGTCTATGGCCACCTTAAGGTGCAGAACTCAGTACTGTTGGGTGCAAGGAGCCCTGTAATTAATGACTGCCACATGCAGTAAGTTCAAGGCTCAGCCAAATCTTGTGCCTGCTCAGAATCCATGGCCTGAAAGACCACCTGCAAGTTAGGGGGCTGATTAGGAGAAACCTGCATGCCACCCAGACCCACCAATTTCAAATGCTCTTCCTGAACATGCTAATGGTGCAAAGTTGCAAATTAATCAGCTTTTTGAATTATGCACCATGCCCTGCAAGTAGAAATGAGTCTTTGGGTCTTTTGATCAGCATTTCTACATTCTGAAAAAAAAAATCTGTAGAAATTTGATTTCAAAAATTAAATATATTATTATTTAATGGACTAACTTCTCCTTCTTTGTTCATACAAACCTTCAAATACACATCTACATATGCCTCATAATTAAAGCTGCATGCCAAAATAGAGTTTCAATATGAGAGTCAGCTCTGTATCATTCTGTTAAACAAACTATTAACAAATATGCTCAGCCATAGAAAAGTATTCCAATATTACAAAAATGTATGTGGTCAGCCATAGCACTTTTTGGGGGATAAGCTGTAAATGAGGAGCTATGCTCAGTTAAGGTAGCCTGATTTCGGCAAAACTTTTATTTTAGACACAATTATTTTTATTTGTGTTTATTCTATGCGTGGATTTCATTGAGGTTGACGTTATAAACAAAACTACTGTCAGTTTGGAAATATTTCTTCCAGTCTTGCAGTCAGGATTCAGCCACTGTAGATGACTTAATAAGATAAAAGGTGAAGTCAGCAGATCTTTGATGTTGAATAAGGTGGACATCAAAGAGACAATATGCACTGTCTACATCTTTATTTCATTTATATCAGTTGCGCTTATAATGCAGCTATCAGCATCCTGAAGTGACCCTAGCCACTATTTAAATGCTACAATAACCCAAGAGATAAACCAAGAGATTTTTGTTTCTCATGAAATTGAATCTTACCCTATATTTGTTATAAAAAAAAGTAGTAATTTTTTAGTGGCAAGCTTTGTGCCTCATCCCATCCCTGTTCCCTAAATTTACACTTCACAAACAATTTATTATATATGCTTCTTCAAAATTAGAAATGAGCACATAGTGGGCATGTACAAATACAGCTCACAAATAGAACATGGTGGACTATTTTACTTTGCCTCACCTTTTGACTTGGATTGGCTTATTCCTGTTTTTTTTGTTTTTTTTTGCTCTTCCTATTGCATCTTTATTATTACAGTGTAATATGAATCGATTATAATAGTGTGACATCTATCCAGAATGTGTTATGAGATTAAATTTCCATAGCCTATTCCATTTGATATTTGTTTCCCTTCCATATAATCTATCTGGGCTAAATATAGGGAATTCTACATGATATTATTTTAGAATATTGATTTTCAAATATCAAATATCCATGCATATTTTATATAGTGTCTGAAATATCACTGCTATTTTAAGTGTCAGCCCGCGTCCTTGCCTATGCTCAGCAAAGCACACAATCTTCATTATTGTACACTTATACAGGTATGGTATCCGTTATCTGGAAACTGTTATCCAGAAAGCTCAGAATTACGGAATTGATGTCTCCCATAGAGTCAATTTTAGCAAAATAATCACGTTTGATTTCCTTTTTCTCTGTAATAATAAAACAGTACCTTGTACTTGATCCCAAATAAGATAAAATTAATCCTTATTGGAAGCAAAACCAGCTTATTGGATTTATTTAATGTTTATATGATTTTATAGAAGACTTAGGGTGTGAAGATCCAAATAATGGAAAAATCTATTATACCCTGAGCATTCTGGGTAAGGGATCCTATACCTGCATTGACAAGGTGGCAAAAAGCCAGCAGTCCCCTAGAAACCCATTCAGACTTGCAGGACTTTCCTCAATACCTCCAGTTCCACAAAGACTTAGGGGCAGATTTACTAAGCTCGAGTTAATGGTTTGAATGTCAAAAAGTTCAAATTTCGAAATAAATTTTTCGGTACTTCGACCATCGAATAGGCTATATTCGACCATTTGACTTCGATTCGGACGATTCAAAGTAAAAATCGTTCGACTATTCGACCATTCGATAATCGAAGTACTGTCTCTTTAAAAAAAACTTCGACTTCATACTTTGCCAAATTAAAGCTACCGAAGTGCAATGTTAGCCTATGGGGATCTCCCATGGCACTTTTCTATGTTTTTTTTTTTTGGTCGAATAGAAATCCTTCGATCGATCGCTAAAAATCGTTCGATCGATCACGCTAAAAATCCTTCGACTTCGATATTCGATGTCGAAGGATTTCAATTCGAGGGTTGAATTTAGAAGTTTTTTTAACTTCGTAATTCGACCCTTAGTAAATCTGCCCCTTAGCTTTGTATATCAAAGATACAAACAATGGCATGAGACCCCCACTACCAGTCTACCACCACATCTAATAGAGCTACTAAAATAAGCAAGGAGTGGCTTTACAATTATTGTCATTTGTTATAGTATTTGTCTTACTGAATACACGTTTTGCTTTTATTTTAATTTTATTTGATGGTTGTGAATGTTTAAAATATGAATGAATTGTGAAGCTACATGTCTGCAATGGATATGGATTAGCAGGATAATTAATTTACAAACAGGATTTGCTTATTCTGGAAAAAATGGTTTTTAGATTCATTAAATATGCTGCCCTCATGCTAGTATATAGTATATATATATATTACTCATCCCTACTAATGTCCAAGTATTAAGTGCTCTTTAACATTACACTTTTAGGTATAAATATGTAGCACAATCTCTTCCATTCTGCTGTTTGAAACCACCATGTAAAAAGGGACACCATACAGAGACGTGGCTTCTAAGTGGCCAGAGGCACTGCAGTACGATTCTAACATTATGAGAGTCGCGTACATACAGATTGTATTCTCACGAATGTCAAAGATATTCAGAGTAGCAGGATTAGTAAACACACAAAGGCCGCATCTGATAATAAGCTATTCTGCCTAATAAATGCTGATTTAATTTCCCTTTTTAAGATAGCCAAGGGCATCTCCTTATGAAAGAATGAATTGGCCCTTGGAGTATAACACATTTGAATATGGTTGCTGAAAAGATCTACTTTATTCGTAACAACAAAATCTTCATAAATTGCATAAAACATGAAGCTAAACATTCTTTTGGAAATAAACTCGCCTGCCATTGCTGCGACAGGTCCCATTTTTTTGGCCTGATATAGATTTCATATCTTTTAAAGAAGCCAGTGACTGGGTATTTGGAAATGGCTACAGGCAGGCCAAATCTCCATAATATATAAATACCCAGGAGGCTAGATATTGTGGCCATAAAGGAGGTTTAAGATTAATCAGTCTTGCCAACACTAAGGGGCCGATTCACTAACTTTGAGTGAAGGATTCGAAGTAAAAAATTTCGAATTTCGAAGTTTTTTTTTGGGCTACTTCGACCATCGAATGGGCTACTTCGACCTTCGACTACGACTTTGAATTGAAGGATTCAAAGTAAAAATCGTTCGACTATTCGACCATTCGATAGTCGAAGTACTGTCTCTTTATAAAAAACTTCGACCCCATAGTTCGCCATCTAAAAGCTACCGAAGTCAATGTAAGCCTATGGGGAAGGTCCCCATAGGCTTACCTAACTTTTTTTGATCGAAGGATATTCCTTCGATCGTTGAATTTAAATCCTTCGAATCGTTCAATTCGAAGGATTTTATCGTTCGATCTAAGGAATAATCCTTTGATCGTTCGATCGTACTATCTGCGATAAGTCCATCGACCTCGATATTCGAAGTCGAAGGATTTCAAATTCCCAGTCGAATATCGAGGGTTAATTAACCCTCGATATTCGACCCTTAGTGAATCAGCCCCTAAAGGGCAGATTTACTAAGGGTCGAATTTCGAAGTTAAAAAAACTTCGAAATTCAACCCTCAAATTGAAATCCTTCGACTTTGAATATCGACATCGAAGGATTTTTAGCTTATTCGATCGAGTGAATAGCAATTGTACGAATCGAACGATTCGAACGATTTTTAACGATCGATCGAAGGATTTCTATTCTACCAAAAAAAACCTTAGAAAAGTGCTGTGGAAGGTCCCCATAGGCTAATATTGCACTTCGGAAGCTTTAATTTGGCGAGGTTTCTTTTAAAGAGACAGTACTTCGATTATCGAATGGTTGAATAGTCAAACAATTTTTACTTCAAATCGTTCGAAACGAAGTAGAATGGTCGAATATAGCCTATTCGATGGTCGAAGTACCCAAAGATTTACTTCTAAATTCAAACTTTTTTACATTCGAACCATTCACTCAAGCTTAGTAAATCTGCCCCTATATGAACCTCTTCTACCTATAAAGTCAAATGTCCAATTTCTAAAAGCAACCAACAAGAATATTACTAAAGTATTTCTTGACTAAGTGTGCTATTTATATTCCGGCTAGGTTATTGCTTGTGTGTGCCATCTACAGCATTAGTCGCCACTGGAGGTACTGGATGGTTCTTTGGAGCAAGCAGGGAGTGGAGGTAGGTTTGTACACATGACATCCCATCCCTACTGATGTTCTTAAAGGCTTATTCAGATTGATATTGTGTGCACTGAAACTTCCCACTAAAATTTACAAGTGATAATGAGCAAGTATCAGGTTTCTTAAGGCTGATGCATTTTTAGATTATTCTGACATTCTTGTTGCATGTATGGAACATACTGCCTCCCTGGCACTATAAAGGACTTTGGTTAATTTGCATGTCAGCCCTGGCATGGCCTGCTTTTTGCCTCAAATCTTCTCTGTGACTGACTATTGTAGTACTCTGGAGTTATGTTTTACCAAAGAATTACTCTGAAGATATAGAAATTATTTACATGTTTTCTTATCTTCTCAATTTTAATGCAAGGAAATTCGTTTATATTTCTTGTGGGAGTTGAAGTTTGAATGACCAGCATCATAAAAACATCCTGATAGTGGTGAGGCAGGGAGCTGGAACTTAAGTTGCCCATTTAGGACACCTTCCTATAACACTCAGAACCACTTATGGGTTTTACAACCCACCCAATTATTTGTGGTGGGGAAGGCCATGACCTCCTCATCTCTATAAAAGGCCAGCTGGTAATTATATCTTATCCAGGAACATAGGGTCAGAGAAAGGAATGAAGAATGAACAAGCTCTTATGAATAGCACAGTATTTTTGAATGGGGGAATATTTTAAACTTTTGCCTTCATGACATTTAGGGGTCTATTTATTAAAGGTCGAGTTTTCTTTTCTTTAAAAATTTGAGGGTTTTTTCACGAAAAAACCCCTCAAATTTTGAGAGAAGAAAAAACTTTTTTTAAAGATTTATTATGCCTCAAAGCAGCAAAAAATCCAAATCTGAAATGAATCCAGCTAAAACCTGTCAAATTCATGTAAAAGTCAATGGCAGAGGTCCCTTTAACCATTTGAAGATGTTTTTTGCCTTCACGATTTCCTGATGTTTTGAGGTGTGTGATGCTGGTTTTCACTTCAACCATTGATAAATTCTTGTTTTTAAGCCTATAAACTCAAAAAAAAATGTTCAATTTTTTTTTAATTTTTTTTTTAATTATTAATTATTAGTACACTAGACATTAAGCCCGTTAAATAAGAGACACTTCAACTTTATTATATAGGATTAGCCAAATTTGTGGATGGGAGTTAGGTTGAGTTTCTTTCTGGTAAATATTACAAAAAAAAACAGTTTTAATAGATATCCCACTTGATGTATTTTTATGATGGACAAGGACTGATACAAATGGCACTAAGGGGATTTAAAGTGATAGGATCAGATCTTAGCAAGCATTTTTTTCCAAAACAGACTGTGACTGTGTTTCTGGTGTATTGATTCAACAATTATCTTTGATTGATCTAGTGCTGTTAGAATAATGAAAGCAAATGTTTGATTTCTTGCTATTTGTTACCAGACTGTATGTGAACAACCAGTACACATAGACTAGTTTAACCAGTTAAAAAAATAAAAGCAAATTGTTTTTTTTTCCATGAAGCAGGAGTAGAGTTAGAACCATTTATATTTCTGGCTGTGCAACATCTTTTCTTTCTTGGCATAATATTGCTAATTCCAGCCATTCTACAGGATAGTAAATATAGGCATGGCATTATTCATAAGATATTCATAAAAGCTTGTTCATTCTTCATTCCTTTCATTTGGTACATACCCATACCTTCCATATATCCCTGTATACAATGCCTGAAGCAATCCCTGATATGGATCAGTAAAAGATATTACCTAAAACAAAGTGGACTTTGGAGACATATTATGGACTGACTAGGCTTAAATGGAGATGGGCTGGGCATAATTTGGGATGGTCTGGGTGATGTGGAGTGTGTTGCTTCCAGGTTATACATCAGATTATACATTGGTGCTGGAAGCTATGGTCAGTACTCCTTCCCTTCTTTTTAAAACCAATAATTTTAAAGAACAAATTTAGGGCAAGGAAGTGCCATTTCAGCACTATGTGCAGTTGTGATTGGCTGCTTGCTATGTATTACTGTACTGCAGCAAATCTGCCCCTTTTTAGGTAAATTACCCCCAGCTCACAAATGCTGAAATATACAGTAGCTGGCATAGTAGCGCCAGTTCTTTTTCTGTCCTCTGAATAGGACAAAATGTCTTACGACTATGAAAGTATAACCATGTTGAAATTATTCAAGAAATGAATTCCTGTACATCCATTTTTAATACAAACCATAATTTCATTACATGACATTGCTGCAACTAAAAAGACTTTTTAAAAAATGCAATACCAAATCCTTAACTCAAGGTTAAAGGTGCAAGGTTTTCTACAAGTCTTGTAGAAAACAATCAGCAGCTAGCATTTACTGGTCACCTGGGTGACTACTTGGGGATCATTAGCATTGCGTTTTTGGGCTCTTAATAAAATCCCATGTTCAATTGCATGTTTACTGGCTTTTAAGACTTTGGGCCAGATTCAATTCAGAGAGAAAAAGTTATCTCATGGTTTACCACGTGAAAACTTATGGACAAGATTTAATTTGAGGAGAATAAACTTTTCTCCTAATTCAGTTCCAGTTTTTTCCCAAAGATTTCAATAGAGTTTTCACGTGATAAACCATAAGAAAAGTTTCTCTGAATTGAATTGCATCTCAAATTGAATCTCCACTGTGACTTTTCACGTCATGAAGCCTTTTCTCACTGAATTGAATCGTACCCTTTAAATATTAACTGGAAATTTGAGCAAGACTCTGAGCATTTTACAGTAATTAATACCGGTTATTAACACCAGAGAAATGGCCATCAAGTCTAAATATAGTACATACTAAAAATGCTTAACTCGCTTTTAGCAACCATTAACCATTAAAGATAAGATAAATGCAGTGGAGAAAACAGACTCTAAAAGCTCTTTTCATACTCTGTTAAAATGATAGACTTTGATAGCAAATCAAATTAAGATTTTTCGTTCTTTATATGAAATATATTATTCATTTTCTTAGCAATTGTAAATGTATTTTGGCGTTACTTAAGGTTGTGATCAAAGTGCAAAGAAAGACAGTCAACTGCCATGTTTTTTGCACACTTGCTACCTGCCCTGTATTTTGAATGTGCTCCATGAATGAATCGCTGTGTTTGGCAGCTGTAATCATGAGGGGCAGGAGGAATGTTGAATACCTCATACCACCCATACCTATATACTAACTTACGCATCATTTAGACACGTAAGTTAGCGAGCACTGGTAGGAGCATCATGCTTCTCGCTGCCCTCATGATGGATTTTAAATACAAAGTAAGGTGCAGAGAATAGATACAGTATGACTGTGCCATAAATCCTTGCAAATGCAACTTTGCAACCCTTAATGCTTCTGCACTTGCAGTAGGTACATATGTAAATGACCCCCTCATAGCTTTAATCAGTCCTGGGCCTGGACAGCCAGGTGATCAAGACAATCCAGGCCAGGCACCTCATGCCCCCCCCCCCCCCGTGCAAAGGATGCATGCATCTGTGCACATTTTCTGCAGGGGTGTACTGTAGAGGTAGGTGGTGGAAGATGCCTAGCGCCCCTCCACCTTTGCACCCTAGGCATGCGCCTCTTCTGCGTAGCCCTAGTTCTAACCCTAGTATTATTAGTGGGAGATAGGGACCCATGGTGCTTCCCATTCAAGGTAATAGATAGTTCTTCAGGGCAAGTAGCAAACAATAAAATATTTGCCTGTATTTTATTTCAAGTGCTTCAATGTTGCCCTAGACTAGAGCATTGTGTTTAGTAGATACATGCATGGTTTTCCATATGGGTTTGCCATAGTTATATGTCCCTTTTAATGATGTGTGGTCGATAAATCTGGGCCCGCACCAGATCCGAAACCACCCTCATCGGGCTTCCCCCTTCCATTTTTAGAACCACGCCGGTCCGCCCCGCCAATTAAGTCACAAGAGCGGCAGGGCAAGAACATGCTTATAAAACCGGAAGCCAACCCACAAACAGTGCAGCCCGAACCTTCACATAACTAGTCCCTTTCCTTTCACTTTCTGTTTTTTTTATTTATGTTAGATAAAAAAGACGTAGATTGCACAAAAAGCTTTGCTACTCTGCATATTAATGTGTTGTGTGTAGAGTTTTTCCTTTGTGAGCAATCTTTGCTTGACATCTCTCTCTCTGTTTGGATATTTTACTCGACAAGCCAAACAAAATATTTATTGATTTTGAAAAATAAATGAACACCCTCCGTTAGCAGTTGTAGTACTGGCATATGCCCACCATTCCATTATACATTACATAACTTAGTACATAGAATTTGCTTTATACCTGGTCCAGTATCCCTATCTAGTAGTGACCAATTAGATGTTGCCGAACAGGTGACAAGTATGTGCTACTTCCTGAATGATTAGTATGGTATGATTGGGTTCACTATACCTGGTGAAACTTTGGCTGGAGAATCTCCAATTTTTATTATATTAATCCTCTAGTATTATATAAATTTGCAAAACCGGAAACCCAGTGTGGTCAGTTAACTTAAAAAAAAACACAGAAGGCTAAAGATACAGGGGCATCTATTATGTGGAATGAGTGGGACCCAATGGTTTACCAGATGTTTCCCATTTTCCATCTTAAATTTGGAACAATTACAAAATAAGGAATTAAATATAAGCATTTAAAAAGTATGTACTGTTTTTGAATTTATCAAGTTACTTATCAGCACCCCCCTCTCAGCAATCTGTCTCCCTTCATTCTCTCTTCATGCAGAGTCAGAGTTTGATTGACAACTTTAATACATCTCTGTGGTAGACAGAGATTACAGCTAACAGTCTTTCAATTAGCTGTCAATCAAAATCTGACTCTGAAAGAATTTTTAATTGATCATATTTAGAAATTTTATGAGATGAAGCTTTTGAGTCCCATTAAGATTGTGACACCTACAGTACAGCTGAAAATCTCAATCCAAAATAAGTATAAATTTGCTTAAAAACCTGACTAACACCAGGAATGCTGTTACATTATATTTACATACAGTATAAATAATACCATTACATGGGGATTGTATACTGTTTTTAGGACCACATAGGACTTACTTACCAGGATTATTGTTGTTGCTTTGGAACTGTTATGTAAAACTCTTTGGGCCACATTAAATTCAGTGCAAAAAGGTTTTCCTCATGGTTTATCACGTGAAAACTCATGGATGAGATTCAATTGGAGGAGAAAAAACTTTTCTCCAAATTCACTTCCAGTTTTTTCCCATAGACTTCAATAGAGTTTTAACATGATAAACAGTGAGATGAGTTTTTCTGAATTGAATTGCATCTCAAATTGAATCTCCTCCATCACTTTTCACTTGATAAATCTTCTTCTCACTGAATTAAATCTGGCCCTTTATTAGTTTCATGTGGAATACCAATGCATCACTGAAAATAGGTCTAACTTAATTCCTTGTTTCTGATAGATCAGACTCATTATATAAAACATTATTTACCCATAACCATAAGGAGCAAAGAAAATCATTCCACAGAACTGAGCTTGTATGCACAGATTTTGGCAGGTCATTTTGATTACACTTCTTCATGGAGAGCTTTCCCTATACAAGTGGATATTATCTTTAGCACAAATACTTGAGCACTTTAGTGCATTATTTTTAATCCCCATTATAGCTGCAAGCAAATTGCAATACAATTTTAAAGGCACCAGATTCCTAGCAACTGCTACATAGCTTAAGGTGGCCATACACTGTAAGATTCTCGTTTGGTGAGGTCACCAATGGAGCGAATATTTCCTCCAACAGCCCCACCTGAGGTGGGCGATATCGTTGTAATGTGATTTTATTACAGTGACAGGTATACAAAAGCGAGGATCACATCATCGGAGTGAGAACCCATCAATGAGCCGATTCGGTCCTCGATCCGTCAGAAAAATAAAACCTGCCCGATTGAGATCTGTCTGATTTTTGTCCAGATATCGATTGGAGAGGCCTGTTGGAGGGCCCCATAAGCTGCTGTATCTGTCTAAAGGACACGAATTGGCAGCTTAAACCTGCCCGTGTATGTCTACATTTACCTAGCATTAGTTAAGATATTACTTATCCAGTGTCAGACAAATATTGATAAGGAATACTTATATTATGTCAACTATGCTCCAATCGTAGTTTATTTCCTATAAAGTCAAGAAACAGGTTATAGAGCTATACATCTAAAGTTTGTATCTTCCACACTCCCTACAAGAAGTGGCCTAGGCCTTTGTGCCTGCTGCACTTCTCTTAGTATGTTAAGGGCAAGGCAAAGACAGCACTGTATCTAACATTTACCTGGAATAAGTAATATTGGTATAGGATTCATTATTTGGAAACCCGTTATCCAGAAAGCTCCAAATTACAGAAAGGCCTTTCCCATAGACTCTATTTTATCCAAGTAATCTTTAAATTTTTAAAAATAATTTCCTTTTTCTCTGTAATAGCTCTGATTTACTGAAAGGCCGTCTCCCAAAGACTCCATTTTATCCAAATAATTCGGATTTTTAAAAAAATTGTTTCCTTTTTCTCTGAAATAATAAAACAGTACCTTGCACTTGATCATAACTAAGATATAATTAATCCTTATTGGAAGGAAAGCCAGCCATTGGGTTTATTAAATATTTACATGATTTTCTAGTAGACTTAAGGTATGAAGATCCAAATTACAGAAAGATCTGGAAAACCCCAGGTCTCAAGCATTCTGGATAGCAGGTCCCATACCTGTACTAGGTGTCCAATACCTATGGGTGTTGAAGCTTACATTACAATTGTGCATCCCACCCCCTGAATATGTATTAAAATATCTTATGGATATCCTGTACTATATGTAAAAGCTTGTATGCAACACATGGCCTACATAGAGCAAATAACATGATTCACCAATGAACAAGTGAAAAGTTACAGAAGCACCCAATCCATAGCATATAGGGGTGGAGAGAAGAAATCATAGGAATATAATAATAATGATGATGATGATGATGAAGTGACTATATATGTCACTTCTTCAGCTATGGCTATGTTGATCTTACTGTATTATCAAAGCTATTGCTTTCTGTAAAACTTGTGAAATATGCCTTATTTGTAAATTAAAAAAAAATCAGATTATTACATTGGAGATGGGATGACTATAAATATGACAAGCTACTGAGCAGAAACATCACTGCTGGGGAGAATCACTGAAGCAAAGTGCTTGACCTGACAACCTAATCAAACTCATTTTGTATGGCTTCAGCTTTAAACATAACTATCTGGTCATGTGTACCGATACAGACAAATTGCAATAACATGTGGTACAAAATGTACAATTCACTGGATCTTGTGTAATCAGATGATAATGTTCCCAGATCTCATGGGACACAAGAGTTTCTCAGCTATTTCATCTAAACACACCTAAGAAGCCAGTGACAATTAGGTGGCAATCAGGGATTCAGGCTTATTGACTAATTAACCTACTTTAAAGAATGGATAGACTTCAATCCCAATAGACTTCAATGGTTGTTTTCCTCAAGGGAATGATGGAAAACCACTGAGCTAAGAAATACTGTATGATGACGTGGACATGACAAGACCTCCCCTTTAAAGCAGATGCCTATAAATAAGTCATTCTGTAGAAATGCAGAAAGAAATGCAGAAAGTACAGCACATTTTCCCTAAGCAGCCCAGCGTTAAAGAGGCGTTGTGCTCACCTTATGGTACATTTATTTATTTTCAAGCGATTAGCAAAAGATACCGTATTTAATATCTCTTTAGCCAAGTTTATTATGAACTGCCTTTTAAATCTGTTTTTAGTGAAATGGGAAATTCCTATTCCATTTTCCATGTTCACCAATAAATAATTTTTAGATGCCAGGCATAGTATGATCATTGTCAGTTATTTATGAAGCTCAATTTATTCTGCATCTCCACATTCAGAGCAGGCCTATAAACTTAGCACTGGTACCTTGCAGTGGCAAATTTCAGTTTTCACTGTGATCTAAAAATCTATAATTAGTTTAATACCTTTATATACATTTGTATATATGTGACTGTATCAGTAGGTCTGTATATGTACAATATATATGTGTATATGTACAAGCTGGGGGTTTGGAGAAGTTGAACTCAATATACTATTTTTTAGTTTTCTTCAACTAAAAATTAACTATGTTCTACCTCCAGTTGTCTTTTTTTTTTTTTTTTTGCTTTCTATGGCTTTTTGCCAAGATGACCATTTGCCCAGTGTTGGTAAATATGCCTGAAACATCAGCATCTGCTTTGGTTTTCTACAAGAAGCTAAATTACTTCTGATCAGTGCTTGAATTGGAGTGAAAAAAGTGGAGGGATGCTCTGTGTGGTGAGCATACTGTGGCATGCTGAAACAAGCCCATCCCACAACCATAAGCCACACCCATTGTTATATTAAGCCTCGCACACTTATATTTTCTGGTTTTACCCACTTTAAAGGAAAGCCATTTTGCTATTTCCATTTTGCCTAGTATGCATAGATTTACATAAGTATGTGACCTGTAGGGACCCCAACATTAAAATTGTGAATTTGGCTTTTCTTGGCTGACAAACACAGTACCTTGCCTGTGTATTGTGTGTCATAACATAGCACAACCTCATCATATTCTATATTAACCTTACAGTGTCGGACTGGGACACCACTATAACCTAGTATTCCATCTATTTAGCCTCTTTATTCTCATAGAAATAGGCAATGACCATGAAATAGGCCAAATGTTTAGAACAGGAGGGCCCACTGATACCTGGGACAACCGGGAGATTTTCTGGTATCCCGGTGGGCCATTCCAACACTGTAACCTTATCTTATTTCATATATATCATTCTCTCACTATTCCTTAATCTGCTTCTGTTTAATAACATCATTTTCTATTTTTGCTTCCCCTGTTTTCTTCTACTCTCCTTTTCTCTATAACCATCTCTGATGCCTCCACCTCCTTTATCTGTTTAACTCTACTCAATCTCTTCTCTACTCCTCTCCCAGCAATCTTTTCTCTCCTTTTATCCTCTATTTATTTAACTAAGTCTAAATTATATTTTACCTCTTCCTTTTAATTTGCATGCAGAAGTGGAGAGGATCAAAATAAAGTCCCAGGATTCAACACTCTTGCATCCCCACTGAGTGGATGATATTTCACAGAAATAAAAAAGTGAAGGGATGGCATCCCTCCCCAATTCCAGCACTGCTTCTGATAAAATAACCCAGTTACAGTGTATTTGTGTCTAATACATTAGTGTGTTTAGACAGTAAACTGAGCTGAGTTAGGGACTAGTGAAAGATTAATCACACTGAAGTTTAACGATTTGGTGCTATAAAGAGAAATGGTAAAAAAGGGGCCTGCTTGAGCTTACAACCTCAGTATCCAATAACTATGCAGGGTATGTGGGTCTCAGGTCAGGCCTACACATCATTATTAAAACAAATGTTAGATACCAATATGTGCCATCAATTACAAAAATGTTCATAGACTTTGTTACAATGTGCATTCTGTTAAGTTCTGCTTTAGTGCATCTGTTCCTTTAAATGAGCAGAAGGGCAGTTTGTTGCATCTCAGCTGGTCATTTGACACAAATCCAATACGTCAAAATGGATAGAACACGCTGTGTCGCATTTCTCTGCCATGATCATTTGCATGCAGTTCTTAGCTGAGCTCTGAGTGCAGCCCTTTCTTCCCAACAATCACAGGCAGATATGGGAGGCTTTATTGCAGCCAAATGCTCCAGCAACAGAATGCACATTCTCTGCTGGAAAATCTAGGTTAACACTGATTTTTTTCTGGTTTCAGCTGGTTTTCAAGTTAGTGTAAAGCCCTGGTACAGAAACCAAATGATGGGAATTGTCTGTATTGTAGCCATGCTTTCGTTTTATAATGTTCAAGGGGTCCTAAAACCAAAAACTGGGTGATACAGTCATTAAATATTTGAACTAGTTTTAAATCTAAGTGTAATGTACTGTAACTGCAATTCAAAGCAGTGTGTGTTTATTTTCGGTTCTCTGGGTGTGACTAAAAACAGTAACAGGAGTTGATTCTCCTCTAGGTCTTTAATCAGCTTTAATCAGCCGGCTTGCAACGTTTCAATAGTTAGAGAGCCAGCAGGGTAGAGAATGTAAACAGATAGATATTGCATTTACAAATAACTTTAAACGTATTGAAAATATAAAAGGAATACAAAGTATAGGATCCAGAAAACCGGAAAACCGTTATCCAGAAAGCTCTGATATACGGAAAGACAGTCTACCATGGACTCCATTTTACCAATACCAATTTTTTCAAAATAGTTTTCTTTTTCTCTGTAATAATAAAACTGCACCTTGTACTTGATCCAAACTAACATATAATTAATCCTTATTGGACGTAAAACCAGTCTATTGGGCTTTTTTATTTACATGATTTTATAGTGGACTTAAGGCATGAGTATCCAAATTAAGGAAAGATCCGTTATCTGGAAAACCCCAGGTCCTGAGCATTCCGGATAACAGGTCCTATACCTGTATTTAAAAATACTGTCATTGAATAGGTTATAATGTTCTGAACACTTCCTCTGCTTCTCCCCAACCCAACCTGCATGTAGAACAAATTTAAGGGAGACATTTTGTGAAAAATATAAGAATGTACCAGTGCATTATACTCATTTAGATATAGAAGAATTGTGCTTTAAATAGTGGTGTTTCAGGCTGATTTATTGAATATTTCTGCAAAAACCCTAATGATCCCTCCCTCCTCTTCCACTTACTGCTCCCTGAATTCCCAGGCTGTGCAGGGGAGCCAGCGGCTCTCAGCTCACTGCACTGTAGTATAGGAACCAATCAGCAGTTAGCAGGACCTGATAGGGAACTGAAGCCTGTCTTTGCTTGTGTGACTGCAGGGCTGTGATTGGCTGTCCCCCTCCTACTGTGCTTCTGGCAGGGACCATTAGGACACGCCCATCCCTCATTTGAAACACAGACAGGGACCAGTGAACATCTATAGGGAGCTTTTTTAAAGATAATATAAATTTTTAGCACCATGTAAAAGCAACACCATATAGTACTCATAATTGCCTATAAAATTAAGTTTTTTTTCATTTATCCTATATGTCTCCAAAATTAGGTCATTATATTCTAGTTTTTCAAACTGTGTTCTATAAGCTGAAGTAGCTTAGTGACTTTGGGCAGCCCATAAGTATTCTGGGAAAATGACAAATGAGGTTTAGGCTTCCTTGCCAGTCAGATTCCCACAGGGTTTCCTCTACACCCCTCAGAGTCATTTGGCAGATGAGAGCCATAAAGAAAATGAACATTTTCATTTCAACATTTCTCAAATCAGCAGATTCCATTTAGAAAGAGAATGATAATGCTGCACAAAATGCACAGCAGGGCAATATTGGATCAGATTAATGCTGTTTGCAGGTGTTAAATCCCAGGAAGCCCTCTATGGTTCATTGTGGCTGAGTACCATTAGGCAGTTGTGTGCCAGCAGAAAAAGAGAGGATAAACCTCCCTGCAGTATCCTCTACATTCCCTTTTGGTACCCTGCTATTAGGTGCCAATAGAATTTGCTGTCTGGTTGCTGAGCTTATAGTTGTAGGCTGTTCTATAGTGGTTCATATCAAAACAAGCAGCCTGTTGGTGTGTTACCAAATTCCCAGAATCCTAAAAGGGCCACCGAATGCATAGAATAATAAAGCATTTATTTAATCCACAACAATACAGTGGGGTTCATTGACTAATGTAGGGCAGTGCGATTCTGGGATTTTTGGTGAAGTATGTCAGAAGATACAGGCTCCCTTTGCTTGTTTTGATATTAACCACTACAGAATGGCCTACAACTATAAGCTCAGCAACCAGACAGCAAATTCTATTGGCACCTAATAGCAAAATATGAATGTATTTCGGGTACTGGATGGAGCATCCACATAAACTGCCAACAGACCAACAAGGGCCACCAAGCACTGGGCTACTATTTATCACAATATCTGAATGACCAACCTGCAGTGTCTTCTACTGAACTCAAGTTCTAGGAAACCCTGGATATTTCAGTTCAACAGTCACTGTAGGTACACAAATTGGGCACATTGGTTTAAGTGCATCAAAACACTTGTATTTGCAGCTTTAAGCTATATATGCATGATAGAATGGGTATTATTCTTGATTCCGTTCAAGTGCACAGATGCCAACCTACAAGCTTGACTATGGCCTGAAATGCCCCTGGCCAGACTCCTGAGCCCCCATTCTGGCCAAAAAGTCCTGCTTTGTAATGATTTTTGGGTGTGTTTCAATGCTTTTTAGTGGCAGGGTTGACAGTAATTTGATAGTGATTGGGTTGTTATTGTGGGTGACCGGAAGGGGGGGGGATGAAACAGGATGACTCCTGAAAAATACATGTGAGTTGAAGTGCCTGCAAGTGCTTTTGAAAGAGGCAGTATACCTCATTTTTCTGTTTCGTGTGCCAATATATATATGTATAAGGTCTTCTGTGATTTGATTATGCTCGTATCAACATGAAGTAGAATGTGACTTTACTTTTAATTTCACTTTTTGCCCTGATTAGTGCAAGAAATAACAAAAGCCGCATATAATTCATAATTAAACCACTAGGCAAAAAGTATGTCCAGCACTAGCCCTATTCATTGAGTTAAGGTTGAAAAGGGAGTGTCCTGCATCTTTAATGCAATATGACAAAAATAGCTTTATTCCTTTCACTTTCTTTGGGCTACATGTATCTGTTATTTTATGGTATAAAATCTGTTATTCTATTGGCATCACGTAAGCCCAGCCTGTGAATAACAACTCCGTGGTTGCTAGGATTTAAATTCAGTGCTACAAAAACATGTAGAGATTTGCTTTGTAGCGGTACAACAGTTAAAACCCTTATGTTTCCCTGGAACAACTACAAATAATGTGGTTTTAATATGTCCATGGTGAATGATGGTTTCATTTCTGCAACACTTGTACAATGTGAAAACTGAGTTTTTAATTTATGACAGGGAGAAAATCTTGACAGGATGTGACCAAAGCAATGCCTGCATGCTAAAGTGCCTCATGTATTATGTGGGGAGTCACTTATCATTCCAAGCACATACATCTGGATTCTGCTGGAAATGAATGCTCTTCTTTGTTTCCTTCCACTAAATGTCACGTATGCTGAAGGTAAGACACAATGTTCAATCTAGAATCCTTCAGCAAGAAAAGAAAAAAAAGGACTTGCGCTAATAATTTTTGTAATTTCTTTCAAATATATTCTACACAACAATCCTACCATGTCACCACAGCGATTAAGCTTCTTCTTTACATTTATTAAATCTCCCTTTTTTCATAAACTCATTGACTTCTAGCAATGCAGTGTACATGAGTATTCTGGGTATTCATGATGGCTGATTCAAAGTATTGTGCTTTACTAATGCAGTTGTTCACATAACAATGAGGCTGACCTTTGCCAGTGTAAGCAGAAAATGCAAAAATAAGACGCTCTTAATTTGTAGAAGGGCAGAGCACTGCACAGAAATCTACATTTCTGGACACAAGGTTATGCTATAGCAAAGCAAAAATACCAGTGTTTGAAAATGAGCGAACAAATTGCAGGATTGAAAGCTAAGGGGCAGATTTTTTTTTTTTTTTTTAAAAATCTAATTTCGAGCTAATTTTTGTGTACTTCGACTAAGGAATAATCCAAATTGGATATAAATTTGATAAATAAACGTAAATCCAAATTTCAAAATTTATCATGAACTGTCTCTTTAAAAATTCGACTTCGACCATTCTCCATCTAAAACCTGCTGAATTGCTGTTTAAGCCTATGGGGATCTCCTAGATCCTATTTGGAGTCAAACTCAAATTTTTAGAGGAAAAAAACTTGATTTTTTCGATTTATTATACCCTGATGCTGCAAAAAGCCAGAATCCGAAAATCGGCCATCTAAGACTTCTCGAGGTCTTTTATAAGTCAATGGGAGAGGCACCTATCCCAATTTGAAGGTATCGTGGTCTGTGCTGGGTTTACCCCAAAAATCCAGCTTTTCCTGGGTTTTCAGCAAAAACCCCCAAAAAATTAGCGATTCGGGAAAAGTCCGAAAAAATTGTACGACTTGATTTTATTGAGATTCGGGCAATAAGCCCAAATCCGAAAATCCGCCATCTCAGACCTGTCGAGGTTTTGTATAAGTCAATGGGAGAGGCATCTATCCCAATTTGAAGGTATAGTGGTCTGCGCTGGGTTTAGCCCGATAATCCCACTTTTTCTGGGTTTTCAGGCAAAAACTCGAAAAATTTTAGCGATTCAGGAAAAGCCAAAAAAAATTGTACTATATGAGCTTTTGCTCGATTTAATTGAAATGTATTATACCCCGATGCTGTAAAAAGCCTGAATCCAAAAACTCACCATCTTGTATAAGTCGTTGGGAGAGGTACCTATCCCAATTTGAAGGTATTGTGGTCTGTGCTGGGTTTAGCCCAAAAATCTGACTTTTAATGTGTTTTTGGGCAAAAATTCAGCGTTTTGGGAACAGCCTGAAAAATTTGCACGATTCGAGTTTTTGCTTGTTTTGCTTATTGAGTTTTTTCACGATTCGAATGAATCAAGTTTTTTTAATAATAAATCAGCTAAAATTGGGCATGGGCGTTTGGTCAAGCTTTTTTTATTAATATTTTAAGATAAGTTCGGATTTTAGTTAATAACCCCCTAAGTATTAAGTGTAAAAACCACAAAAAACTCTAATACAAAACTTCTCAAATTAAAGACAGTCTAGTTTCCATAGAAGTCAATGGGAGCTGCACTGATCCTATTGGACCTTTTTTTTAGCCATTCAGAATTATCTGAAAAGCTCGATTTTCTAGAGGTTTTAGAGTTATTCATATTTTTAATGCATTGTTCAGGATTTTTTTCCCTTCGTACATTTTTCATTCAGATCTTGTAATAACTTTCATGGCATTCATGGTTTTAGAGAAATATCGTTTAATTGTGGTTTCACTCTAATACCAATAAAATTCGGCCTTTTATAAATGGACCTCTAGATTCAAGTGGGTTTAACATCACAGAATCAGCTTCTAATCTTATAATACACTTTGAATGATAGATAAGAGCAGCATTTCCATGAGAAATAGACTATGAACAAACCTGTTTTTTCAGGAATATGGCAGTTAAATTCAAGAAGCTTTGGTTTAAACACAGAGGATTATTAGAGCCATGTAAACTCTTTTGCTTGTTACAGAACCATGGGGTCACCTCCAGTATACCATGGGCCAGATATATATATAGTCCACGAGGTAGCCAGCACTCTCGAAAAATAGTTTAAATTGCCTGGGTGCAGTATCACAAATATTCCAATTTATATCCAGCAAGAAAGATCCGCACTCACTGGACTTAGGCAAAAAAAATAAAAAAATCATATGTTACAATAAAACTTTTTAGTCCTGTGAGTGCGGATCTTTCTTGCTGGATATATATATATATATATATATATATATATATATATATATATATATATATATATATATATATATATACAGTATACACACACAGGTATAGGATCCATTATCCAGAAAGCAATTATCCAGAAAGCTCCAAATTATAGGAAGGTTGTCTCCCATAGACTTCATTTGAATCCAATAATTCAAAATGATATTATAATAATAATGTATTATTTTATTTTAATCCAATATTTTAAAACATGTTTCTTTTTTCTCTGTAATAATAAAACAGTACCTTGTATAGGTATTGGACCTGTTATCCAGAATGCTTGGGACCTGGGGTTTTCCGGATAAGGGGTTTTTCTGTAATTTGGATCTCCATACCTTAAGGGGCAGATTTATCAAGGGTCGAATTTCGAAGTCATGGGAGTTTTTTTTGAACTCCCATAACTTCTAAATTTGAGTTAAAAAAAGACCAATCGAAATTGATCAAAAAAATCTAAGTTTTTTTGCGGGTGAATAGGCAGTTTTCGATCGAATTCGAATCGTAGTAACATCGTATTTGATCGAATTCGATTCAGTTTTTAAAAAAAAAAAAAAAATTGACTCCAAATGGGTTCTAGGAGGTCCCCCAAAGGTGAAAACAGCATTTGGGCAGGTTTTAGATGTCAAATGGTTGCATTCGAATTTTTAAAGAGACAGTACATGATACATTTTGATATTCTAGTCTCTACTATTCTCTAGTGGAAGTACACAAAATAGCTCGAAATTAAAAAATTTTTACTTCGACCCTTGATAAATTTGCCCCTAAGTCTACTGAAAAATCATTTCAAGATTGAAATTATTATTATTAACATGTTTTTATAAAGCGCCACATATTTCACAGCGCTGGTAAACCCAATAGGATTGTTTTGCCTTTATTAAAGATTAATTATGTCTTAGTTGGATCAACTACAAGGTATTGTTTTATTGTTATAAAGATACATTTTTAAAATTTTTAGAAATGTGAACTATTTCATTATAATGGAGTCTAGGGGAGAAGGCCTTTTCTGAGTTTTTGTATAACTCGTTAACAGATTCTATACCTGTACTTGATCCCATTTAAAATGTAATTAATCCTTATGCAAGGCAATACATATTGGGTTTATTGAATATGTAAATGATTTTAGCAGACTGAAGGTACGGAAAGATCCGTAAAACCCCAGGCCCCAAGCATTCTGGATAATAGGTCCCATACATGTATATTTACATGAGGCTTTTCCCATAGTAACAAATCTAACTTTAAAATTAACTGGTCCACAGCAGTTATAATTGTGAAAGCAAACATCTCAATGGTTTATTCAAGGTCTTTGTCTACAGAACATGTGGTTCTGGATCACTCAACTTTAGTATAGTAGTTTGACATATTTATGGTTTTAAAAGAATGCTGAGTAACAATTTCAGATTAGGATTATTTACTTTTACACAAAATGAGAGTATCAGCATTTTGTAACTGTTACACCACCCCTGTAGATCATCCCATCCCAAACCATCTGCATTGGCACCCAACCAGTTCAGTTCTAAAGGTCTGGCAGAAATGATAGCTCATCTGTTCCTCAGTTCCTATAGAGAGTCAGCTGTCACGGGCAGTGATCTCTGACCATATGTTCCAGTTCATTACTGTCTACTGCCTTGTTTGTTGTACTCATTCATGTGTATATATGTGCCATACCTTTCATATTATTAGACAGACAATGGTTCTGCTCCCTGGAAAGAATAGACTGTTGTATTGCAAATTATACATCCCATGTAGACTTTCTTTTGTTTTACAGCTGTTTCTCCCCTAAAAATGTGTAAAGTATATTTCTAGGGGGGAAAAAAACCTGATATGGATAAAATGCGCAGCAGAATATGTTATATGGTCTCTGTACTATATAAAGGTGACATGCATGACCGGTTAATTCACTTAAAGGCTTGTGGTCCTTCTGTGCTCATTACTGTAAAATAATGACAGAAAGCTTTGCAGATGGGATTGATAACCCTAAATACAAAAGCTACACTATATAAGATATGTTTAGCATTCTAATATCTTCAAAATGTGAAAAAGATCTATATTTTAGAGTACATTCTAAAAATTTAGCAAGATTCATGGCCTATGTACATGCATAATAAAGAAATATTGTAACAATTACATTTAAGATTTTATTGGACTATAATTAATTTGAATTGCTGCAAAAGCTGTTGCTAACCACTGAAATACTATTTATTTTGCCCATATAATTTTAGTGATAAACGGAGCACTATAGGTGGTATAAATAGCACCATAATTATGACAGATCTTTTTTGGATTTGCATTAAATCACATACCAATAAATGTGTGTTATGCTGTAAAGCTATAGTTGCTCCGGGTGTATTAATAAATACCATTTAAAGTTATTAAATAATAAACAGCATAAAGAGATAATGAGACAAATATTAGTTTAATGCACAGCGTATATACACACAGGACCTTATCTACTAAATCAAAAAAAGTAAAGAAAAAGAAGGGGTATAAATTGTTAATTTTTCCACAATGCAGCTTTTTTTTTCAAAGCATTAAAGCAAAATGCATATACTGTATAGATGTTAGTGTGCAGGAGTTCCATGTGTAAAGTGAGCCCTGTATTTCACCTTAGCCAATGGCATGTGTAAAGTACAGGGCTCCATTTTCTGTATGCTGGTGCAAGGCTCCAGGCATTTTGGGCATAACTGCTTTGGCCGTGATAATCCCCTGCAGGATTAGGAATTGTAACAATCTACATAGACCTGCCAAATGCATTCAGTTCCACCTCATACACATATTCACATTCATTCATCTTTTGCAACTCAGACACTTTTTCTGTGTCTTTTTTCTACCTTTTAGCATTTCTGCTGTGTTTTACTCCTTTATTTAATTTTTCTATTCTTTTAATTTCCTTCTATTTAGTTCCTACTTTTAACCCTTACCTGCCTCTTTGTGTGATCCCCAACCCACTTTTATCCTCCCCTCTTCCCTTTTCTAACTTTTACTACTTAACCCCTATTTCTCTTCATTGAACTATCCTCTTCTCGTTTCTTCTTCCATTCTCTATCCCTTGCGTGCTGCCCTCTACGTTTCTACCAAATTCCTTTTGTAGCTCTCCTTCAGTTTCCCACTTCTCTTCCTATCTTGTATTCACACTACAGTTGTTCTTAAATTCTCTACTTCCTTCTTCTGTATAATTATCTCTCAACAATCCATCTACTCTCTTCACACTGCTCTACCCAATACCCTTCTGCTGTCTCCATTTGAGATGTGCCAAAAAAAGCTGAGGTATTACCCAGTTTATTTCCATTTTGCCTATGTTTCTTCTACTGAAGAAACATAGGCATCTCTTCTGGCAGGTATGAGCCCCAAGGCATCTAACTGGTCAATCAACCAAAACTCATTCCAGCACAGATGTACTTAGTTAAGAGCAGAATGAAAGGGAAAGAATGATCTGTAGAAAACCACAGGGAAAGGGAAAAATAAACACAAAGTTAGCAGTGATAAATCTGTGCCCTGCTCCCCCCCCCCACACACACATATACTCTAAATGCTGCACCCATCATGCTTGTTTGCCTCTGGAGAACACGCAACAGAGAACAACAACCTCAAAGCATGAACCTCAATCCTACAGATTCTTGATCCAGAAATCCCCAGGTCCCATGCATTTTTGCTCCAACAATATCTTCACTCACTCAAAATGTTTTATGCTTCAGGAAAAATAATACCAATGTACACTATAGCATTGCATTCACAAAAGCTGCCATTGTAAGAACACATTATTCTGGACAACATATGAAGGCCTATTTTAAACAGTCTCATTTTTAGTGGTTTTAGAGATTTTTGAAACCACAAATAAAATCACTTTCTCTAAAAACCTAAAAATTGATTAAAAGATCTTAATATAAAAAGTAAAAATGAAAGAAAAAGCGCTGCTCCCATTGACTATAAGGCCTCAACAACTTTTACCTGGCAGATTTTCCTTGTTTTTACACTAAATAAATCTCACATTTTTAGATTTTTAAAGAAATACAGAAAAAACACTCATTTTTAAGATTCATAAAAAAAATTGAATGCTAGTAATTAGGCCCCTTAATGTCAACAAGGAATTGTAAAGTTTCAGATTTTCCTTATGTCATAAAACTAGCCATTTTCTGTACGGTTACAACTATCAGTGCTTTGCCTAAAGTCTTTTCAAGCAGCTTTCTCAAATGATAATTTGCCTAGCTGTCAGTTCCTTGAGGTGGATTAAATATGTTTTTGAATTTATAAACAAAGTAATAGATTTCATCCAGAAGTTACTGTTCATGTTGTACCACATTCAACTGTGTCATATGATTGATGCAAACAAATTCTATGAGTTTAAATTAAGTCTGTGGTTTAGAAAACATCAGCTCAGGTGGTTTTAAATATACTAAATATATCAGGAAAGGTTAAAGAGGGCAAATTTCCATAAGGAATAATAAAAAAAGTTAAACTAAAGTTAAGGAAGAAATGGCCAGCGTTATTTTATGATTTATCATGTGAAACCTTGTGATTCAATTTGAGGAGAAATGTTTTTCTCACTGAATTGCATCTGGTTTCATGGGAAAATATGAACTTGAATGAAGAGATAACCTTTTCTCATCGAATTTAATTAAGTGTCATTGTTCCCTAGTGGCCTGTATATATAGTTCAGTGTTTCAGTTTCACTTTTTAGTTGCAATTATTGTTACTTGATGGCCTACTAGGTATTAAAACAAAATGTACAGACCTAAGACATTGGCCATGGGGCAGGACTGGGTCATGGGGAGTTCTTGCTTAACTCCTGCCCTGCAACAGTAATGTCCATGTCACATGATTTATAACATAAGGCCGTATGCTCTGTGGTTATATCTTATTTATATGAAGAAAACTGCAGTTCAATTTCTTTTTTGTTTTGCATAGATTTCTTAGCATTGGGATTCATGACCAACATTGGTTAAAAAAATGTTGTTTACAAACCTGAGCTAAAACATCAGAGGAACATTTGTAGAGAGATTGAAAGTTTTGTGATATGCAGCACAACGCAGCTATAATTGACATATTTCTTTTTCCTGAGGGGCTAAAAGTTTTGTGGATTCACTGAAGCGTAAATAACTGCAATTGCCTAGCAGCTTTCCGGTTTCTTAATTTGGTGTTTAGAAAAAGCAATAAACATGAATCTCAGTATCAGAAAAATCTTGGTAAGTCCCTACTGGTCACCATCCTCGGGCACTCTTGGAATTAAAGATGGAATGAACTTGCCGAAACTGCAGTAAGTTTATCCTTATGCTAATTTTCCTGTCCTTGCTGTCTCCATCCCTCTCTCTCCGTCCTTCTCCTTAAAGAGATACTGACACCAGAAAATAAACTTTTTAAATATCTATCATAACATTATCTTTGAATGTCATTTATAATTTTGCCATAAAGGTATCTGCCTGATGATTTTACATAACCTTTCTTACCCCTTTTTTTCCTTATGAGGGGGCTGCAGCAGTAGTCTGTTAGCATTAGAAACTCTAACTAACAAGTAGAGAAGGGACAGTCAGGTTGGCAAAACAGTCAGGTTTAGAAACTTCTTCTTACAAAAGCAGAACTATCAGCAAAAAATGAAAACATGACCTATAGGTAACTTTTCAAGTAGATTAATATAATTTTTTAGTGTCAGTATCACTTTAAAGGAAAACTATTCCTCTGAACAACGTCTCTGTTAAAATATATTACATAAAACAGCTCATATATAAAACCATACATCATATAAGCCATTTCATAATAATATAATTTTTTAGTAGTATGTGCCATTGTAATGGTGTAACTATAGAGGAAGCAGTCCCCATAGTCGCAGGGGAGCCAGACTGTGGGGTATACTTCCCTTTATATCTAATAAAAACCCCAGCTGCTATGGCAGAAGCAAGTCGGATGAGAGTAGGCAGAATCCGGTGGCAGTGGGCGGAGTCAGTGGGTGGAGGCAGGATGTGGGCAGGGTGGAGGTGGGGCGTAGGCAGGGTGGGAAGTGGGCAGGAGGGTTGGGATCAGAGTGCGCCGGGCCTCTCTGAAGATTTTATTGAAGGGGGGCCCGTCAAACACTAGTTATGCAGCTGGGTCACTGGGTAATGCTACATAGAAAATTGCCATTTTAAGAACTAAGGGCCACTCCCTGGTGCTATGATTCACGATGAACACAAACAAACCAAGGGCACACATACTGTACATGTTAGGTCACATGAGCCAATCGGACAAAGTTTTGTCTTTTGCTCCCACATGTCTTCCTCTTACAGTTAGAGCTGCATTATTTCTGGTCAGGTGATCTCTGAGGCAGCACACAGACCATCATTAAATGGTGCTTCAAGTTAAGAGATGTAAAAGGGCAATATTTACTTAAATATATATACCAATTTGGTAAGAGTCTTTAATATGTCCCTTAATATGATGTATATTAATTTTGGGAGCATAGTTTTCCTTTAAGAAACTCTCCTCTCTCATCATAAAATGAAATAGCTACAGGCCTTCTAAGAAGATTCTAATGGGGTGATGTAGCAACCAATTAGATGTTTGTTTTCAGGAGACCAGTAAATGCTACCTACTTTTTGGTTGGTATGGAATACTAAAGTTAGTAGAAACTTTTATGACATTCAAGCCTCTAAGATTTTCCCTAAGCACTTTATTTATGGACTTTTCTTGTTTTCTCTTGTAAAAAACTGGAACTGAAACAAAGGGGATAATTGAGCTAAAAACAGAAATATCGAGGTAGTTAATAGTTAGAAGAGAAAGCATAAATAATAATAATACCAGTTGGAATTTTTGCATGTGTTAAAAACAATATCTAAAAATCTGAAATCAGTACCTAAAAAATGTTTTTGAATGCATGTGGGTCAAGGTAAAATCAAATCTACATATTAGATGAACTTGTAATGTAACAGGCAGAGGCTCAGCTGTGCTTACATGCGGGTCAGTGTTAAACATCTTAGTAAGACCATTCTGCTCTCTCACTTTATTAAAAGAAGGTTATATAAGTGCTGATGGAAGTGCCTCTTTGTTCTTCATAAGTCATCTGTCATTAACACTGTTTACCGGTGGCGTGTACAGCTGATGCAACCTATTAGGAAAGTCTTATTAATATGCCAATTGCCATCACTGCAGAAATGCAAGGGACTAACATTATAAAGTGAGATATCTTTTTGCACATAACAGTACAATGAATACTTATTGGCGCATAACAGTACAATACTTCAATTATTCATTTTATATTTGCATGTAAGTAATTTTTGTGCTTGTTTACTGACTTTTTGTTTGTTGCTTTAGTTATAATGGCAATGGTTGTTCTTTTATTACTCTGCCTCTTTTTATAGGTACCTTTATAATGTAAGCAAAACAGTTTTATATATTAGCTTAAAGGATTTTTTCCCTGTTTATAATACACGAGAAAAATAATATTCTGTATATTATTAAGAGTATTCTTTTATGGCAGTGACAATTATATAACAAATATGGCATTCCCCCCAAACAGTCAACTAGTGACAGGCACTGTAACAAATTAACAAATGAAAAAACAAAGGCAGCAACAGAATTGACCACTTGTGTATTATAAGATTAGATAATAGTTACTGACTTGCATAAATGCATTCTGTGATCTTGTGTGTGTAACCATAGGGATATTTGATGACTTATTAAATCCTTATAATTTACAGTTTATTATGACACAGATAATGTCTCTTCCAGATTCTTACATAAAGTATATATATATATATATATATATATATATATATATATATATATATATATATATATATATATATATATATATAAATATATATATATATATATATATATATATATATATATATATATATAGTAATTGGATAGGGACCCGCACTCCAATGTTTCGTGAAAAAAAGGATTTTTATTTCAACTTGTGCATTTCAACTTGATAAAGGCCCAGGCATGGGCCGAAACGTTGGATGCACAAGTTGAAATAAAAATCCTTTTTTCACGAAACATTGGAGTGCGGGTCCCTATCCAATTACTGTATGCTAAAGCTTTGACTCTGCACCCACAGTAACCTCAAGACTGGATCAGAGTGCGTGCGTTTGTATATATATATATATATATATATATATATATATATATATATATATATATATATATATATATATATATATATATATATATATATAGTGATGGGCGAATTTATTCGCCAGGCGCGAATTTGCGGCGAATTTGCACGATTCACCGCCAGCAAATAAATTTGCAAAACACCCGTGAAAAAATTTTTTTTTTCCGCAAATTTTTCACCGTTTTGCGAAATTCGCAAATTTTTGGGCGAAGCGAAACAGCGCAAATTTGCCCATCACTATATATATATATGTATGCAATGTATAGAATTTAATCTGAACCATCGACTAACGTAGTAAGATTTATTCTGCACATGTGCCATTTACTTTGCTAGACCACATCACAGGTATCAGGGGCTGCAGAACACTAGATGGGGTTAGGAGGCTCAGAAATAATGCTTAGGCATCCCAAATGACCTACACCAGAAGAAACTAAGAGTGGACTAGGCATGCGCAAATTTTGGGATTATGCAAAAGCGTATAATCTTGCCTGGGCCATTGAAAGGAAGACCGGTTTGTATATTGGTATATATAATAAATATAAAAAATATAAATATACAGTATTTGGTATATCTAATAAAACAAGAAGAAAACACACACTAACACAAGGGGCAGACATTGGGCACCCATCATAACTAAAATCATTTACTAAGTAAAGACACTATGTGAAAGTTCAAGAAATCTGATTATTAAAACAGTTAGAATTGTTTATATAATGTAAATCATCAGCTCACGATACCTTCTGCAAGATCTCCCCTTTCTCCACTGCAGTTCTAGCTGAAGCAGGCATTCTGGATTTCACTGTCTCCTCTCCTACCTATATCTTCCCAGCCAACTGCAGCTCTGAAATCTTGCACATGCTCAGTTGAAATTCCTTGGTTGCTTAGCAACCCTTCAAAGCTATTTTCAAATCAGCCAAACTTCTGTGTTAGCTGCTGTTCAGTAGTGCTGCCACCTGTCTGTTAGTGTGTACCCTTCATTTTCATAATAACATCACCAGTAGGGTAGGGTAGAATACTCAGGGCAGTTCTTTAATCTGAGCATGCTTTTGAGCTCATTTGCATTTTATAGTCACAGTATGGACTCCCTCAGTGAAAGAACCCATTTGACAAAGTAAGGGATTTTTTAGAAACGGCAGTTTTTTTCAAAAAACGATATATGTAGTATGATTAAACTTGTTTAGGTTGTACTGGTCAGATTGTTAATATGTGTTTGATTTTGGCTGTGATAGGTGCCTTTTAACATCTTTTTGTTTAACATCTTTTTTTAATAGAAAAAAACGTCTTTGTCATTTTCTCTGGCATATCAGACATAGGGGCAAATTTACTAACCTCCGAAAATTCGCCAGCGACTGCTTCGCTCACAGCGCAGCACTTCGCCAGGCGTAGATTCGCCAGGACAACGCTAATTCTCTAAAATCCGAAGTTGCGTCCAGGGTGCCGAACGATGGCGAAGTTGCGCTAGCGGTACTGCGCCAAGTTTAATGGACGTATATGTTGCAGCAAATACATTATACTACACAAGCCCGGGAAAGCTTAATAAAAGAAAATAGAGTTGTTATACTGCCCTACACATGAACCCAGTGTATAGTTTATGTGCCATATGTTAGGAAATGTAGGGGGGAAGCCGGCTACCCCAAAAACATTTTACGCTCTTTTGGAGCCTATCACCCTGAAAAAAGGAAAAGACGCTAGTTGAAAAATTCTCAACTATTTTTTGAGGAAGTCCTATCTACTCTATTGCACTTCGCCTGGTCTGAGGTGGTGAAGGCAAGTCTGGCGCAAGAGGTAACGTTCAGTAAAATCCGTATCTTAGTGAATTTGCTTAGTTACGTCCATTCGCCAGAGTGCAAATTCGCCTGGCGTTAGGGAGCGAAGTACCGCTAGAGTCTCCTTCGCTCGAAGTTACACCAGCGACTGTTAGTAAATCGGCAACTTCCAAAATGACGTCACGCTGGCGAATTTTCGCGCCCTTTAGTAAATTTGCCCCATACAGCTTTACAGCTTAATTTGTGATTCCAACTAAAACTAAATGTCTTACTTCTCAATAGAGAAATTAAATGTATTCCTCTGAATCTATAATAAGGTTTCCAACACTCTTCCATACCAAATCAAAACAGAAGGTAGTGGGAGAAATGAGAATGATCCAAGGAGTGTCCTTGGTGGAGAGACATCCTTGTAGTGTGTGACGTCTGGTCTGGGGACACTGATTTTAAAATCAAAAGTTCTCTGCTCTGAATTTAAATAATCTAAATACTACCATTATGCATTTCAAATGTAACATCTATATTCCCAGTCTGAATTCAACCATTGCAGTACTTAGCAAGCTACGTTAGATGGATGTGACATTTATAATATTATAAACTTTGCAAGGTTAAATTGTTTCTTCCTCAATATTTTTACGTTTCCTGCATAATATTTTCTTCTTTATATTTTCATAATGTTTCTTCCATAATATTTTTACATTTCCTGAGGTGTAAGTTAGTCGTTAGTGAAAGGCACGTGTAAGGTTTATGTTACTTGGTTACATTGAAGTGGAAGGAGGAGGGTGGTTTTTTTTTTGTTGTTTTTAGGAATGGTATTGGCTCGTCTGAAAGGAAATGTTATATAGTGAATAAAGTACCCCCTCTTGTAAAATATAAGGATATTATAAGTTACCGAGGAGTTTCATGACCATATAAAAACACGAGGCCGAAGGTCGAGTGTTTTTATACAGGTCATGGAACTCCAAGGTAACTTATAATATCCTCATATTTTACAACTGGGGGTACTTTATTAATTATAATACACAAATTTTAGTGAGTCATGTGACAGAAATTACATCACTACTCACCGTTTATAACTGATGACATCCCTACTCACCGTTTATAAGGATATAATTTACAAGATATTCATGGCTTTTGTGTATTATAGCAGTATATGGTACATATCTTTCATCTCTTTTTGAAAACATTGTGAAAGTTTTTATTACTGAATTTTAAATAATTGTTTTATGTCTGCACCAAAAAAGGGGGGGCCTGGGTGAAACAGAAATTTCAATAAACTGTAACAAGCATATTGACAATAAAGATTTTTGATTTGATTTGGTTTGATTTGATAAGAGAAGGCTGTTCAAAACCTAACGCTGATCAACATGTAACTATAGTTAACTTTGAATTAAAAAGTGGAAATACATTTTTTATTGTCGCATTAGAAATCAAAAGCAGCTATAAATAAGAAAAAATCCAACAATGAATCAATAAACACTACATTGAAATAAATGAAAATCCACATATTGGACTCATTAAAAATTGGAGGGCAGATTGGCATAGCTAATCCTTTTAGAGCTGATCTCATGATGCAGGAATTGCAACTGCAGATACTGAAGCCATTGGTAAAAAGTTGCCCAACATCGTCTTACATCAAATATACTGTAGGATTGTAATGATTATATTGATAAGATCATACAATGAAGTCAAAGGTAGGCTTTGCAGGATTTGCCATCTATGACTCCATTAACATAACTCCTATGCCAGGATATCTATGGCTGCTCTACCAACCTCTGTTCCAGCTATGGCCCAGATCATTACTGCTCTGGCTTTGGCACTGCATCCAGGGGGGAAATGTACAGGTATGGGACCTATTATCCATAATGCTTGGGACCTGGAGTTTTCCAGATAATAGTTTTCCATAATTTGGATATACATAAATTAAATCTACTTAAATTAATTTAAGCATAAACCCAATGGGATTGTTTTGCCTCTAATAAGGATTAATTATATCTTAATATGGTATAAAGTGTGTTTTTATCATTAGAGAGAAAAAAAGGGCCAATTTTAAAAATCGGAATTATTTGATTAAAACAGAGTCTATGGTAGATGGTCTTTCCATAATTTGGAGCTTTCTGGATAATGAGTTTCCAGATAACAGATCCCATACCTGTATATTCAAAACTATCAGAATGAAAGTTAAAAATCCCAGTCACAAATACAGTGAGCCGCTCCTTACTTCTCTGAGTACTTGCACAAGTGTTAGCCACCAAATATGCGGCAAAAAGCTAGGTGCTCCCCATGAATCTACTTCTAAATCAGTCTGCTTACTGATTTAGAGTCCAGCTACACATAGAACCAAGCAAAATCCCAGTACTGTTGCTCTCTGCTCAACATAGTAACTGGCATAATATCTACCGTCTGTAGCTTAAAATATTTTTTCCGCTATATAGGAAGCATTTTTATTCACAGGAGTACATTGAATGAGTCCATGGGGCATTGACTGACTCATGTGTCAAAACTGAATCAGATGTTGTACATGGGAGAGACTTTGGGGCATATTTATCAAAGAGTGAAGTTAGAGATCACCACAGTCCACTAGAGTGAAATTCCGCCACTCTCCATTCATTTAGGTGGGATTTTTAAAAGAGTATTTATCAATGGGTGAAAGTAAAAGTTCATCCTTTGATAAATATACTTTTCAAAATCCCATAGAAATTAATGAAGAGTGGCAGAATTTCACTCTAGAGGACTGTAGTGATCTCTAACTTCACTCTTTGATAAATATTCCCCTTTGAGTTCTGTATTTAAGAGGGACTGAGAGATAGAATTCAAGAGGTAATGACAGCAAACAAGAAGGGTTCAAGTAGGGATGGATTTTGTTTTGTAGAGGAATTTGAGGATGGAATTACAGAGGTAAGAGGCAGTAAGAGAGAACTGTTTCAGTGGGAATAGTTTAAAGTAGATCTTCTGTTAGTGAGTTATGTAGAAGGGTGTTTAATGTAGAAAACAAACATTATGGCTTTGATTTGTTGTGTCCTAGCAAATTTGGCCGAGAGAAGGCAGAGGTGAGACATGATAAGAGAAATTTATAGTGGGGAAAGTAATGTTATGCCTAGGATTTCCTCCATATACTCTCTGCAGATTATGTACAGAGGCAATGGAATGGTGAATTCAGCATTGGGAAAGGAGCCTGTTATAGGACAGAAAGAAGTTATAGGAACTGAAGCAATAGATTAGAAAGAGGAGACAATAAAACTGACAGTGGCAGCAAGAGCTGAAAGATTAATAGTGCAAATATTCTGAACCAAGATAGTGGATGAAAGATTAGATGAAGGAGAAGAGAATGAAACAAAAAGGTGACAATGTGATAATCCATTAGAGGGATGGTTTTTGGTAAAGGCCTAATGGATGTCTGTTTTTGTCTGCTGTTGGGGTTCAAAAAAAGAAATTAGATGCAGAATGCGAGATCAACTATTTTGAGGGGTTATCAGTATAGCAGTTTATGTTGCCTACAAATAGTTTAGGGTTGTCAGTGGGCAGTAAGAAAAGAGGCCAGTGAGTCAGAGAGGAAGATAGCAGTGAATGTGGCAGTAAATAATGGTCACACCTGCAGCGAGAGGGTGGAAGAGTTGCATTGCCTGCACCTTAAAAGAAGGGAATAAGAAGAAGAGACAGAGATGTGTTGTAAATAAAAACACAGGATAACATAAAATAAAAGACTATTAGGGGTTATTTACTAAAATTCGAATTTCGAATTATTCTGTTTGGGCTTTTTGGGGCAAAAACTCAAATTTTTCAAGAAAAAAACCCCCTCAAATTTTTCGATAATTATTACACCCCAATGCTGCAAAAAGCCAGAATCTGAAAATCCGCCATCTTAAACCTATCGAGGTCATGTATAAGTCAATGGCAGATGTTTAGCCCAATAATCTGAAAAATTTGGGGTTTTTGGACAATAACATGAAAAAATTAAGCGATTCTGGATAAAAGTCTAAAAAAATCATGCGATTCTGTGCTCCAATCCAATTTATTCAAGTTATTGATATATTTATTAATGATAAATAAGGCAAGATCATGGATCGGAGTTTGGTCAAGTTTTGTTTAGTAAAAAGACATAAATTCGGATTTTAGTAAAAAAAAAACTAATTGTCCAGTCCGTTTGTTCTACCAAAGTGTTCTATTTATTGTTCTTTATGAGTAAATATGTTTCAGGTTGATTTTCCTATACAGCATGAAATAATCCAGGCACTGGTAGGACAGATTGGGTAATGATATGAACATTAGATATAATACAATAAGCCATCTGTAAGGCATTAAAGTATGACTAACAATGCTAAACATATTGTTAAGACTGGAAGAAATAACAATCCCAAATAAATGTTATGAACTGGATTTATAGTCCATAAATCTTGTTTACCCTCCCATCCCCCAGTGGTTGCAATGCCAAAAAGATAAAGCACATGTTTGGTTACTCTAAGGGAGTTAGTTATCAAAGGTTGACTTTGTTAGGTTATTGGTGTTTTTTCTACCTCAAATAAACTCATAGCTCAAATGTTTGCTTATTTATGAATAAACTGGAATGTAAAAAACTCGATTGAATGCAATTGGGGAAAAAACTTGAATATCTCCAATTTATTGAGTTTATAGGTTAAAAAACCTAGAATACCTCGAATTTACACAAACCAGTGTAAAAAAAAACAAAAATCATGAAGCCAAAAAATATCTTCAAATGGTTAAAGGGACCTCTGCCATTGACTTCTACATGACCTTGACCAGTTTTAGCTGGAGTGTTTTTTTCCCTCGGATTTGGGCTTTCATCAGCTTCGTGGGCATAATAAATCTCGGAGTTTTTTTCCCCCAGAAAAATTTGCGTTTTTTAGTGAAACTACCTTCTACAAACTTGAATATTTCAAAAAAACACAACTCGACCTTTAATAAATAACCCCTAGGTATTGCATTTTTTTGTGTGTAATCTGCCAATATTACAGTAGAGATAGAGTGAAAGAAGCATCACAATGGCATCTTATTACAGATGTATTAATAACATACCCTCTAAATGTCACCTGCCATTAGGGAGCTCTACAATGGGTGCTACACTCACATGCAGCTTCTATAGACAAACGCAGAGGGAACTCTTAATATCAACCCTCGGATATAGAAATGAAAAAACTTCACCTGCGCCATATCACTATGGATATTACATTTACAGCTGCAGATGTCTACAAATATTAATGTTGTAGATGTTTACCTTACACTTTAGAGACCAGATTTCAGACTCTGTTATCAAGAAGCAGAAACTACTGGCACTAGCTTTCATTTTATATTTATATTTTTTTATTTTGCCTCTTCCACTTAAAATGGTACTATATTATTATTACTACTCTTTCTCCTTAGGCCTTCTCATATTTACTTCCAATCTTTTAAATAAACTACTGCCTTTTTGCTGAGATAAAAAAAAAAAATCATAATCACAAAATGAAAAAAAATGTAAAGTCACACCAAAATACATTAAAACCCCTTAATTATAAAAATGTTATTTGTCTTAATACATCACTTTTGTATCATGCTAACAATTACATTTAAGATGAATGTTCCCTATAGCAGATATATTGGACTAATGGGACACTATTGAGAAAGGCTGATGGAGTATAACAGCCACATGCTTGAAGAAGCAGCAAATGGATTGTACTATAGGGGCAGATTTATCAAACTGTGAGACTAGAACTCAGCACAAAAAACTCACCCACTTTCAATTTATTCCTATGGGGTTTTTTAGAAATGTGTTTATCAATAGGTGAAAGTTTGAGGTCACCATTTGATACCAATACTCTTCTAAAAATCCCATAGGAATGAACAGAAAGCAGGGTCGGACTGGGCTGTCTTCAGAGTCGTTCGCACTGGCATGCAGAGAGTCTTTCGTGGCAGGGCAAATGGAGGTCGGGAGGGGGTCCCCGGTGACTGCCAGGAGGGACCTTCGCTTGCAGTCCTGTTGGGCCCCCAATGTGCCAGTCTGACCCTGACAGAAAGTGTGTGAGGTTTTTTTTGTGGTGAGCTCTAGTCTCACAGTTTGATAAATCTGCTGCTTAGTTACAGAACTTTGATAATGTTTTCTCATCCCAGCAGTTTTGGAAAAAACAGATATGATTTAGGATTAAAATGTGTTGTATTTGTATTCACCTTTGCCATAATACTATAAACAGTTTTCTGATTACACATTAATTTTGTGTAGTGAAACCAATACATTGGGTATTTTTTCCATAATATGCTTAATTTATCTATGACAAGGGTAGACATGCCCCCCCCACACACACATACAAACATATATACACAAATGTATAAGAGGAATGCAGTATATATTTATGAGACCACAAAGCAACAGTGTAAAATGAGAGAAAAATTAAAATCAGGGTAAAATTGAGGTTTCGCTGTGTGAATACCTCCCTGCCCCAATTTGCATATGCAAATTAGGATTCAGATCCGGTTCGGCCAGGCAGAATGATTTGGCCGAATCCGAATCCTGCTAAAAAAGACAGAATCCTGGATTCTGTGCATCCCTAATATATATATATATATATATATATATATATATATATATATATATATATATATATATATATATATATATATATATATGTAGAAGGGCTGTGGCACACACTTACTGAGGCAAAAAACCCAGGTGCTAGTCAGAAAAAAAACATATATTCATGATGAAAGCTGACGCACACTGGGATTTATCAAAAATAAAACTTATTTTATTGATCCAATAAAATAAGTTTTATTTTTGATAAATCCCAGTGTGCGTCAGCTTTCATCATGAATATATATATATATATATATATATATATATATATATATATATATATATATATATATATATATATATATATATATATATATATATATAATATATATATATATACAAGCTTGATGACGATCCATAGAGGATAGAAACGCATCAATGTCTGCCAATGTCATCAATGTCTGCAATGCATTGATGGAGTGAAGACTATTTTTGAGTATAAGCTGTGAGTGCTTTTGTTTTTTCTGTATTATTTTTTTTGGTTAGCACCCAGCTATTCTATATGATGGGAGTAGGATTGAATAGCCGGTAATCTTGCAATATATATATATATATATATATATATATATATATATATATATATATATATATATATATAACCAAAGGAATGGTGCACTCCGTAGACAAAATTAATACCTGGGTGCCAGCATGGGAAATAAGCAGTGAACAAGGATTGCGGCACTCACAGGGTTTTAGTGAAAAAACAAAAAATAATAAAACACTTTTTCGTTTTTTCACTAAAACCCTGTGAGTGCCGCAATCCTTGTTCACTATATATATATATATAATACACAAAAGCCATGAATATCCTGTAAATTATATCCTTATAAACGGTGAGTTCTGATGTCATCAGTTATAAACGGTGAGTTCTGATGTCATTTCTGTCACATGACTCATTAAAATTTGTGTATTATAATAAATAAAGTACCCCCAGTTGCAAAATATGAGGATATTAGAAGTTACCTCGGAGTTCCATGACCTGTATAAAAACACTCGGCCTTCGGCCTCGTGTTTTTATATGGTCATGAAACTCCTCGGTAACTTATAATATCCTTATATTTTACAAGAGGGGGTACTTTATTCACTATATCATACCTCCTAACATTTTGGAAGTAAAAAGAGGGACAAAAATTTTTTTCACAGGTAGCGCAGCGAAATTTCTTTTGACCATGCCCCTTTCTGTGGCCACACCCCCTAATTGCCATGATCATTTTACAAAATTTGGCAGGTTATGAAAGTTTGAAAATAATTCTCCTTATCTAAACTGTTTTTTATGTCTCAAAATTGTTACAAAGTATCTTATTTGCACCTGTTAGCTGCTCTGTGCTCTCTGCAAAAAGCCAATTAAGTGAGAAACTTTGTTTCTTTTTCTGGCTGTTCAGCACAGAGAAAATAGGGACTTTCCAGTACAAATGAGGGACTGCAGGTTGAGCTGTCAAAAGAGGGACTGTCCCTCCGAAAAAGGGACATTTTGGAAGGTATGTTAGATAGTGAATAAAGTACCCCCTCTTGTAAAATATAAGGATATTATAAGTCACCAAGGGGTTTCATGACCATTTTTATACAGGTCATGGAACTCTGAGGTAACTTATAATATCCTCATATTTTGCAACTGGGGGTACTTTATTTATTATAATACACAAGTTTGAGTGAGTCATGTGACAGAAATGACATCAGAACTCACCGTTTATAAGGATATAATTTACAGGATATTCATGGCTTTTGCGTATTATAAATGTGTATATATATATATATATATATATATATATATATATATATATATATATATATATATATATATATATATATATATATAGTCCTGAAGACGGCTCAAGTGAGGAGCCAAAACGTTGAATAAAAAAAAACCTGATAGGTGCAGTCTTTTCATTGTGGTATATATATATATATATATATATATATATATATATATATATATATATATATATTGTTTTGAGAAAAGGGATATCTATACTTAATTTAGATACATTAAGCAATTATTCCACAATTTCCATTTGATATGAAACATAGTATTTGTTTTGATAACATGATTTAACTAACGAGTACTTTAAGACAGGATCCTCCGGTACTGACCTTAAAGGAACAGTAACACCAAAAACTGAAAGTGGTTTAAAGTAATGAAAATATCGTGTAGTGTTGCCCTGCACTGGTAAAACTGATCTGTTTGCTTCAGAAACACTCCTACAGTTCATATAAACAAGCTTCTGAGTAGCAATGGCGGAAATTGAAAAAAGGCTATATGGCACAGGATAAATAATGGATAACAGATTATGGTCTACAGAGCTGATCTGCTATCTGCTGTGTAACTTGAACCTTTTCTCCTTTGAATAGCTGCACAGCAGCTTGTTTATATAAACTATAGTAATGTTTCTGAAGCAAACATAGCAGTTTTACTAATGCAGGGCAACACTGCATTATATTTTTATTATTTTAAAACAATTTAATTTTTTGATGTTACTGGTCCTTTAAAATACATTTGACAAGCGAAATTTAAAAGTTAAAAGTGTGACAATGATATCAACAACTAGTAAAGGCAGAAGGGATGAAAACCTACATGACCACCACACAGTACAGGTTGGCAGGGACCCTCAAGTGTCATGGCTGAGCTGCCTTCATTTCCGGTTTACTGCGGCTGCGCACTAAAAGGCTCAGCATGCACGGCTGAGGGGTAGGATAGCAAGCTGTACTGGGCATCTCACGTTTGGCCTTGTATGGAGGAGGGGCATAGAGACGCAAGCGATCTAATTTCACAACTGATTATGGGACTAAAGTGTTCATTCAGCAGCTAAAAAACATCAGTTAAGTAATAGAATGGAGGGGAAACTGGGGTCGCAGGTTGAATATTACATCGGGCAATGCCTAAGACTAAGGACTGGGACATATTTTAATCGGTTAAATAGTTCCCTCTGTATTTAGCGAATGAGCCTTCCCTTGTCCCTCCCCCACTGGTTCCGCTGCTGCTGGTTGGAAATGAGTGAGGTTGGGAGCTGAGCTCATGAATCAGCAGCCCCTTGTCATAATGTGCTGGTGGTGCAGTGATCCCTGCGGCAGAGGAGTCAGGGGAGCTAGAGGAATAGGATAAGCGGCCAGAGGAACTCATGTGTTGCTATTCACGGGCACCCATTCATTTGCCACCTGCTGGCACCTCCTCCCACCCTTCTGTAGCTTACTGCTGCCCTGGGATCAGCTGCTCGGCGTGACACTGTAGTGATATCGCTTGGCCTAATTCTGCCCTGCTCATTGCCCGATCATTACATGCAAATCATTCCAGCTCCCAAACCCTTTTCTGCCTATGGATAGTATTCCTACCAGAATTATGTCTGCTAGTGTGTGTGTGTACAGTCGTATCTATCATCTATCTGGAAAACCTTCAGAGCTCCCCTGGCAAAGCCTGTTTCTGGTTCAAGTGAAAAAACCCTGAATGCAAATTAAATGACAAATCTCCAAGTGAACAATTCAAACACCCTGTCTATAAGATAAATACCCTGGCAAAGCTTTATGTGCCATCAATCCCCAGAAGCTAAAGGTGCCACATGCAAGTTTATATGAAATGTTCTGCAGCCTTAGGAAATTCATTTGAGATTAGAAATCGATGTGATTATCTGGCCGGGCAAATCGATGGCAAGCTTTCCACAAGCGGCTATAAATAGGGCAGTTTATGTGGCCTGTGCCTTCGGTAGGTTCAAAGAAGCAGCCGCATACTCTGATTATTTTTTATTGTAGTTTTCATTTGCCGGGAGAACCGAGCAGCCGGGGGTTGGCTGATTCGAGCTTTCCTAGCGGATCAGTGCACATTATTCCTTTCATTTACATGTGAATAAATAGGTCTGTGTGTGTCCTGGTAAATAGGGGGAAGGGTGAATGTTCAGTCTAATATGGAGATATGGCACTGGATAAAATGGCTGATCATCCCTCATTCTGCCTCTGTTCATATTTCTACTGGATGCCCCCAGCCTGTGCACTTCCTATGAGTCCTTCCTAACAACTTTATGGGCACACAGGCATGGGGACTAGATATTAGCTTTTGTGTTATAGAACATTTTGTTCATTATAATGCAAGAAGTATAGGAGAAGGTAGAGGATTCCATGGGGTACACAACTATGGCATTGTCTTGTGCTGGAATGCACTAGTGCCCTAGTTAGCCTTGGCACCACCATCATGCCATTAATATCGATTCAGTGGCAGAACATGAGCTGCTGCAGCCCCAGTTGTCGAGAAACCCTTCAGGTCTCTCTAAATACATTACCGGCATAAGAATAAAATGAATATCCATTTACTTACAAGCATTGGTGACAGCGAAGCTGTTGGCTACCTCCAGATTATCGATATGGGGCGTCAGCCTGAAGTCTGAAGAGCCATACAGAAGCATCCCTACCCGAAATGCACTGTATTCCTGATCTGCACCCCTTGGAAACAACCCTCCTGCAGAGACAAGCCACAGAAGAACAACGCAGTGTAAGCGATTGTATGGAAGTAGATCAGCAATATTTAATATTATCTGGCACAAAAGGCCAGCAGCAAAATTGGGATCCCACTCCCCCCCTCCCATCTCAAATAAAGTCAATGTAGCCCCCTTAAGCAAAAAAAAAAAAAAAAAGCATGTATTTAATCAAGAAGTTGAATTAAACCCGGCATTGCGTCTGTCTAGTGTCGCAAAGCTGCACTTTGGCTATGAGGGATGAGGTGCTTTTGCCATTGAGAGCCCACATATATATTTGGGAGAAGAGGAGCACTTACCTATCTGTACACTGTTGGAATAGACTCCACTAATCAGCCCCCAAAGAACAGGAACCAGGAAGACAGAACTAGGCATAATCTTTTGCATTTCCAGGAAAAACAGATCATCCAGAAAACAATTTGGGTTGGATATAGCCGGTCCCTCTCGATGGAATCAGAGCCGCTGCATACTTCTCAGTCTCGGCGGCACCCGAACAATAAAACCAATGGGCTGGAGAAGCCGCTGGCTGTCCGGGCTCCTGGAGTGAAAGGAATGGTCGGATGCAGCGCTGGGAGATGTGGTGTTTCGGTATTGTTCATTCAGACAGTCATACAGAGAGGCTGGCAGATGCAGACGGGGGCGAGCGATGGAGGGTGCGCGCAGATTCTCTTCCCCCCTCCCTTCCTTCTCCCGGAGCAGCAAACTCTACAGTCTCACAGCGCCCACTATCCAGCACTGCTCACTGCACCGTGTGCTGCTGCTGCTGCCACTGGAACTAACAGAGACTCAGCTTCCGCTTCAGCACCACGGACAGCGAACGCTGCTGGATTAGCCAATAGCTGCCCTGCTGCTGCAACTGTACCCAACTACTCACTGAAGCGCCCCTCAATCATCTTCCCCCTCGCTGCAAGTGCACTAGGTTCCTCCCTCCACGGGCCAGGATATTCAAGGAATGCAGATCAGGAATGCAATGCATTTCAAAAGGGAAAACAAAAGGTAGAAAGTTGAAAAACAAAAGCAAGCCTTATCTAGAAAATAATATAGATATCCTTCAAATCGCAGGTAGCTGCTCGCTAGACAAACATCTCGCGTGTGCCTGTCAGAAGAAAAGGCAGGCGAAATAAATGGGATGTGGATAATTCTTCCTTTTATAGAAATCCAGGTCCAACAGCTAGCGTTTTGCTAAATTGCTTGTAATTACGTGGCTTGAAAATGTTTTATTTGATTGGCTGCTTTTATCTTTTTTTTTTTTTTTTCCTTTTTTTTACCCAAAATGGAAGTGCACTTTCCTAATGATTCTTATGTGGGAAACTGCTCGGGCGTTTTTTTTTTTTTTATTTGGACGGGATTATTGGAAAGTGAAAGCGTGCAGAGGAATTTTTGTTTTACAGCAACAAGCCATTCAGTCGTGCAGGCAAATGAGAGAGATAGACTCAATGAATTACTGACAGCATTAAGGACTCACTTTCCCCCTGCCTCTCATCTTCATATTATCATTATACCTATTACTAATAATAGAAATACATTGGCTTTGAAAACCAATGTAGAAGCAACCCTTTCCACAAGAGCTCACAATCAGCAGTTCACAAAATAATCCCAACCTCAGAAGGGTGCATGGGAAGGTGGTTTATCTTCAGGTCACATTTCTTCTCACTGACATGAAATGCTTGGTGACTGTCTCCTAATCAATATTTATAGTGCAGGTCTTATTAAGGGCTGTATAGCTGTTCTTTTTCTAGATAAATCCAAGTTTGGCAACAGCCACTTTAATAATTCCATGCAGAGTTACATGGATGTTCCTAGCCAAAAACATTTCAACCATTGTACTGTACAACCCTAAACTCACTAGATAATTAGTACCCGAAAGTCTTTTTAAATGACTTCACTGTCTAATTCTTATACTTCCCACACATCTTCATAGGATATCGGATGTTGCTATGGAAACTAGGAAGTCTGCTTGATCGCGAGGACTGGTTGTGTCACTTTCAGATCTCTTAACTAGCACTGTAGAATGACTAGCTTTTGTAGCATGTAAAGCACATGTTTCCTATTAGGAATTAAGCACAAGGCTGGGTATTGATTTTCTTCATTTAGCGTTTAGGACAAACGCTTGTGAAAAAATGTTGTTATTTATGTTTTTAAATTCTGGCAATGTTATAATAGATTTATTACAAGATAGTATATTTTCTATTTTCAGGATTCCTTTCAGGGTATATTAACCATCCCTAAAACTATGTCATTTGGGCCCCCAACTCTGCAAAGAATATATCCAAGCAAACAGATGCAGGACTGTTCGCCAATGGGAACCATATATCACTCCTCGTGTTATGTCACATTGGACTATTACTGTGGAATTAGTATAATATAATTAAACTTTAGAAAGATGAATAGAACTGTTTATTGTTTGGCGCTTTAAAAAATATATTTAATGCACACACAAAGAAGAGGGGGCTGGGTGCACACAGAGTTTCACTGAAAATTGTCATGCATTGCTGAGCTGTTTACTCTGGAGAGCTAGGTAAACGTTTTAATGAGTAGCATTTTGTTTTAAAAGGGAACTACCAACAAAATATAATCATTTACAAATTCTGTACCATTTCTACAATAATTACATTATTCTCTACTACTATCTGCCTCTCAATATCTTTCTCTCGTGTTTCTCTCTTCTTGCAGAAGTTGGGAGTCTGATGGGAGCCTTTGGGGGTGCTCCTAGAAGATGTGCTAGAGCTCACTCTATTAAAATCACCAGAAATCCTGTCTCTCTACATGCAGGATTATTGCCAAAATCAGGTATTTTATTTGTGCTGAAATCAGTTATTTGAGTGAGCTTTAATACATCTGCTAGGAAAGAGAGCCCCCCCCACCACAAAAGATATATTAGATCTGTCAGTCAAAATCTGACACCCAAATCCTGCATATGAGACAGATGCTTAGAGGAAAATAGGGAAGATTAACTTGATTATTTCAGAATGGGTACATTTCAGCATGATGAAGCTTATATTACATTTTCATTTTCACAATGGTTCCCCTATAATTATCCAGACCTGAGGTATCAAGGTTACAGCTCCCATCAAGCTTAACCCTTGAAAATATTTAGGAACATTGCAATATAAGATTTGTAGGTTTCCTTTAAAAGCATTCCTTTGATGAACTTTTGCTCTTCCTTTAAAGTAATTGTTCCGTGTAAAAATAAAAACTGGGTAAATAGATAGACTGTGCAAAATAAAAAATGTTTTCAATATAGTTAGTTAGCCAAAAATATAATGTATACTATAATATATGTGTAACATAATAGCCAGAACACTACTTCCTGCTTTGCATCTCTCTTGGTTTCCACTGATTGGTTACCAGTGTTAAGATCAGAAAATTACATATATATTAAAACCCAATAAAATGCAATCATCAGATATTCATGTGATTGACTGACCTGTGAAAATGATTTGATGTATTGCACGTAATCAAAATGTTGATGTTTTGATCAGGGTATAAAAATGTATGTCATATTGTGAAAGACAGATCCTTTGTCCAGACCTGTTTATTGCTGTATTGCTAACTTACAGTGTTGGTGCACCTCTTCAATAAACTTTATCTTCTGAATGTACACTAAAGGACCCTGGACCTCATTTGTGCAGGAACTCCTTGTATAAAAATGCAACATGCAATTCTTTCTTTATTTGCTGATGTTTCTGTGTTCCTTTTAGTTTTACTCTGCATCAGTGTTCCCATTCATCAGTCGGATTGCATTATTACTGAATTATTACTCTCTGTCTTTACTGCAATTCGTTTTGTGCACGCCCCCAGAAATGTGTGCATATGCATGCAAGCATACAGCTTAAAGGGGGCATTGCTCTGCCCTTCCATCCACAAGGGACTGTCATTATACTACCAGAATGTAGTATTGATGGTAAGCACCCAGCCATATACATTCATGTGTAGGCGGCACACCTTAAGAAACAATGTTAGACCTGGGTTCTCGTGCAAGAGAGAAGTGTCCAAAATGATAGCTTGATAAAGGGCCCAGTGAGGCCTGAAACATTGTTGATTTTTGTCTACTTTTTGTGTGAATCACCATGATGCAAAATGTATTTATCTACACAGTGTGCTGCAGTTCCTTGGCTTTTGTGTCCATTTAAATAGACTTTTATAAACCTTCTAAACAGTCAGGCTTTAATATTTGTTTGGCCAAGAAATTCAGAAGCAACGCTACGTTTGTGTGACTACACTGATTGCTGGATGTGAACATAATAGTAGAAGTCAAGGTTGTGCTTACCAACACAAACATTTCTTATAAAAAAAAACATATGTGAAAAAAGGGCATGGCCAGTATATTAAACAGCTAGATATAATAACCTATTTTTATAATACCAGTAAATCTTTTGAAAATACCTTAATGGAGCTGTTTTTATCCATTATTTTAAATGGTCAGATTCTATGTATTGTAAAAGTCAATGGTTTTGTTTCCTTTGTCTCAGCTAATTTTTTTTAAGTCTTTCCCACCTGCATAGGTAAATCAGGTAAATCATTAGCATGCATCTCCTTGCAGCAGTGTAATAAATGCTCATGAGACTCTCAGATTAAAAGGAATCAATCTTGCCTTGGTTTGACTCCGAATGTATATCCATAACGTCTGCCATAAAGCAATATAGCACTATATTTCCTCCTTCCCATACAACGACAAAGAAGCACAATGCATTTTTATGAAAGTTTGCCAAAAATTTTCTTCAAGCATCTGCATTATTTTACACAGTGTTACACATAGACATAAGTAAAAACATACTATACTGATTGCGGTACCCCATTAAACTTTTAATTAGAGTCCCCCTGAAACACTATATTCACGACCCAAAATATTTCATTTGTCACACCAGCTCCAATAAATTTCATGACGTGCACTTAGATCAACTCAGTTTACCCAATCCTCCACAAAGACATACCCACCATAAATAAGGTCCACTTAATACCCTTAAAATCAACAGACACCAAACTTAAACACAGATTAGTGTTCCAACCATTCATCCCAATATTTACAAAGCAGTTCAATGAACATTGTAATCTCAGTTGGATTCAGTGGTCCAGTAATATATGCAAAAACAGTGGTCCAGTAATATATAAAAACATTTAAATTACAACCCTCATCCTTAACTGCCACAACTATGCACAATGTAAAGTGGGCACCATCAAGGCTTTACTAGGCACAGTGCTGTGGTCCCCCACATGAAACTCTGCCTGCTGTGACTGCTTACCTTGTGTAAACTTTAAAGGGTACCAATACTGAGATTAACTGGCCCTTGTTTACACCTCAAATTCAGACAGTAAGCATTGTTCACACATGTAATCCCCCATGTATTGTTCACACCTGTAACACCTCTTTTGTTCACACCTCATAAAGCCCTGTAAAATCCTGTACTGTTTACCCCTCAAACCCAGTCTGAAAGTGCCCACATTGTTCACCTGTTCATATCTCAAAAAAACTGATTGAGGGGCACCAGCATTTTGTCACTATATGTAGCACAGTATGAGCTGTTCATTTTATAGTGGTCCTGATAGGTTTCCCTGTCTCCTGCTGTATTCTGCCTGCCCTATGCTCCCTGTGTGTGCCATACTCTGCCTTCCCTATGCTCCCTGTGTGCCATACTCTGCCTACCCTATGCTCCCTGTGTGCCATACTCTGCCTGTCCTATGTTCCCTGTGTGTGCCATACTCTGTCTACCCTATGATCCCTGTGTGTGCCATACTCTGCCTGCTCTATGTTCCCTGTGTGTGTGCGCCATACTCTGCCTGCCCTATTTTCATTGCATGTGCCATACTCTGTCTGTGAGAGATGAACCTGGTGTGGGTTTGTTAGCATTTGCAAATACTTGTTAGGGGGCCCTAAAGAGTTTAATCATGTGCTGGGGGTGCACATGACAGTGGAGGAGGAAGCATATGGATTCAAGAGTATGTTTTAATATGACTTATATTTTTCACATATGAGTGATGAGTGATATCCCTGCAGTGAGCGCCAACCATTTAGTTTATTTTGTGTGCATCCACCATTAATGTGGACATGGTCTTAAAAGTTCTTGTGGTAACATATGTGTGGTTTAAAGTGGGTGTGATTTAACACTGCCTTCCATTATCGGCCCTCCACCAAGTAGGCCAGAAAAATTCCAGCCCTCTGTACCATAGAAGTTGGACAGCACTGCAATAGCACATACAGGCATTTTGGAACAGTTCTTATGAGCAGAAATGTATAAAACAAGGCATGGCAAATGCCTGACGGATCTAAAACTGCAAGTTTAAAGATTCTTTTTAAGATCTGGGGGTGTGGGGAGTATGGCATGACTGGGAACAGGAAAAAAAACTTTCTATACTTTTACTTCTATAATTCCATTATATAAAAACACTCTGGTTTTATAGTAACCCTTTAAAGGAAAACTATACCCTCAGAATGAATACTAAACCAAACAGATTATTTTATAGTTTATATCATATTAATTGGCCTATTGAAAAATCTTTTCAAACTGAAATATAGATATCAGTAAATATTGCCCTTTTACATTGAGCCGTCATTTTGTTATAGTCTGTGTGCTGCCTCAGAGATCACTTGACCAGAAATACTACAGCTCTATCTGTAACAGGAAAAACTGTGGGAGTAAAATAACTTGGGTATGTGTGCTCTTGATTTGAATCATAAGATCCCACCTACTCAGCAGACAAGTCTTCTCCTCTATATAGATCAAGTTTATGTTAATATTGTTACTGCTAATAGGGGCTACTTAAAAAGACTCCAGTTGCTTGTGGAAGAGCTTTAGTTAAACAGGACCCCTTGCACAGTTCTTCTATAATTTTGTAGGATGGTGGCATTGAATGTATGAGGTGCTTTACTTCACTCTCAAGACAATATATGTGGGGCATTTGTGGTTCTTAATCATTTAAAAATGATTGGATTTTTCAAGGATTGGAGATACTGATGGTTCAGCATTCAAGTTACACTCACTATAATTCCTTATAGCCTACACCGTGTACATTTATGGGGTTTGCTTTCCTGGATTAATATTCACTGGACCTGCTGACCTCATCCCATTTATTAGCTAGAAGATACTTAAATGTTCTGTACTTAGTAGTGCGTAGTGTAGACATCTGGATGTTGCTGCCTATTACTTATTGCTAAAGCTAACATTTGAGTTTATTCCCACAATATTTTTATCTATTTTTTGAAGTGCTGGAGTCCTGATTCAATTCCAGCTTGGACACTATCTGCAAGGAGTTTATGTTCTCCCATTGTCTTTTTGGGTTTCATCTGGGTACTCCAGTTTCCTCCCACACAAAAAAAGCGACAGGTAGGTTAATTGGCCTCTAATCAAATTCAACATAGTGGGTGTGAATGTGATAGGGACCTAAGCTTGTAAACTCCACCAGTGTAGGGACTGATGATGTATAATATCTGTAAAAAAGTGCTGAAATGTTGTCAGCGCTATATAAATAAAAGATTATAAGGCAAACAAACCATATGCTTTATTTTATTCTTATGCTATGATTTTTGCAGCTGTAACCAATATGATAGAAAGGTTTACAACTGGAATAGTGTAATGAATGTATTTACAGTACAATGGAAGTCTTTCTCATGGCATTGCATACAGATAGAGCAGACCTCAGTAAAACAAATGGCAGTTAGCATTTGATAACCATGACAAATGTAAGAACTATAATGGAATGGACTGGGATTGACACTATAATTTGCTTAGGCAGACAAAAAATCAATAGCACAGCATATGGGCCAAAAAATGAAGACTTAAATAAAAAAAAAAATTGCTGCAATTTTTTTTAAATAATTACAAGTAATTATATGTCTAATAATTATATGTCTAATAATAATAATGTCTAATAATTTATAAATCCAAACAATTACTGTATACAGGTGATATGGCATTAGTTAGGATTCTATTACTGGATCCTTGAGTCCTTCTTACCTTACACTTTACCTGAGGGTGGGTGAAGAATTTGATGACTGTAGTAAAAGTGAAGTAAAATCTGAGTTTCCACAATGACACTTTCCTCTATGGTCTATAGCTTGCTTGCTTTAGTGTTGACACAAGTTCTTTCGTATCATTTGTCTCTGCAGCAAATCGTCCTAAAGAGGTTAATTACTATTATTAACTATTATATATCTAGTCCCTTCAATAGAAGGTTGTCATTTTAAAAAGAATTTAGGGCAGTAAATAAGAAGAATTTGGGAACTACTGCCTTATAGCATACCAATGTCATAAAAATTATACTTGACCCGATGCTCCCTGGATTATGGTTATGGCACCCTATTTTTACAAGGTAAGGCTAAGCTGTCCCTAGGTACCCAAGCAATGTTCCAAATGCCAATATTAAAGTGATTTTCAGGGGGAACACTTTAAGCAGCTTTTCAGTAAATCCCAAATATCCTTGATTATTTCTCCTTTGGTTGATGTACTGGTTTTAACATGTATAGTGTATATTTTATGCATTATTTGCCAGCTAAAAAAAAAACCACAGACTGCAACAAGTAGTTAAATGATGTTTGATCATTAAAGTTTGCAGTTATTATAATATAAACACTTTGAAAAGCTGCAAATTACATTAAAACCTCTCTGCAAGACAACATGTTGGGTTTTATATAATTTGAGATACATCTGATATAGAAACTTCTAAATTTACATTTATAGTCCTCCACCTAATCTGCTAATCTGAGCTATCAGTTATTTTTCCTTACATAAATATCTTATATTCTTCTTTGCAACATAGAACACCAGCTGCTATCTTGTTTCTGCTGGTCATTCACAAGTCTTTTTAAGATCCATTGATCCTGCAAAACTAAAATGAATGGAATAGTGTTAGCCTGGGAAAATGAATTAAAGTAACAGGGACAGCAATAATAAGTGGCGGTGGTTGATGCATTAAATCAACACAATGTTGCATTTTATGTTACCTGATCAGTGCCTTAATTACAGCTGGCAAAAACAGGAGTCATTTACTATAACTCTGGACACAAGTTCTAGAGCACTAAGGGGTGCAGACATGCAAATTTGAGGCATTTTTTAAGACATTGAGGAAAGATGTTCTCCGTATTAACTCAGGGATGGCATTCCAAATGTAAGACACAGCAACAGAAAATGGTTTATAGCAGTAAAACGCAATGGTAGTGGATGGTGTGACCAAGCAGTTGATCTGAGAGGAAAGGACTGTATGGAGACACAAGAGTAGAGATATGTAGTGAGGTGCAAAGGAATAAAGGGCTTTGAAGTCATAAGAAGGAGCTTATAAATTATTCTGAAGCCAAGATAAGGGCTTAAGAAGTGGAGGGCCCATTTTCTCTGGCATGAGAGGAGTAGGTTTCTAGCAGCATATTTTAAGACTGTAGTGGGGAGTTAAGGAGGCAAGTTAATAGCAGGTTACATTAGTCTAGGCAGGATAAGAGCATGCATTAACTATTTAGCGTTTGCTGGCAAAAGAAAGGGATGGATTTTGGCAATATTGTGTAAGAAGAAGTGACAGGTTTGACAGTGGAGTTAATATGGTCAGAGAAGGAGAGGGAGGCGTCAAACAGGTAACCAGTTGACAGGTTTAATGACTATGCCATCTGTAGAAATAGTAAAGGGGGAGTAGAATCAGCTTTAGGTGGAAAGGTCAGTTCAGTTTTGTTTGATATGGAATTGATAAATCCAGGTGGAGGTTCATAGGAAGCAATTTGAGATTTGGGTCTCAGTTTCAGCAGTTATTGAAGGGCTTTGTATATTATTTGCATATAATCAGCATACAGATGATATTCCAAACTAAATGAGCAGATGAGATATCCCAAAGATGATTCAAGTACAGAACATTGTGGTACTACTACATTAGGAGGTACTAGCAATGAGGTTTTGTTATCATAAAATACAGTGAAAGATTAGTTAAAAAGGAAATAAGAGAGCCATGGTGCAGCCTAATTACGAATGTAGAATTTGCACAAGGAGGTTGTGATCAACCCGTATCAAGAAAGTCAAGGAGGGATAGAATAGAGAAATGCCCTTTGGCTTTGGCAACTTGAAGATCATTTGTAATTGCACAATGCAGTTTGAAAACCAGGTTGCAAAGGGTCTAACAGGTTATGTGTGTGTAGAAAGTTAGAAATATGGAAAAATTCCATACATTGTAGAATGGTAGGATGTTAGAGTCAAGTAGTAGAGATAAGACTAAATAATAAATAGAACGTCCACATGGTTAAACGTGGCTTTCTTTAGAATAGTCTTGACACGGGCTTGTTTTAATGGAGAAAGGAAAGTTCCAGAAGCCAGTGAAGAGTTGAAGATGTGAGTAAGTGCTGGAGTAAGCTCAGCAGCACAGTGTTTGATTAAAGAAGAACAGTTAAGAGAACAAGTTGTGAGTAAATATGACAAGAGAAGTTAAGGGTTCCAGAGAAGATAGGCAGTATGGGGCTTAGAAAGAAGGAGAAAGTTTGTGTTAGTAGAGGCAGGGACTTGACTGTGCATGAACTCAGTGTTAGGTGCAGAATGCAGAACCAATGGGTACAAGGCAGCTCTGTCCATAACACAAGACTTTGATGCTTTCTTCTTCCTTCCAGCGCTCCTGCACTTGAACATTTGAATGATAGGGGCAGGGTGCCTTTCTTAATGAATTAAGTATTTTTTGTTGGAAAAGTGGCAAAACCCATTTTACTCTGTGTGCTGCCAGACATCTCAGTCTCAGTGTGGGAGATGTGCTTCCAACATACAGATCTATTACTGTGTAAATCTGAATGCACTGAAACTAGAAATGGATTTATTGTAACGGAGATACAAAGAACAGATTGTGATTTAAATTCTTTTTTTTTTCCTCTTTCATACAATCTACCATTATCCTTATTTAAAGGCATTGCTTTCTGTTAAAAAAAAGTATTATAGCATTTATAAGCAAGCATTTGAGGGAAGGAAACGAAATCTCGTTGCTAGTTGTCATGGAAACTGTGCAACATATAAGTGTGATACAACCAGTGCCCTGTTTTTTGAGTATATAGTTTGCTTTTCTTTTTATGGCGATCCCATAAACATTCCAATAATTATAAATGACTATTATAAATTATAAATATAAAAGAAAACCTACAATAAAAAACAGCAAAAAAATATATAACATGGACAAAATATTGTTGTGATAAGTGCTGGGTTGTCTTTTGTGTAACTACACTGATCCCTGTACATTGATCCCTATTTAATCTGGAGCAAGGTGCAGATTTCAGACTGTTGAAACCATTGCATCAAGAGTGGCACATAAGTGCATTTTTGGGTAAAAATCACAATGGTGTTCTTTATCAGAATCAAGCATTTATGTTTTGAAAAAAATTGTGAAAAAACAGCATAAAAATAGAACATTAATAAAGAACACTGATTTTTAACATCTATATAACCAATTGCCTTAGGAGAAATTTAATAAATGACCTACGACTTCCTTTCTAAGGTTAAAACTCCCAAATGATCCCCCTTTTATTGGACATCACTGGGATCACCCAACAGAACTTGTAATGATTAGAGCTACAACATGGAGCTGCCCACCACCCCTAGGACTTGCTGGACTAGGGATGACTTTGGTGTGGTTGGCCAGCTTGAGTATATTGCAATACATTTTTTAATTGTTTTAAAAGGAAGGCAGTTTTAGTAGCTTTATGCACAAAATGTCCATGTCCTAAATACTGTATATTAATTTGGGTGAGTGCAATAATAATGCTAATACTATTCTACCTGCTATAGTGTCATCGCAGGTAACTGCTGATTTGTTACAATGGGTGGTTTCACAGGGGCCCTCTGATTTTTTTTCTTTACAATCTATATTATTGCCCCTTGCAGCATGTTTTCCATTTTATATTTTCAGTTTTCCCATGCCATTTCTATAAACATAGTTATCCTATTGTAAAATATTACTACAGCATTTGTCCATGCTGCACCACTTCTCATTATCCTTATATGTTGAGCTTTGCAAGTATAAATAGCCTCTATTTTTACAGGCTTTGCAGGTATGAATATCCTCTAATACTAAAATCCCATTTTTTATTCTTTCTATTATTTCTGCTGTATTTACATTGTATTCTAGCAAAGCCAGAAAATATAACACAGCTTATGGTTACAGAATATGAGTTGCAAAACATTTTTACATACATGCACCAAGTCAGTTTACAACATAGCAAGATAGGCTATATGGACAGTTTGCTATTGGTATTGGTATTAAATAATACTTCAATATTCTATTCTGCATCTCATGCTAGATTGCAATTACTCTTCCCTTTCAGTGCCTGGCTTTAGGCCAAGCCCTTCAGTACCCAGTTTTGTTGGCTTAATGATACATGAGACCAGACTGCTTTTGATTTTGTGCAGTAAGGGTTGACACCTGGCTGGTATTTTACTTTTCCCAGATTGAATTGATGCCAACAATACTAATAGATATCTAAGGTAAGTACAGGTGGTAACCCTCGGAGTAGTGCATAGTGGCTCCTTGGGTGCATAGTGCCGTTATAAAGAGTTGCATAATGTTAACCATTAATGTACATGGGAACCAATGTATGTATATGAGAGCTATTTTTATTTTACCATTACTGCAGCACTTATATTATTTTATATCAACAGAAAATATTTATATAGTTCTAACTACAATTACAAAAGGCCATTATAAAGAGCATATTCTATTAGTTTACTTTTACGGCTCTTAAATAAAGTTGGCAAGAATGCATTCTAAGCCAAGAATTTTTTTTTTGTCCCTACTGTCATGCTTATTGTTTAGCTTAGAATGCTCTAGAAATTTAGAGACGGTTGATGAGCGCAAAGGGATTTTGAGAGCAGGTGGCTAAAACTAATTTGAGAGCAGCAGATGAGTTTGGCTTCAGAATTGGAGCAGGGAAGTGTCAGAAATGACTTATGAAGCTTTATTCATTAAGCTTCTGTGAGGCTGATGGAAAGAAACTTGCCATTGACTTCAGCAATCTTTAGCAAAATAAAATATGGAATAACTTGGACTTTACTTTGTCATTATTTGGCTAGCTTTTGTGGAAGAACTAGTTGAAATTAAACTTGTAAGGGCTTGAAGATCTAGTTGAAATTGAACTTGTAAGGCCTCATTCATGTAGACGCAGAAGTGCAAGAGCACTAAGGGGCATTCTCTTAGCTCTACAGGAGGTAGAAGAGTACAACACTGCCAAATACAGGCGGCACTGTATTCATGGAAGCAAATCTCTCTTCTTCAAAGAGGATTACAAAGACCTTCTGTAATTAAAGGTGAGGGGAAGGAAGTGGATTGCACCCATTTTTTGCTTGTTGCCTCCTTAAATGAGCCATGTAGTGTCATCTTATTATTAAGTAATTAAGTTTTATTCATGCATTTTCTTCCTGTCATGTGTCTCTTCCACACTGAAGAATGTTCAGTGTTCAATAACTATAAATAAAATCAGCAAATATGACTACCAACAGGAGCACGGCAGATAGCTTAGAAGCTCCAAACCTAAGGATAAATGAAGTAGAAAGAGTACCTAAAAATAAAACCATTACACTGCACAAGCGCACTAGCTTGGACTGGAGAAATATAATATCAAACAGGATTAAAGGAATTAAAGTGTAATTTTATAATGAATATCTAAATAAAAAGTAAAAAAATAAAATAAAATAAAAGGGAAGGTATGCTTGATTGTAGCGTGATGTGATCATTGTCCATATATCAAGGATTGGCACTGCATTCAGGAACTTAGTTCAGAAGTATAAAACTAATAACTATGGGTTGTATCCACTATCCCAAAAATGCATTGCTGATCTTAATAGTTATTCCCTCTGTGTCCCAAATCCTATCTAGCAGTCACATCTTTCAATTGAAGGAAATTATAGAGAAAGCCCAATGGCTTCTGTTTGACCCTCCAACTTGATGTTCCTGCAAATAATGCACCAGTATTAGCTTTGCATTCTAATTTTGAGCCAATATTGATCTGCAAGCAATAGAAAGCAAGCAAGACATTCTGATTGACAGTGAGAAGAATTTTCTTATGTACATATAAAACTGAGACATTGGGGCTCATTTATCAACACTGGGCAAATTTGCCCATGGGCAGTTACCTATAGCAACCAATCAGTGATTAACTTTTTATAGCCAGCTGCTAGTAGAACAATGAATGCAGAAATTTGATTGGTTGCCATGGGTTACTGTCCATGGGCAAATTTGCCCAGTGTTGATAAATGACCCCCATGTCTTATATATTATGAAGTGCTACTCATATGTGAACCTTATTGGTCCAAAATGTTAGCAATAGCTAATTATTTGTATGTTGTGTTTTTTTTTTTTTTTGAGAAAAACCTGGGTGCCCTGGATTATTTTTGCAATTAATCATACTTTCCAGTATTCTAAATATAAAAATTGAAGATTTTAGCCTGTCCCTGATTTGTCCAGGACTAACTAAACTCATGCTTGCCCCAGATCTAGCAGAAACACCGCCAGCTTTTCTGCAAGGTCCATGCCTTTTTAGGACTTTCCAAATAGGAACAGCTGGGTGGTATGGCTTACTTTTAGTATCTATCAGAATTAAGTCAAAGGCAACTGGACATTTAGGGGCATATTTATCAAGGTTTGAATTTTGAATTGAAAAAACATCGAAATTCAAAAAGACCAAACCGAAATTAAGTCTAAGTTTTTTTTTCGGCAAATAGGTCCGTATTTGGACAGGTTCGAATTGTACGAATCGAAGTAATAGCACATTTGCTATTACTTAGATTCAAAGTTTTTTCCCAAAAATTTTTTTTCAAAGTCCACCAATTGACTCCAAATAGGTTCTAGGAGGTCCCCCATAGGCTAAAACAACAATTTGTCAGGTTTTAGATGGTGAATGGTCGAAGTCTAATTTTTAAAGAGACAGTACATGATAAATTTCAATATTTTAATTTTCAAATTTTTTTTCAAATTCAAATAGAATTTGGACAATTCCCTAGTTGAAGTACACAAAAAATATCTCGAAATTAGATTTTTTTTCATTCGAAAATTCACCTCGACCGTTGATAAATCTGCCACCTTAGAGTTTTTCTTGAAAACATTTCACCACTCATCCGAGTGGCTTCTTAAAGGGATACTGTCATGGGAAAACAAAACGCATCAGTTAATAGTGCTGCTCCAGCAGAATTCTGCACTGAATCCATTTTTCAAAAGAGCCAACAGATTTTTTTATTTTCGATTTTGAAATCTGACATGGGGCTAAACATATTGTCAATTTCCCAGCTGCCTCCAGTCATGTGACTTGTGCTCTGATAAACTTCAATCACTCTTTACTGCTGTACTGCAAGTTGGAGTGATATCACCTCCTCCCCCCCCCCAGCAGCCTAACAACAGAACAATGGGAAGGTAATGAGATAGCAGCTCCCTAACACAAGATAACAGCTCCCTGGAAGAGCAACACTTAATAGTAAAAGCCAAGTCCCACCGAGACACATTTAGTTACATTAAGTAGAAGAAAGCCTGCCAGAAAGTAATTCCACCCTAAAGTGCAGGCACAAGTCACATGACTGGGGCAGTTGGGAAACTGACAAAATGTCTAGCCCCATGTCAGATTTCAAAATTGAATATAGAAAATCTGTTTGTTCTTTTGAGAAATGGATTCAGTGCAGAATTCTGCTGGAGCAGCACTATTAACTGATGTGTTTTGGAAAAAACATGTTTTTCCATGACGGTATCCCTTTAAGTTCGCATTGAATGAACTGGCTTAATTTTAGGCTTTAGTCTTATCCATGAATTTCTAGAATCAGTAAATAAATACTATTTTTATTAACTTAAGATTCAAAGCACTGATAAAATATTTTAATAATATAAAATATTTTTTTTCTGACTTTGTCACCAGCAATTTTGAGTAGGAAGACACATTAGCTACGTTAGTAAAACTGTAGGGAGCTTTTTGATTGTCTAACAGGCTTGACAGATTTTTAATTGAATTTTACTTCCTACTAACTTAACCTTAACTTAACCTTAATATACTGTTGTTTCTTTCCTCCCAACTGTTATTGATGAACCGCAGTTGCAGGAACAAAATGCTACATGTGTGCTTGCTGTGGCCCAGGATCACTCAGCAGGCCTATGTCAGCAGCTCAGTCCTTGGCATATGTTTCTAATATTTTTTTACTTGGATGACACATTCCATACATGATATCTCAAATCTGAAAACAAATTGGCTCTGAATGCAATGTTGCACAATTTCTTTTTGCTACACCTGGTAAATAGTCCTTCCTTTGGAAAAAAAACAACATGCCTAATAGATTACAGATAAGATTCATATAATATGTTCTTTGTTTTTGCAAAACGACAATATTAACTTAAATATATATTCCAGTTTAGTACGATTCTTTAGTAGGTCACTTAAAGGGATACTGTCATGGGAAAACATCTTTTTTTCAAAACACATCAGTTAATAGTGCTACTCCAGCAGACTTCTGCACTGAAATCCATTTCTTAAAAGAGCAAATCTTTTTTATATTCAGTTTTTAAATCTGACATGGGGCTATACATATTGTCAGTTTCCCAGCTGCCCCAGTCATGTGACTTGTGCAAGCACTTTATGATGGAACTACTTTCTGGCAGGCTGTTATTTCTCCTACTTAATGTAACTGAATCAGTCTCAGTGGGACTTGGCTTTTACTATTAAGTGCTGTTCGTATCTACCAGGGAGCTGATATCTTGTGGGATCTGTTAGTGAGCTGCTATCTGGTTACCTTCCCATTGTTCTGTTGTTAGACTGCTGGGGGGAAGGGAGGGAGTGATATCACTCCAACTTGCTGTACACCAGTAAAGAGTGACTGGAGCTTATCAGGCCACAAGTCACATGACTGGGGGCAGCTGGGAAACTGACAATATGTCTAACCCCATGACAGATTTCAAAGTTAAATATAAAAAAATCTGTTTGCTCTTTTGAAAAATGGATTTCAGTGCTGAATTCTGCTGGAGCAGGACTATTAACTGATGTGTTTTGAAAAAAAAACATGTTTTCCCGTGACATTATCCCTTTAATATGATTAAGTATTCATTCTGGGGGTATAGTTTTAATTTAAGCTTTTCATATTGTACCTCAATAACTATTGCACTTAAGGTTGACAACTGCCTGATGTTATAAATGGAACCTACAGTACATACTTACATGAGAGTAGGGTGAAGGAGGTCAATTTGTAATTAAGTTGTATGTATGAATAATGTATTTACTGGTCATAGATCTCTGTGATTCCATTCACAAAGCATGTCAATTGTACTAACTGATATATTTCTTTCTAGTTTACCAACAGCTGGAGGGCAACAGACTGAACATACTTAATTAACACAACCTGTCATAATTGTCCTGCAGTTGTTCCTAAAAGTGTACTTAGTACTGACCATCCTCACCTAAGATGTTTCTTGGTTTGGAACATAAATATGTGTTTGTGTGAAAGTTATCTAACAGAAATAGAATTTCTATCACTATGAATGTATTTTGGTGACCTGTAGAAAATGATTTTCCTTGACCTCTCCTTCCTGCTGGGATCCATACACTACACTGTGTTCTGAATTTCCTTCTTAGTAAAGAATAGTAGAAGGCAGTTGTTTCTAGTGATGAGTGAATCTGTCCTTTTTTGCTGAATAATGTGCGAGACCATGGGAAAATTTGCAAATTTGCGAGCAATTTGTGAAAAGCATTGCACTGTATGGGTTTTGTTTGGCACCAACTTTTTTGTCGCAGTGAATTTTTTTAAGCAAATTACATTTTTGGGGGTTTCTTTTTGCGGCACATTATTCTTGTGCTTTGGGGCTACCAATAAAGCTTTTTTTCCTTATTTTAGTATTGACTATAATGATAAGCAAATCTGAAGCATTTCTCTTTCTGTCAGAGTTCGCAAACCAGCATCAAAATTCTCAAGGGTGCACAATGAATAGAAACTGCACAAGGGAACATAATAGACAAGTTATACAGTTTTTAAATAGTGGGAGGAGGGTTTTCCTCTCATTGTAAGGAAACTGGCTTTAACCTCCTGAAGCTCCTGCTATATGGCATTTACCTGCATTCATGGCTGTTGTGGCCAACACCACACCCTTTCCCACCCTTGCACTTCACACCCACTACCACCCTAGCACCCTCTCCCGCAGCCTGTCAAAAAGGAGGGGATGGGGTGGTATATTTGGAGGAAGGGAAGAATGAATAAACAAAACACTAAATCAGCAGTAAGAAGCCTATCTTAAACAATATTTTATCAAAACCTGGTTAATATTTTGCGACCAAATTAACTCTAGTTGAGTTAGCATAGCAAATCTTAAACTCTGAGATTTCTACAGTTATAACTCTATCTGTAATGGTTTATTTTGAATGTTTTTGCTTTGCAACTATTTCATTATTCCTGTTACTGTTGTTAGGTTTGGTTTACTTACCTTAGATCTGATAACAGTCTAGGTGATGTCTAAAAAATTATCTGTAATCCCTATGTCATTTTTCACCTTAAACTGTATTGACTTGGATCAACCGCAATGGCTACATTGTATGAATGCATTGAATGATAACATACATACTTCTAAAATACCTGGTAACCATTTTTATTTTATCTTTCCCTTCTCTTTTTCTAATGAGTGAATAAATTATGATGTTCATTTTGCTCCCCTCCCCTCTCTGCAGACTAGCCGAGACTGCCATTGTCTGTAAGGATGCTTTGCTAAAATGTTTATCACCTCCCAAAACCCTGCTCTTCTGTCAGATTCACCTGACAATAAGTCAGGGCATGACTTAGCAGCAGAGATTAACTGTCATATTACATCTTGGCAGTTGTAACACTAATGATTGTATTTTCTTGAAATTAAGTAAGATATTAAATATAAATCTCTATATATGACACCGGCAGATTTTTAGCAGTTTCATGCAGATCCATATGCTATGCTTTGCCTTTGATGACTTTGGAAAGACTGACAAGAGCACTGTGCCAGATAATGAGAATGTGCGGGTAGATGAAATGAAGATGTGATCCACTAATCTATTGCCCCTTGCCCCAGCAAAGACCTTCTTCATCTCCGCTGTTCAGGGCTTTTGATAAACAGAGCTGCTTTTGCTCTTCAAATCAGTGGCTTTCATATGGATTTTCCTTTGCGTAGGCTGCACTTCTATACCCACTGCAATTTTTTTATATATGATTCTAGTTCTTTTTTTAGCCAGCCTGTGTCAGTGGGTGAAGCTGAACTTTAAAACCAAAGTAGCACAGGCTGGTGCAAAGAAGAGAAAGGATTGGCTTCTGACAAGCTTATCATGCTTGTATGTCAATCCCTGCATATATCCCAGTGCCTCTAGCCTTTGATCTCTTAAAATAAATAATACATTAATTTGTGCAGAGATGGAGAATTTCAAAGCAGAAGAAAAAGATCATTTTATTCTGACTGTTGCAAGAAAGAAAAGGGGAGTGTTGGAATTGTGGGAAGGATTAATACTTGCTTCAGCACACTGCTCTCTTTACATTAGGACTCATGGGGTAATGTTATAAAAGTCAGTAACCGAAAAAATATTCGCAATGCGAAAAGTTATGTCTCTGTGTGAACAAATTTGCCCTTCTGCAAATTTAATATAGCGAACCCGCGAAACTGTTTAGCGACCACTTCCGACAGTGGAAGAAGGTTTGTGAATTTTATAATTTGTTATGTTTGTTGTTATGTTTGCTCCAAAAGATTATGACACCTTCAAGCACTTCTTAAAGGAATTGTTCAGTGTAAAAATAAAAACTGGGTAAATAGACAGGCTGTGCAAAATAAAAAATGTTTCTAATATAGTTAGTTAGCCAAAAATGTAATGTATAAAGGCTGGAGTGATTTGATGTATAACAAGTCAGTCAGAACCAACTTCCTGTTTTTCAGCTCTCTTGGTTTACACTGACTGGTTACCCTGGCTACCAGGCAGTAACCAATCAGAGACTTGAGGGGGGGCCACATGGGTCATATCTGTTGCTTTTGAATCTGAGCTGAATGCTGAGGATCAATTGCAAACTCACTGAACAGAAATGTTCCATGTGGCCCCCCTTCAAGTCGCTGACTAACTTAGAGTTATAGAGCTGAAAAGCAGGAAGTTGGATTCTGGCTGTTTTATTAGACATCTGTTCATTCCAGCCTTTATATATTACACTTTTGGCTAACTAACTATATTAGAAACATTTTTTATTTTGCACAGCCTATCTATTTACCCAGTTTTTATTTTCACACTGAACTATTCCTTTAAAAGTGGGCAATGCGCACTTTGGGTGTCAGATATTCATTGACAGTTAGATCCAATATATCTTATAGGGGGGCTCCTTTTGCCTAGATGTATTAGAGCTCACTCTATTAAAATCACCAGAAATCCTGTCTCTCTACATGAAGGATTTGTGAAAAAGGCAATTAGTTTTTTAAATTTTGTTTGTACTAGAATCAGTTATTTGAGGAAACTCTAATTCATCTGCTAGGAAAGGGATCATATAATATATATTGGATCTAACTGTCAATGAATATCTGACACCCAACTGCTGCATGAAGACAGAATGAAGAGAAACAGATGCTGAGAGAGGGATAGTGAACATAAACTTGATTATTTCAGAAACGATGCAGAATATTTAATTGATTGTATTTAGAAAGTTTATTATTTTTTTAAATTTATATTTTTGCGATAGTTCCCCTTTGGGGGCCACATGGAACATAACTGTTCAGTGAGTATTGCAATTGATTGAGTTATGACCTATGTGCCCCCTCAAGTTACTGCTTGGTAACCATCAGTGGAAACCAAAAGAGCTGAAAAGCAGGAAGTAGTGTTCTGGCTATTATGTTAGACATCCAGTCACTCCAGCCTTTATACATTACATTTTTGGCTAACTAACTATATTAGGAACATTGTTTTTGTACATGCTATTCACCCAGTTTTTATTTTTATACTGAACAATTCCTTTAAGATGTCCAGTTTCAAAATAGGGTCAGGACCCAGCTTTTAGCCACATCTGTTTTATAGTCTGCATTGCTATAGTTGCAAAAATATCAAGGACAACATTTAACTGTTCACCCCCATATTTCACCCTAATTGGCTAATAGGTTGGGCTTGCAGAAGTATGTAGAGGTGCAAACAGGCATTTCCACCAAAGCTCACCACACCCCAGCTCAAAGCCTTCTTTAGAGACAGCCCGCCAGCTTGGGAACCATTGGAATTACATATAAAGGTCAGTTTCAACTTGAACAAAACAGGTTAATGAACTGAAATTAAAATGTGACAGGCTGGGGATGTAAAGGAAGGCGGAGCTGTGCCAACTTGTGAATTAGACAGGATTATGGTTTAGGTAAATGTCAGCAGCAATAAACAAAGCAATAATTCTGTTTTCTACAGTATCTAGATTGAATGGTTTCCTTAAAAGTGTTTATATATTTATTCTTATAGACTGCCTGTATGGATATCTTGCATCAGTACAGTGCTGTTTAGTGTTGACATATAGTTTCAGTCGAAGGATATACTGCAACATTTGCCAACAGTACCGGGCTCGTGGAAAGAAATCTTGTCGTCAAGGCAACAAAACCAGTGTGACAAAGCTTTTTATGTGAAACATATTCTCTGTAAAAATAGCCCCAATCTATGCAGAAATGAAGTACCTGATAAATGTGAGTACCCTTGCACCAAGAGACCAATACACCTATAAAAAATGCATTGAACTTGAGGCTGTTGCCATAAAAGTGCTCATTTTACTGCAAAATCTAAATCTAAACTTTAGACTTGCCATGTTCAATAATCATCAACCCCAGTACGAGATGAATTGACCCTTTTATTGTTTGTATGTGGATTGAGAATACACAGGTAAGACATTGCTCATTATCATCCAACAAGTGAGATGAGAATACTCAGGAGCTATGGCTTTTCTGGATAAGGGATCTTTCTGTATTTTGGATCACTATACCTTAAAGGGGACCTGTCGCCCTAAGAAATAATTCCAAATACTTCCCTATCATGTTAGTTGAGCAAAATACACTTTACTTACACTATATTTATTATTTAAGTTACACAATCAAAGCATACAGTCAGGTGCCATTTTGTGAACACTTTTATAAAGACAAATTAAATTAAATATCACGCCAAAATCTTGTGTATACACCAGAATGGGGGGCCTAATGCCCCCCAACATACACAATTATAGAGCGTGAGGAGGGAAGGGTGAATGTATGGAGTGCAGAGACCTGTAGGAAGTAGTGAATGGAAAGTGAAAGTAATTGACTGCCCCACCTCTAGGAGGGGCAGGTAATGGTTGATTGACAGCTCAAATATAAGAACCCTTTTAACAGGTATGGATGTTTTAATGAAAAAAAAATGTAGGTTCAATGTTTAATTTGCAAAGGACTTTCATTATGTATAGGTGACAGGTCAGCTTTAAGTTTATGTTGAAAAATAGTTAAACATAAAATAAACCTAATCTCTAGTGCAGAGCACTATAGCCAAAATTTCAATTTAAAAATCTGACTTTCAGTTATTGACGATGGCAGGAGTTTCTAAACTCGCCTCATGGCAGCAGTGCCTCTCAGGATTGTTTTGCCACCAATATGGATTCATGCAGCTAAATTACTGTTTTATTATTACAGGAAAAAAGGACTAATTAAAAAAAACATTAGTTGCTTAAGTTGGGTAGCCTTCTTGTAATTCAGAGCTTATTGGATATTGGGTTTCTTGATAAGAGATTCCATACCTGTACTGAATAATTTCCAATATATTTTTAATACATTGCATGTAGTTTATCATTAAGAACATTGCACAAATGCAGGCTCATACACTTGACATACTTTGACTGTAATCCCGAGTGTCAGTACTTGGGGGATGTTCGCCTTCTACATTCTACATCAGTTCTACTACAATCCCCATTAGGAAGCTATGGAGCAAAATACTGCGGGGCAGATTTACATATGGTCGAATATGGAGGGTTAATTAACCCTCCATATTCGACTGCCGAATGTAAATCATTCGACTTCGAATATCGAAGTCGAAGGATTTACCGCAAATAGTTTGATCGAAAGATCGAACGAAAAATCTTCGATCGAACGATTAAATCCTTCGAATCGTTCGATTAGAAGGATTTTAATCCATCCATCGAACGATTTTTCTTCAACCAAAAAATTGTTAGAAAGCCTATGGGGACCTTCCCCATAGGCTAACATTGTAGCTCGGTAGGTTTTAAGTGGCGAAGTAGGGGGTCGAAGTTTTTTTTAAAGAGACAGTACTTCGACTATCAAATGGTCGAATATTCGAACGATTTTTAGTTCGAATCGTTCGATTCGTAGTCAAATTCGTAGTCGAAGGTCGAAGTAGCCAATTCGATGGTCGAAGTAACCAAAAAAACCATTCTAAATTCAAAGTTTTTTTTATTCTATTCCTTCACTCGAACTAAGAGAATGTGCCCCTGCATGTTGTAAGTACACTGCTGTTTGCATGAAAGACTCTATTAAGTATACAGATACTATTAAGTATACAGATGTTAAATCAGTCTTATGTCAATGGGTTTATAACATTAAAGGGGATATTTACCTCCACTATACATGTTTACCAGTAATACCTGATTTTGGTATCTACTAACCAAATGGAAAGTTTAACCCTTAAAGAAAGGGTTAAGTGTATTGTTGATGTTTTCCACCTAACAGGAATGATGAACATGTGATGCAGAAATGTCAAATGTAAGGTGCTGGCATTTTGGAGCGTCAGTCCCAAACATTACTTGAAGGGTTATTTACATCTGCTCTCTCCAGTCATATACCACATTCCGTGTATTTGGCATTTAAATAGTAAGCTCTATGGGGCAGGGGCCTCCATCGTCTAGTCTGTTTGATATTAAGCTCTTTCATCTATATTGTAACTGTACTTTGTATTTATTATTGTACTTTGTCCTTATTTGTGTTTATTATTGTAATGACCCCTGTTTGTTCTATGTATATATTGTTCTGCTGTACAGTGCTGTGTACATAAGCAGCGTTATAAAAATACAAATATACATACATTATGAATCAGCCTGTCAGATAAAACCTGTATCATCACACAGATTTCCAGAATCACCAAATTCTTTGGTTTAGCTCTAGCTAAGGGTGTTCATCTGCAAGCTAAACAAGAACCAGGGAAGGAGAGTAATCATTTTGTTTGGGAAGGCTAGCAGTTGGGAGTCTTTCTATTTAAGAACTTATAATTTATAGCAGCTTAGAGTCGAAGCCGCCCTAGGTCTTCATTGTTCTTCACATTTTCCTGTACCTGAAAAAAAAAAAATCAGTTTAGAAAATAAATTCTGCTGGTCCATGCTGAGGTGCCCTTTATACATTCACTACAGACAAGGAGAACTGGGATGGAAAAGGCTTGATAACAAGGCTTGCTATGGAGGAATTCATTTAGAATACAGCTAATAAGACCTTTCCAATTAGCACACAAATGTGTGAGTTCTTTTTTTACATTTGCCTTTCCAGTAGCACAATTGCTTGTTACACAATCATTTTTACCACTAACACACAAGAGCTTAAACTATAGAATGCAGAAGATTCTATAGTTTAAGCTCTTGTGTGTTAGTGGTAAAAATGATTGTGTAACAAGCAATTGTGCGAGGCACCCATAATGGTTAGCAGAATAAATGCCTTCATGCCAAGATGTGTTATGTTTGTGACATAGAATCTCTTCTACAGAGTGACATTAGAATGCAGTGCTGACACACATCCCTCCACTCGGGATGCTTAGCTGTGCTCCAGGCTTTCACTCTACTCCTAGTGCTGCCACTCCTGTCCATGCCTTATCATTAGTCAGCTGAGAGATTCTGACCTTAAACCCCTCTCCTTAAACATCTCTACACAGAAATGACCTTCCAGTACAAATGTCACTTCTTCTATATTGCTTTTCCATGCGTCCCCAGATGCCAATAGACTGACACCGTAAAGAATTCTTTTAACAAGCTGCCGATAAAGATGGATTTATATTTCAGTAATATTAACAGACGCATGGGATGGGGGGATGATAAGAATACATATTCATTTGATATTTTCAAAAACATTTAAAAAACCCTTTAAAATAAAGGTATATTCCTAGACCAACTCTTGCTTAGATTTTTAGATTTTGATTTTTTCCTTCTCACTCTCTTGATGGACATGGATGAGCTATATTGTAAGTTGTGATTCAGAAACATCACATGAATGATTTACTGCTGTGGGGGAAGTAGCTTTACTGCTCCCAGAACCTTAATGAGATGTTTGATGTATTTACAGGCTTTAATTCAACCTTAGGTCTCGATATGAAACATCTGACATATTGTGGGGAGCTGAACCCATATGCAGCTTGTATACGGCATTGATAACAGAACATTCACCTCTCTATTGAGGCTGGAAAAATAAAAAACATATACATAAGGAAAGAGTATATTTCTTTATAGTTCTGCAAAATAACACGCCAGAAATACACCAAATATGTATTCTTATATTGTATGAGTAATATTATAAAATTTATTTATACAATGGGATAAAATCAATAAACAATTAACAAAAGTTGCAAAAATACCAATACATATATACAATAACATATACAGTAACAATGGCAACACAACACAATAGATACTGTCCTAACAGTTACAGATTTCCAGTCACATTTATGGGGCATATTTAAAAAACTGTATTTGTTAGGTGTGAATTAACACAGTTGTGAAAATTGATTAGATAAAAGGCTATCCCCTTATCCAGTAACCTGATATCCAGAAAACTCCACATTACAGAAAGGTCATCTTCCATAAAGTACATTTTTCCTTTTTCTCTAAAATAATAAAACAGTAGCTTGCACTTGATGGGAACTTCCCTTATTGGTGGCAAATCAATCCTGTTGGGTTAACTGAATGCTTAGGGGCAGATTTATCAAGGGTCGAAGTGAATTTGAGGGAATTTTCGAAGTAAAAAAATTTGAAGTAATTTTTTGGATACTTCGACCATCGAATAGGATACTATGATTTTGAATTTACTTTGATTCAAAGTAAATAACGTTCAGCTATCGGCTATTCAATAATCGAAGAACTGTCTCTTTAAAAAAACTTCGACTTCAAATACTTCGCCAACTTAAACCTGCCGAATTGCTGTTTAGCCTATGGGGGACCTCCTGTGTGTTTTGCTAAGTTTTTTTTAGTCGAAGGATTTTTTGGGAAAATTGCACGATCGTATGATAAAATCATTTGAATCGTTAGTTCGAAGTACAATCGGAATACGATCATACTACCATCGGAATACGATCGTAGTACTATCGGAATACGATCGTACTACCATCGGAATACGATCGTACTACCATCGGAATACGATCGTACTACCATCGGAATACGATCGTACTACCATCGGAATACGATCGTACTACCATCGGAATACGATCGTACTACCATCGGAATACGATCGTACTACCATCGGAATACGATCGTACGATGTATAAAATCCTCTGACTTCAAATTCGAATGGTCGAATTTCGAAGTTTTTTCTACTTCGAAATTCGACCCTTGATAAATCTGCCCCTTAAAGTAGTGGTTCACATTTTAGTGTGTTAGAATGGCTAATTCTAAGCACCTTCTCAATTCGCCTTAATTTTTTCTTTTTTATAGTTTTTGAATTATTTGCCTTCTTCTTCTGACTCTTTCCAGCTTTCAAATAGGGGTCACTGATCCTCTGTAAGGATACGCATTTATTGTTATTGCTATTTTTTATTACTTATCAGGCCCATGTCTATTCATATTCCAGTCAAACCATGGTTGCTAGGGTAATATAGATTTCTGAAATTGCAGATTGGAGCTAAATAACTCCAAAACCACAGATATTAAAAAATGAAAACCAATGGTGAATTGTCTCAGAATATTACACTATACATCATACTAAAAGTTCTTTAAAAAGTCAGCAACCCCATATTAAAAGGTATGATGATCCAAGTTATGGGAAAACCTCTTATCTGGAAAAGCCCAGGTTTCAAGCATTACACATTGGGCAATAGGACAAGTTCTGATGAAGAAGATATATGATGTGGAAGATTGTAATGCCAGTTTTGATATGATGTTTTTATATTTCAAGCTATCACTATAACATTTTACAACATATATGGCAAAAAAAAAGCATTACATTACATTTAGAACTACCCATGCATAACACTTTTTTATACAGCATTATAAATATCCAGTTTCCTCGAACATACGGGAAGGTTATTTGATTCCTAATAAACCTGACCATAGTGTATGTGAATGTGACAGAGGCCTATGTTTTAAACCCCACTGGGACAGGGACTGATGAGAATGAAGAGATATAGAAATTCACTTTCACTAGTGGAAGTCTAGAGTTTATCTTGCCAGAATCTGTATTCCATTGGTCTAGTATTCCCTACTAGAACTATTTTGTAGTTATGAAATATAGGTATGCTGTTCCACAGATGCTCAATATTTTCACTATACTTATTTGAGGAGAAGGATGACAGTCAACCTGTTTTGTTGTAAGTCGAATACAGGTATTGGATCAGTTATCTGGAAACACTTTATCCAGAAATCTCCATATTACAGAAGGCCGCCTCACCATAAGGGGCACGTTTACTAACATTGGAGATAAATATCTGGAGAGATTTCTGGAGATGTTGTTCATGGCAACCAATCAGCAATAACCTGATTTAAACAGCCACCTATAAGTTAGAAAACAAAAGTAAAGATCTGATTGATTGTTATGGGCAACATTTCCAGAAATCTCTCCAGATATTTATCTCCAGTGTTAGTAAACATGCCCCTTATGGTGAGACGGCCATCCTGTAATATGGAGCTTTCTGGATAAAGGGTTTCCAGATAACTGATCCAATACCTGTATTTGACAGATAACAAAACCAGTCAACTGTCACCTTAAACATAGACTCCATTTTATCCAAATAATTCAAATTTTTAAAAATTATTGTCTTTTTCTCTGTAATAGTAAACCAGTACCTTGTACTTGATCAAAACAAATATATAATTAATCCTTATTGGAAGCAAATTTTTATTTAATGTTTACATGATTTTCTAGTAGACTTAGGGGCAGATTTACATATGGTCGAATATCGAGGGTTAATTAACCCTTGATATTCGACTGCCGAATGTAAATCCTTCAACTTCGAATATCGAAGTCGAAGGATTTATCGCAAATAGTTAGATCCAACGATCAAAAATCGTTTGAACGAACGATTAAATCCTTTGAATCGAACGGTTCGAAGGATTTTAATCAATCGATCGAACGATTTTTCTACGACCAAAAAATTAGAAAGCCTATGGGGACCTTCCCCATAGGCTAACATTGAGCTTTGGTAGGTTATAGGTGGCGAAGTAGGGGGTTGATTTTTTTTTAAAGAGACAGTACTTTGACTATCGAATGGTCGAATATTCGAACGATTTTTAGTTCGAATCGTTCGATTCAAAGTCGTAGTCGAAGGTCGAAGTAGCCAATTCGATGGTCGAAGTAGCCAAAAAAAACATTAGAACTTCGAAGTTTTTTTTATTCTATTCCTTCACTCGAACTAAGTAAATGGGCCCCTTAAAGTATGAAGATCCAAATTATGGAAAGATCCGTTATCTGGGAAAACCCCAGGTCCCGAGCATTCTGGATAACAGGTCCCATACCTGTACTTGATTTCTATACGTTGTTAAAGACTGACTTCTTTTTATTTTTATGTCAATCCAGCAACTAAATATCCAACTCAATGTAGGGGTTTATAGAGAAAGTTGAACCTTATGAGTATAAGCTGGTGAGGAACAGGACCGTTCTATTACCAATGTGCTGTATGATGCAGATGGAGGAAACTTTATCTAGACATTTGGCTTAGATGGCTCACCATATGCCACCATGTCAGTCCATTTAATTAGATCATTAGAATATATTTTTTAAATCATTTATGTGACAATGCTCTGCCATGGAGTGATGTGCTGCTCTGTGTTTCCTGTATAAGCCATGCAAATTTCCATTGCTATTGCTCCTAGTGCATAATAACTACACCATTAGTTCCTAATTCGAGCACTGCTGCTCCAATAGACGCAGGAAGTTACTGCCACTTCCTGAAGAGGTGGTAACTCCAGGGTTCCCTTTGTACCCAGCATCAACAGGCTCAGCACATTTGTTGCAAAAGAATCAAGCACGTATGTCATTTGATCCTGAAAAAAACAGCGTACTCCCATGCAATCGAGTCGAATTAGTGATGAAATACGCATGCAATTGTGTTCATTTTGGTTGAAATGAATGAAATAGTGCCAGATGTATCACAATTGCATCAGGTGGAACACCCCAGTCCCTAACTTCTCAGAAGTAGTTCAAACATTACAATCCGCTTCCTTCATGTTTCTTGATGTCTCTTGCCTTATTCAAGCAGAATTTGGACAAAAGATTTATTCATCTTCAAACTGTGTAGAAATTCAATGGCTAAAAAATTGCAATTTAAATCGATTTAATATTTTTTACAAGCTTATATATTGTATCATAATGCCAAATTACTATGCAAGGTTTGGGACCATAAACTCTAGCTTCTTATCTACACTGGTTATTAGACATATCAATGATATAAATATTTAATACAGGCATTTCTAGTGGCAAAAAAATACTGCGATGGTATACATTTAAAAGAAACGTTTTCATCTAGCATTTCTTTATAATTCTCTGTACCTTGTCTCCACTGAGAGAGCTATCCACCCACTCAGAGTAAGAGAAACAAAGCAGCATTTCTGAAAATAGAAAAACCGCTGTCAGACACCTTGAAGGAACACATTACAACAAGTATACGTCCACATCAGTTAGAATTATACATTGAATCCACTGTGCAGTATTGCCTCAAACCAGCTTTTCTTTCATAGATTTCTTTGCACCCTCCAGATCAGAGTTTTTGAATTGATGATCATGTTATCAACAGTCAATAATGGTCTAAAAGAATGCAGACATCCAAATTAATATGCATCACAATCTTGTCCCTATTGACATTTTAGTAACACCCTTCCCCCTCATCCACTGCATTGAGAGGTCCTCACTGTTTGGGAACCTCTTCTATAGATCAGATGTGACTCACATTTCCACTTTCCACAAAATAATTTGGTCCTCAAGGAAATATTGGCCATAATATTCAGAAAATGCAGGATGTACATAAGAGGGGCAAAAATATGTATATTTTAATGTAGTCATATGTGTGGAGGGTATTTAGAACTGGTGGAAGGACTTTCAGCTTTTAAGTGTCGACTTCAAAGAGAATGGTATCTTTTATACTGTGGAATAGAAGTTATTTAGAATGTGAGTAGTGATAACATAGTGATGGGTGAATTTATTAGACAGGCGCGAATTTGTAGCGAATTCCCACGATTCGAAAAACTGCTGCAAAAATTTGCCGGCAACAAAAAAAAATGGACACCAGTGTCAAAGACGGATGCCAGTATCAAAAACGAGATGCCGGCACCATTTCGCAAATTTTTTGCGAAGCGAAAATGGCCCAAAATCGGCCATCACTATTGATAAGATGTGTTTCATGTCTTTGGCAAAACACAAAACAAGCAGCACATAAATGTCCCTCCTTTGGAAGGTTTACAGACTAAAACTGTCAATCACTTACACCACGCCAGGCATTGAAACTCCTAGCATTTTGTTGTTTCAGAGTACAGTGCAGAGTTCTAGTTCAACTTCAGGGTTCTAAAAATCTATCTAAAAGTTCATGCCCTAAATTTGGGCTGTTGTCATTGTTTTTGCCAGGCCCATGACATCAGCATATACTCATGACATCAGCATATACTCATGACAATCTAAATACCCAAATGGTATATGAAGGCTTCAATGTCCTTCATTGACAGAGGCTCAAATATTTTAGCAGACTTGTCTTTAACTGAAACAGGAACCTGTCCAGTGAAATTCAGAATGAATTTAATGAAAGGCATTGAGTTGAATGTATAAAAAGATTTGGTATCACTGGACTCATCCATACTCCTTCACTGAACCTCTGCCACCAATAGATATTATTGTGTACATACTGTATGGATAACTTGGCCTGTGGCACATTTTAGCTGAATTTACAAATGCAACTTCCTGTAGTCTAAAATAGATTATCCTCAATGTGCTACAGGGAACTTCCATAGTCAGAAAAATGAAGCCTTTCACTCATTGCTACAATGCTGATATTATGAATGAGACATAAATATGGAAAGCGAGTGAAGAGAAAAATAAATCTTACTGGGGTTCATTTATCAACACATTTATCATTTATCAAACTTACTTACTTACTATTTCTAATGTTCTTCTCATTAAATATTCTTCTGTATGTGTTTCAATGGCATATGATGCATGTTATTTTGCATTTTGAAAAAAATGCATAGTTGTTACAATTTGTCAGTAAATTAATATATTGTAAGTATAAAAGGCATACATCCAAACATCACAATGAACTCTGCTGAATCCTCTGTGAAATATTCAGGCGAATACCAACCCGAATCTGAACTCTAATTTACATATGCAAATTAAAGCTAGGAAGGGCAAAAGAGAACTGCGAGTTGTTAACCTGTTAAAAACATTTGTTTTACTTCCTTGTTTGTTTTAAAGGAGAAGGAAAGGATTCATGCACTTGGGGGTGCTAAATGTTACGTGATTGTATTGACTTATCTCAAACCCAGGCCAGTGCTCCTATCGGCAGAAAACTGCACCGGCCCGGGGTTATACCAGTGAGCACCACAGAGCGATCGGTGCAGATTTCTGCTGATAGGAGCACCGACCCGGGGTTTCAGGTAAGTAAATACAATCACTTGGGGGTGCCTCTCATTTGGCACCCCCAAGTGCACGAAGCCTTTCCTTCTCCTTTAAGGAAAAGTTATGTGATTTTAAGGATTCAGATTCAGTTCAGTCGGGCACTTGGGTTCAGCCGAATCCTGTTGAAAAAGGCCGAATCCTAGCCAAATCCCATACTGAATCCTGGATTCAGTACATCCCTATTATCAATTGGAGTTATCACTTGAATGAGTAGAAGCAGCTATGATAGCATATATCAACCTAGGGACCGCAACTCTTTTCAAATTTATCAGGTACTCCTCTGGCTTCATAGGTAGCATTTTGTTGACTAAATTGACCCATTGGGAGAAAGCAGGGGGAGTGGGTTTCAACCACTGTAATATTACGCATTTTGGCATAAAATAACAATGTTCTACACAGTTTACAGGATTTGTTTTGGGGCAAAATTTCATCCATAATGCCAAAGAGACAAAATTCAGGTGAAACAATATGAGGAGTTGCAAGATTGTCATTAAGGCTTTTTGAAAATCCTTTCACGATCTTAGGGCATGACCACACAACTTGGAGAAAGTCGGCTTGAGGATAATAACACCAAGGGCAGGCTGGGGATGTATCTGGGTAGATTGTGCTCAACTTAGCAGGAGTCTAGTAGAATTGATGCAAACATTTTTAATTAATCAGTTTCTCTCATGTAGAAATTAAAAAGTAATATGCAGAATATGTGGCTTCTTTCCATTGTTCCATCTGTAATAATAGGGAGAGACTGTGCCATTTACCAAGAGCTTTGTGAAAGGGAGAAGGGACCTATTTAAGTAAGATACTAGCTTCTTGAAATCGGGATTCCTCAGTATTGAATCAGTTGTGTAAGACTGATATGTACAACAGTATGAACAAAATTGGGCTCTGAAATCAGGTTTAAGTTGCATATATAGGAACTGGTGAATGTGATGGCCTTGTATATCTTCCATTGTCCAGAATATCTCCTAACATTTTAATTCCAAGTAATCTACTAGGTAGGGGAAAATGATAATTATCCACAATGATGTATGTGGAGCCAGTTACTAGATATTTCCTTGGCTCTTTCCAGGAAGTCTGCAAGACTGGAGGGAGTTGTATGAGCTAACAGGATCTGCATCCTTGGCTCTCCAGCTGTTAAGGAACTACAAGTCCCACAAAAGGATCCTAGGATCAGATTGTAAAAGCATATTTTAAAGCTGAAAAAGGAGAAAAGGCACAGGATACTCAGCAGATAACAGATAAGCTCTGTAGTAAACAAATAGATAATTCAGAATTTATCTTTTATCTACTGTGTATCATGTGCTTGAATGGCTGCCCCCATGGCTACACAGCAGCGTGTTTATATAAACTATAGTAGTCTTTCTGAAGCAAACACACAAATTTTACCAGTGCAGAGCAACAGTACACAATATAGTCATTCCTATAAAACATTTTAATTTTTAGTGTTACTGTTCTTTTAAGGATCACAGTTTTAATTCGTAAAGGTTTTTTCCATTCACCCCAGCCAAGTAAATCTTTCATTGTCTTGCACTCTAATACAAGGACTTTGAATTTCATTACTGCAATAAAATGATCTCAGCAGGTAGGTAATGCCCGAGTGAGCATTTCATTGGATCAATTTTCTTGCTCCCTTGCTAATCTGGGCATGGAGTGTAGCAATTCACTGTTGTTTTGGTGTATTTGAATGTGATATTTATGAAGTGTTTAGGAATTACTTGGGTATATTCGATAAACTACTTGTTGAAACGAATGTAGGATATTGTTCTTTCTCTCTACTGCTGTCAGCTTCTCTTGTTATTAGGAGAGTATACTTTAAATCAGTGCTTTTCTCTATTTTTTCATTCTTATTTGTCTTAGGAAAATATAAGAATGTCTAAGTTATTTGTTCATGCTTTGTGTCCTTAACGTATACTTTATGAAATGATTATGTGCTATTACTAGTGATGGGCGAATTCACAAAACGTCAGTTTTTTTGGACGCCGGTGTCCGTTTTTTTGAAGGCAAATTTGCCGCGAATTTGCACCTGGCGAATAAATTCGCCCATCACTAGCTATTACTATGGTATATTGCCATTAACCTTCTCATTTACAACCAATGAGGGGTCATTTACAAATGACTGGAAGAAGAAGTGCAGAGCACTAAGGGGTACCAGTGTGTGCCCTTTAGTGTTCAGTCAGAATGCACTTGCCCCAGTCTGCATGTGGTCTGCACCTTGTTCCAGATAAATAAAATCTAGCATAAGGTACAGACCACAGAATTAGGGAGCATACAGTAAGCCAGTCCCATAGCTGCCTGAGTCCTTTGCCACTGCCTGTAAGATAAGAGACGGGAAGAAGGAAGCCTATGTGCCTCTTCCTCCAAAATCGGCAAACTCATTAAAGTCAATGGGCATTTTTCTGCGAGACATTTTTAAAACCGCACAACATTTTTTTACTGTACATTAGAATCAATGGTAATTTTTCACAGTAAAACAAACGGCAAAATATTTCCCTACTGCCTATCACATCTACAGCTACAGAAGGTGCAAGAGATGACTGCATGAAGCTCCAAGAGCAACAATTTTGCAGCCCTTAGCACTCCTAATCTTTTACATTGCCCTTCAAAAATAGGCTCTTCAGACTTAAAGGGATACTGTCATGGGAAAAAACATTTTTTTTCGAAATGAATCAGTTAATAGTACTGCTCGAGCAGATTTCTGCACTGAAATCCATTTCTCAAAAGAGCAAACAGATTTTTTTTATATTCAATTTTGAAATCTGACATGGGGCTAGTCATATTGTCAATTTCCCAGCTGCCCCAAGTCATGTGACTTGTGCTCTGATAAACTTCAATCACTCTTTACTGCTGTACTGTAAGTTGGAGTGATATCACCCCCTCCCTTTTCCCCCCCAGCAGTCAAACAAAAGAACAATGGGAAGGTAACCAGATAGCAGGTCCCTAACACAAGATAACAGCTGCCTGGTAGATCTAAGAACAACACTCAATAGTAAAAACTCATGTCTCACTGAGACACATTCAGTTACATTGAAAAACAGCAGCCTGCCAGAAAGCATTTCTCTCCTAAAGTGCAGGCACAAGTCACATGACTAGGGGCATCTGGGAAAGTGACAAAATGCCCCATGTCAGATTTCAAAATTGAATATAAAAAAATCTGTTTGAGAAATGGATTTCAGTGCAGAATTCTGCTGGAGCAGCACTATTAACTGAGGCGTTTTGAAAAAAACATGTTTTTCGATGACAGTATCCCTTTAACTATACCTCAGTAATTCTCAGATTGTCTAGACACAGTCTTACTTATAGCTTTGCATAGTGCACATGTAGTGTTATAATCACTTTACAAGTAAGCAGCAGAATAAATAATCAAGTACAGTAGCTCACGGAAAGGAGCCTCATGCCACTGGTTCATGTAGCTGTTTGGAAGGGGACAGAGAAGCAATATTCCAGTCATGACATAAGTAGACTACCTCCCTAAGGCCGCAGAACTATACTAGCATGGGTATAACATTGTATATTCCACTGCATGAATCACAATCCAGCAGGGATATTTTAATGACTTATTTGAAGGGGTCTCTTAAAAAAATTATCATGTATGATGTGAAACATGAGCATGCATTTGTTCAATATAACAAATATATGCTGCAGTTATGATTGTTCTTGTGATTTATAAATAAAACATATTTCAGGGTATCTGTTTTCCTGCAAACATGTTTATGAGTCACTAAAGCCGGTGTATAGGGCTGTGCGTTGTGGTGCACTCTTGCATTGTGTATAAGGCTGCAAAGAAATCACGACAGACTCTTGGTTGTCATATTGTAAACTGAAATTCTCACATTCAGAGAACATCTTCTGTTGCTGACCTTGGACTATTCTTCTAGATTTAACCTGCCTGCTGCTTATCTCATATTCCTGAATTCTTAATTTTCGGTATACATGCGGATGCCAGCCTGGATTCTGGAAATGTTTGTTATGAGCCTGTCCCAACTTAATTTAGGTTTTTGAACATTGCTTGTCCTTCCTACTAATCTTCCACTTTGTTTAGCCCTATATAAGGTACTGTTTGAATAATGGTACGATGCAAGAAAAACCATTTCCCATCTCCTTTTAACTCCCTACATTTTCGGACAGTTTTTATTTTTTCCTACCATTCTTGAAAGTCCTGCCATAAGCAATATTGATCAAAAAAATAGTATTGGAAAAAAAAAATCCCAAAATAAAAAGATGCAAATGTTACCTTGTAATCTATGATGAAGTGCCATATAGGCACAAAAATGCATCAGGCTTTCTGCAGACATGTTTTCTGAATATTTTTTAAAACTTTTTTATACTTTGAGTCTTTGAGAGTGCAGGTTCAGTAATAATTTTACAGGTTATGTTTCCAGGTCATTGTTGGCCTTGAACACTTGATAAAGGAGGTTGTACCTCCGAAACGTTGTGTTTGAGATCTAAATAAAGCACCTATGTTTTAGCACAATTGCTACAAGTGTGTGCCCTCCTACTTCTTTCAACATATGGAACAGGGAAACCAAGTCAAGCAGCAAGGTTTCTGGATAGAACACCACGGTAATATAGCCACAGTCTTTTGACTTATTCCAGGTCATCGTTGGCCTGCTTTGTGGGCAGGGAAATACTCTGTTACTCCCTTTGTACCCCAGATGCTTGGGAAATACTGTACAAGTATTTCCAGAATGTAAAATGCTGCTTTCTACAGACATTTTAAAATTCCAGAAGTTAATGTATAGTTGAGTTTTAGATGAAGAGCACCATGGATCCAGTGCTGAACACATGTCTGTCTCTCTCTCTACTGTGCTACTAGATACCTATAAACCAACCCTCCCAGAACCATTCCTGATAATATCTTACTGGCATAGTTTTGGAACTGTAGTCCATTTAAAATAGCCACATGGTAAGTGACTAAATGTTAAAGCAAATCAGCTGCAGGGATGGGAAAGGATTTGGAGTAAGCCAGGACATTTCCATACAAAGATTTATGGAGCCTTATATGCCCAGGAGGAAAAATACTTTGCTCAATTACTTATATCACATGGTCAGAAAGTAAGGAATAAGCAGCTGGCATGGCAGAGGGACTGTCTAAAATCATTTGGTACATCATACCAGCCTGAATCATATACATGAAAGTTCATTATTGGTGCAGTTAGCAGGATCCTGAACAATGGTAATGGATCTGATGGATACTAAAGTGGGATGCAGAAATTATATTACCCCGCAAATGTGATGGTTCATTCTAGATAAAAAAAACATTGCCCACAGTTCTCCAAATACAATCTCAATGTAGGAAAATGTTGCTAATGAGTCAGAGCCATTTCAACTGAGAATATGTAAATGTTTCCATGACAACCCATACTGCATAAGAATGTTCAGCAGAATTTTTTTTTTTATACAGCTTGGGTCCAATTGTGTGGGAAATCTACCAAATAATAATACAGATACCACCCACTGGGCATGTAACATTATTCAAAGCAATTTAAAAATGTGCATTAAACACCTAAACAATTCAGGGGCACATTTTTCAAAACATAGAAACATGGGTGTCAGCAGAACTATGGTACAATGTATTCATAAGGGTAACTAAAGCTCCAGGTCTGGTGCAGAGATCTGAAAGGTTCATTTATGAAGGTAGTCCACAGTGCCAAGTGCACTTTTTGGATGCAAATCCCCCATGGGGGAACTGATATATTCAAGAATTGGTGAAATGTATAGTTTATTTTCACTGATGGATATGCAATACTTAATATCTTATATGTTACAGAAGCTGTCTTGCTGTTGGGCTCTTTTATACATGACGTCAGCAGAGAAATAGAAATACTTTATACTATTGGTCCTACATTTCTAATAGTATTGGTACATTAATCCTGTTTTTTTATTTTGTAGCTAAGACATGGCAGATTGGAAGTCAAAGAGGACAGATGGTTGGTGAACATGTAGGTAGGTGTGCATGACAAAAACTGTTTCTCTGATGTCCCTGAGTGTCTGTGTCCAGGTTTATGACAGCATTCATATAGAATGGGAAAGCATCAACTGTTATCTCATCTGAAAGATAAGCTTTACAAAACCAACATATATGGTAGAGCTGATATTACCAAACCATTTTGTAAAACCAGTAATGCAAAGAACCAAAATAGTAGGTTTAGTGACCATAAGAACTTTACATCCACTGGTTGGATATACAGTATGTCCACATTTCTACATCCTACTTAGTCTGCTAACTCTCTGTAAATGTCACCATTAGTCAGCCTTATTCTTCCCTCTGGATAGAGAACTACTGTACCAAGCACATTCTTAACCAATCATGGTGTCAAGTCATGCTCCACCTATCTTCATGGCACCTCCTTCAAGGTCAGCCCCTCTTTCTACCCTCTTACGCTACCTAAACCCTCCATTTACAATGCTTCCTATCTTTCACCCAACCCCAGGGCATCTGGGTTCATGCCACCCCTATGGCATCTTTTTTGTCTCCTCATCTCAGCCACACTCCATTGGGCACCTCAACAAGATCTCTGGGAGGTTGTTGAACTGAAAAATGTGCCCTAAAGAAACGATAAAGTCTCAGGCAAGAGGAAAGAGGGGTCCATGCGGAGAATACAGTGCAGCTATAATATCAAGTAGGGGAGAAGATAAACTGGTTATGGGTGCCAATTAGAGGCCCAAGGAGAGTAGCTCCCACCAACAGACTGTCAAGTTGATGTGAAGCAATCAGGTAACCCTGCATGACAAGGCTGGGTGAGTGACCATGAAGGCTACTCAAGGCTCCTTTAGCCACATATTAGAAAAGCATTAAGATTGTCTGTGTAAGATCAGGAATCCACAAACTGGAGAGGAACTCCTACAGCAGATGCCAAAAGACAGGGTGCAATGGAAGAAAAAGATAAGGGGCCCTCTGAATTATTCAAGTGGAGGGAAGAGAGAGAGTCGTAATGCCAGGGGTTAATGGTAAGAAACTAAACAATGTTTCAGAAGAGTGAGTATGACAGCATTTATTTTTTTGGAACATGCAATCAATGCCACCCTATGAAGCCATGCTAGGAGTGCCCACCATTGCCTGATGCTTCATGCATCTACAGTACATACCCAGCATTTCACTCCTCCTCATATTGCCGCTCTCAGTACAGTTTCCACATATTGTTGCCTGGGAAACCAATACACCCACCATCTCTCCGTGTACTTGAGTTCAGCAGTGTTTCTTATGTAGGATTCTGAGTACAGTAATGACAGAATATACAGTCATTTCCTGCAACTAGTTATGGGTCTTGGATTGCTATGCATGTGCTGCCCCGGCAGTTAATAGTTGTTTATTATGCCTCACATGTTTAACATGCATATGTTTAATTGTTTATATTTTATATGCATACACAATGTTACTTTGTCAGCTAGTGACTAAAGGTGTATATTGCTTCCTTTTCCTTTCTCTGTAAACCCTTCCATTCCCCTTGTGTGATGTAACTTCCTCCCATCATTCTTTCCTGTTCTGACTGGGTATGTGAGAGCTGCTCCAGAGGTTGATAAAATAAATTCCTTTTGACTCTTAAATTTTTTTCACCCTGAATAAAGAACTTTTGTGTATATATGTCATAAAAGGCACTACATTTGCCCAGGAGCAGTGACCCATAGCAACCAATACCTTGTTTGCTTTTAAACTGGTGAACAATATATCCTTACTTCTCCTGGGCAAATTTAGTGCCTTTTATTAAATAAACCATTCCCACAGTGGTTGTTACAGCTCCATTGTGGCCACCAAGAGGGTCTCAGGGGAAACTCAGCCACTATCACAGCAATTCAAGTCAGAATAAGCTTTTTTTAAACTGTATGTTCATTTTACTTAGCATTTTGCAAACAAAGTATCACTTTGAAATGGATTTCAATTTAAGTCTGACTAGCCCAAATGGATGCAAATTTCTCCCTGAACAGTAAGAGATACACTATGAGGAATGGGCAAGCCTCCAAATAGACAAGGTATGTGTTAGTTCCCCTTTAAATGAAAACAATGCTTGTGAGAGCTGGCTGGGTAGTATGCTGCTCTCCCCTGCGTTCCGCTTTCTTCTGTTCAGCTGCGAGGGGTGCAGAATAAAACGCACTCAATTATTATCAAGGGAGCTGTACTTACACAGACGCATTTAAGCGCCAAACACAGATGGGACACATCATGTTGCATTTCACCTGCGTTTGCCGCTTACATAAGTCTGTGTGAGTACAGCTTCCTTGATTATAATTGAGTGCGTTTACTGCGCTCCCCTACGGCTTAACGGAAGAAGGGGAGCGGAGCAAAAAACGCCAGTGTGTAGTAGCCCTCACACTTTCAGTAAGCAAACAGAAAAGATCCACAGATTTTGTTCATCATTAGATGACACCTGAACAATAGTGACTTGTGTTTATTTAAGCTGTTTTGTAATGATTAAAACATTAGCAAGTAAAGTGCGAGATAGCAAAAACAATAGATAATTGGGTCTCAGGAAGCAACACCATCTCTGTGCTTCTCTGTGATACTATATCTTAGGTGACTCATTTCAATAAATTCCAATTGTATGAAGGGGGATGGGCACATCTGCCATTAGTTTTCATCTTCACTTACTTTTAACTTGCCTAATTGCCTCCTGAATGTATTTATTCTGTCCACTATGAGCAGTTCTCCTCCATGTTCTGCCAATGGAATTAATGATGATAAATGGATATCACTGTAGATTGGGACGGCTGCTCAGATTATATCCAGGGACGGTGCTTTGTGCTATTATTTTGCTTACTAGACAATAGTTGAGTTTGCATTTAGCAGCTGCTGAATTGATGAAATCCCAATGATTTTTTGGTTTTCTGTACAATAAAATCACAATACTGGAGAAAGGATGGTGCCAAGTCACTTAGAATATGTGGGCATGGTTGGGCTCTGATTTTGAGCAACTTTAAAAAGAATGGATACACTGTGTTGTTCCATCTCTTGCTGAATTGCAATATGACCTAGTACAGCATAGGTAGTCAAATATCCACTATACTTAATATTCCTATAACCAAATAAAGTTAAATTGATGCAGTCATGTGATGGGTGTTATAAAATCACTTGGAGGGCTCTCTGTGGCCTACTAGTTTCCAGTTGCACAGATTTAAGAATGAAGGGTGAGATCAGCGTACATCAGAGGATTCCAACTGTAGAAAATTTTAGGGGCAGGTAACGATTCTTATACTTATTCAACTTCTCAGGTGGGATCAGCCCCTGGTTGTAAAGCTTCTGCCCATCCCGTCCACACCAGCTCAAGCTTCTTTGGTGTATTTCTTTGTATTGTACAGGACTCCAGGGGTGGGTATATTTCCCCTTTATTCAGGTACCTGGAGGGTGCACAGCAGGGCTAATTACTGCAGCAGTGCAAGAGTTAAGAGAGCCCTGAGAGTTCAGGAAGGGGGTTGGTAGACACACGTGAGGTCTGGATGAGAGAAGTGTGTTTGGAAACTGCTCTGCTGAATTGGGAATGGAAAGCTTTGCAAGGCTAGGTGAGCCTGATCCCTGAATGGGAATATGAACTGTTTTCTTTCAATTCTGCTGTGCATGAAAGTGACTGTTACTTTATGCTGAAGACTATATTTAAGTTGACTTATTTTACCTGCTGCAGATACAGTTTGTTTGTCTGCATATGGAATAAAAGGACATTTATTCTACTACTGTGTTGTGGCCGTAGTGCATGGGCGATCCCACTGCCCCTGAACTTTACAGTATATACACTAATCGTGCCAGCATAATATGTTCCTGTAAAAGGTTTCTCCACATCTGGACAGTGGGAGGGTCACATGATAACCACTTAAGTGCTATGCATTTGCGTGCCAGAATTAGCAATTCCCTCAGAAAAGTTAACATATAATGCGACTTAGTGAGATATGCAAGAATACCTAGCAGGCTCACTTTTGGGTTCACAGGGATTCTTATCTAAGTAATATGGGTAAGTTCTTCACACACTTTTGCCCAAAATGAAGCCACTACTGTGCAGCTCCACATCAAGTGAAAGAAATCAGCACTTGGCAGGTGACATTTGGGACAACAATCATTCGGCCTAATATTTGCCCAGTGCATACGCACCGGTGTTATGTATGCTTGATGTAGAATAAGAGTTTGGGAGAATCTGCTTCTTACGTTAAAGGACACCAAACTGGGAGCCTCCAGAGCCTCCTCCCATTCCTCATCTTCCAGGTCATTTATAGCTGGTTCCCACCTTCCTCTGAAATTTCCCGTTACACTTTTCTTATTTTTCAGAGAGTAAAAGCCATGATAAGGGGTGATTTCTACAGAAACTAGTGAGATATTCCAACATAATTTTTAGTGGGGATTTAGATATGACGACCGGGGATAATGACCATTGAGCCTTAGCGGCCTGTTTAAGTTGGTAATATTGTAACCAGGCTGCAATCGCCACATCAAAATCAGCTTCAATCTGCCCGGGAGTTTTAAAAACACCATCCACATATAGATCTTCAATGACCTGTATCCCCTGTGGTTGCCAAAATAACTGCAAATCCACATTCTGGAAATGAGGGGTCCCCTCGTTTTCCCACAGTGGAGTGTTTGGGGAAATCCCCTGGTATTGAATAAGTTTCAGTGCCACTTCCCACACCCTAAAAAGCGTTCTTATCAGTGGAAGGGGCAGGCAAAGTTCTGTACATGTTCTAAAAATATCAGCGGCGGTACCACCTTGGTACCCCAGCACTTACTAAGAACTACATAAGAGAAATCTGTCTCGTCTCGTTTAGACTATGGCAGGAGATTCTGCAGTTGTGACGCTAAGTAGTAGGATCTCCAGTCTTGGAGGGCCATTCCACCCTGCATGCTTGGAAGTTGTAAAACTGAGTATGCCAGTCTGCTGCGCTTGCCTGCCCACGCAAATTTTTTGGTATCGGAATCTAGCCGTGTAAACACCTGTTTTGGTATGTAAACTGGGGAGTTTACGAATACATACAGTAGCTGCGGAAAGAAGATCATTTTACAAATAGCCACTTTACCCGGTGGAGTGACAGGATATTTTAGTAAGTATAGGGTTCAAATTATCTCGCAGGTAATTACAGTGGTTCTTGGTAAAAGATATTCCTAGGTATTAGAGTTGGGTGACCCATTGTAGGGGTTGGCCAGGTAATTGACAGCGGGGTGCTTTGTGATCCAAAGGAAAGAAAATTGAACTTTAATTACACTATATACATTATTTGAATCTTGTTTCCTTCAGTCTGGGAATTCATAATTATAGCAAGCTGGCAGGAGCCATTTTGTGGACATTGTTATTAAGACAAGCCTTGTATCATCTCAGAATCTTGTTTGTGCACCAGAATGGGGGACCTGATGTCCATCCCCATGTCCTGGCTACGTGATTAAACGGTGAAGAGAACGGGGAAATGTGGGGAGAGCAGTGACATCTCGAAAGTGCTAAATGGAAAGTGAAAGTAATTGTCTGCCCTGCCTCTATGCCTCAGGCAGAAAGAAGGGGCAGTCAATATTTGATTGACAGCTGAGATTTTTAAATGAGCTTACAACAGCTATGAATGCTTTAATTAATAAAAAACAGAAATTGGATTTCATGTTTAATTTAAAAAGGACTTTTATTATACAGATTTTTGTGTCTGGGTGACAGGTCCACTTTAATGTTACTAAAAGCATAAAAAAATACACCAGTAAGACAGCTTTGTCCTCAATATGACTTTGTGCAGCATAGTTACCATCAAATATAAGCTGTGTTTTTCTCTGTGTTTCTCTGTGTACTTTAAGCCAAAAATGATCAACTAGTTTAAATAGAACTCTATGGCAAATGATAATCCTGTATTTCAGGATATTAGGTGTCTGGATAACAGATTCAATATATAAGCAGATACATACTGATCTAGTTAATATCCTTTTCTTATGTATTTAGCTTTTCCTTGTTCATACGCCAGCTATACTGTGATGTGTCTGTTATCTTTCTAACGAGCTGACAACTAGAGGGTGCTGGTGTACCTTTAAGATGAATAATGAATTCCTACAGCATCCTTTTCCTATGCCAGTTTTTCTTCTTAGTCATTTTATAGGTTTATTTTTACCGCCGGACCAATAACGTGAACGCTTGAAGCAACCTAGAAATCCCTTTTGGGAGGTGTTTAACAACTAATATAAGTTTGCATTAACATCTTACAACCAAATAAAACAGGAATATGAATTTGTCTGACAGTGCTGCAATAGAGGTAATTGACAGGAGAACGGGATAAAGTGAAATCTCTATAAGGTGTTATTTTAAATTAAAAAGACATAAAAAAACGACATTATTAAAGGAGATGATTACCTTTATAATAACTTTTCATGTATTATAGATTGACCCATTCCAGGCAGCCTTTCAACTGGTCTTCTAGAAACAATTTTTATCTTTAATTGAGTTTTTGCCTCTCAGATAAACCATTCTAACTTCAAAACTTGACTGGTTGCTAGGGTAATTAAGCTTAGCAACCTGACAATAGTTAAAAATCCAAGGAGAAAACAAAATGTGGATATTTTTAAGGGGTGGTTAACCCTTACTGTAGCTTTTAGTAGTTATAGAATGGCTAATTCTAAGAATTTCTTATTTTGTTTCCTTTTTTATAGTTTTTGAATTATTTGCCTTCTTATTCTAACTTTTTTTTAGCTTTCAAATGGGGGTCACTGACCCGATCTAAAACAAATGGCAGGCTATGAATTTATAGTTATTGCTCCTTTTTATTACTCACTTTTCTATTCGGGCCCTCTAATATTCATATTTGAGTCTCATATCAATGCATTGTTGCTAGGGCAACTGGATTGCTGGACATGCAAACTGGAGAGCTGCTAAATAACTCAAAACCACAAATAATAAAAAAAGAAAACCAATAAAAATGCCATATTTTATATACTGAATTTATTGCACAAGCCTAAAGTTTCAGCTTCTCAATAGCAGCAGTGATCCAGGACTTCAAACTTGTCACAGGGGGTCACCATCTTGGAAAGTGTCTGTGACACTCACATGCTCAGTGGGCTCTGAGCAGCTGTTGAGAAGCTAAGCTTAGGGGTCGTCACAAATTATCCATCAGAAAATGAGGTTGGCCTGTAATATAAGCTGATCTAAGGCTGATTATTAAATGCTGATGCAAATTGCACTGGTTTATGTGCTGCTATGTAGTAATTATCTGTATTAATTACTCAATTAATCAGCCTTATACTGTTACATTTCTATTCTATGTGTACTGTATATTGTGAGTGGGTCCCTAAGCTCAGTAAGTGACAGCAGCACAGAGCATGTGCAGTGAATCAGCAGAAAAGAAGATGGGGAGCTACTGGGCATCTTTTTAGACACAGATCTTTACTGCTAAAAACTTTGGTTGCCTTGGGCTGGAACAGAAGCCCAAAACATTATGTACAACATTTCTGTCCTATTTCTTTAGTTAGGCATTAAATCTCCTTTAAAAAATATTTCCTTTTTCTCTGTAATAATAAAACAGTACCTTGTACTTGATCCAAACTAGATAATCAATCCTGATTGGAAGCAAAATCAGCCTATTGAATTTATTTAATGTTAAAATGATTTTTAGCAGAGGTTTGAAGGTATGAAGATCCATACTACAAAAAGATCGGTTATATGTTGGGATAGGGGAATTGGTGGAGTTTCGCTTCCCTGAAAAATTAGGGAATTTCCAGCGAAATTCGCAAAACAGCAAAAAATTCGGGAAACTGTGCCATTGTCTAGTTTTTGACGTGGCCATTTTTTTTGTCGCCGGCAAATTTTCATGGCGGTTTTGAGAATTTATTCACCGGCAGCGAATCGTGGGAATTCGCTGCAAATTTGCGCCTAGCAAATAGATTCGCCCATCGCTAGTTATCTGGAAAACCCCAGGTCCCAAGCATTCTGGATAACAGGTCCTATACCCCTACTATACTCTGGCTGTTTGGATGGCATGTATTGGCATAAAGCAAAGATGAGCATGAACTGTACATTGCAATAAAAGTCTCTTGTGCAGCAATTTACTTAGACGCTCACTTTATGGAAAGCACGTTGCAGCAGGGAGGGGTGCTTGTGATTACTTTTTATTATTAGCCTGTAAGGTTTACTGTCAATGCTGGAATAGGGTACACTAAAATCCAAATCCAGACTACTAAAGAAAAAAAGACCAGGTGCTGCATACAGAGAATTCTTCTGGAGGATCTTGTTCATTGTGACACTTATGCTGTTATCACACATTCTCCTGCCTTATCCAAAAGCATTACTGTGAAATATCACTGTTCAACCAGCGTTTTACTGTACCAGATGCTGCGGATCTATTTTAAGGTGAGGCACAGATAGGTCAGTCAAATGAACGGATCAATGACAGGTTCAACCATGCTGAGCCACAAACATACAGATCAAAGGCTCCTGTCAGTGTACAACAGAACTCTGTGCAATCTGCAATTTTCCATCCCCATCTGAAGGATACCACGCAGAGATAAGCTGATTCTCTGCAATAGGAACAGTCTGTTTTTATTCTATTGAATGATCGCCCGTGGTTTAATGTTTTTTATTCTTTGTCCCAGTAGTCTCAAGACGCCGATCCCTCTCTAACGCTCTGTACCCAAAATTTTTACAATTGTTGTGTGTTGTAGATTTATGTGTTTCACTGCACAGGCAGCTGTATTAGTCGATGTTGGCGTCTCCTCCCCAAAGGTGTAGAAATGATGCTGATATTATGCTCGCCTTTGCTCCTAAACTAAACAATGACGTTATCAAGTGGTGCTAAATGTTCTTTGAAAAAATATAGGCCAACCTTTTACTTTATCTTCCAGGTACCAAGTCAACATCAACTGCCAAATCCATTTTTCTCATGTAATACAAAATTAAATGACTCTGTACTGACAAGGTCCCTGCATTCAAACACAGAGAGAATGTTGCCTCACGTAACCCTGGAAAAGATTTTACTTTTGGATTAATAACCTCTAGTTGGTTGTCCCTATAAACATAGTCAAACTGGATTGCAAGTATTTGTGTATTCTGTGCTTATATAGAAGTAGACAAATTAATAAACACATTCCTAAATCACGTTCCCTTTCAACTACATAGAAACAGCGTCCATGTCCTGGCCTGCTTCCAGTGCAGATGTATCATCATATCACCCACCCATATTACTTCCGTACTAAGGTGTTGCCCATTTGTATAGAAGCCATCAATAAATATCTACATTCCTTTTTTACTTTTTTTGCAGTAATTCCAAGACAATTAATATTAAATGAAGATCTTCACAACTGACAGTGTTTACTGATGAGCTAATAAAACTATCATTAATCTTGAAAGCTTCTCCTCCTTTGTCTGATGTGAAAATCCTGGAAAACCCCAGGTCCCAAGCATTCTGGATAACAGGTCCTATACCCCTACTATACTCTGGCTGTTTGGATGGCATGTATTGGCATAAAGCAAAGATGAGCATGAACTGTACATTGCAATAAAAGTCTCTTGTGCAGCAATTTACTTAGACGCTCACTTTATGGAAAGCACGTTGCAGCAGGGAGGGGTGCTTGTGATTACTTTTTATTATTAGCCTGTAAGGTTTACTGTCAATGCTGGAATAGGGTACACTAAAATCCAAATCCAGACTACTAAAGAAAAAAAGACCAGGTGCTGCATACAGAGAATTCTTCTGGAGGATCTTGTTCATTGTGACACTTATGCTGTTATCACACATTCTCCTGCCTTATCCAAAAGCATTACTGTGAAATATCACTGTTCAACCAGCGTTTTACTGTACCAGATGCTGCGGATCTATTTTAAGGTGAGGCACAGATAGGTCAGTCAAATGAACGGATCAATGACAGGTTCAACCATGCTGAGCCACAAACATACAGATCAAAGGCTCCTGTCAGTGTACAACAGAACTCTGTGCAATCTGCAATTTTCCATCCCCATCTGAAGGATACCACGCAGAGATAAGCTGATTCTCTGCAATAGGAACAGTCTGTTTTTATTCTATTGAATGATCGCCCGTGGTTTAATGTTTTTTATTCTTTGTCCCAGTAGTCTCAAGACGCCGATCCCTCTCTAACGCTCTGTACCCAAAATTTTTACAATTGTTGTGTGTTGTAGATTTATGTGTTTCACTGCACAGGCAGCTGTATTAGTCGATGTTGGCGTCTCCTCCCCAAAGGTGTAGAAATGATGCTGATATTATGCTCGCCTTTGCTCCTAAACTAAACAATGACGTTATCAAGTGGTGCTAAATGTTCTTTGAAAAAATATAGGCCAACCTTTTACTTTATCTTCCAGGTACCAAGTCAACATCAACTGCCAAATCCATTTTTCTCATGTAATACAAAATTAAATGACTCTGTACTGACAAGGTCCCTGCATTCAAACACAGAGAGAATGTTGCCTCACGTAACCCTGGAAAAGATTTTACTTTTGGATTAATAACCTCTAGTTGGTTGTCCCTATAAACATAGTCAAACTGGATTGCAAGTATTTGTGTATTCTGTGCTTATATAGAAGTAGACAAATTAATAAACACATTCCTAAATCACGTTCCCTTTCAACTACATAGAAACAGCGTCCATGTCCTGGCCTGCTTCCAGTGCAGATGTATCATCATATCACCCACCCATATTACTTCCGTACTAAGGTGTTGCCCATTTGTATAGAAGCCATCAATAAATATCTACATTCCTTTTTTACTTTTTTTGCAGTAATTCCAAGACAATTAATATTAAATGAAGATCTTCACAACTGACAGTGTTTACTGATGAGCTAATAAAACTATCATTAATCTTGAAAGCTTCTCCTCCTTTGTCTGATGTGAAAATCTCTCTAATAAATCTTCTTTAGTCTAGTCTAGTCTAGCTCTGGTCCCACTCATTATATCAAAACTTCTAGATTTCACAACTACTGTATCAGTAGATTTTTTTGACAGCCCTGATTCACAGAGAACAGTCACACGGGTGGGGTGTCTCTTTCAGCAGGTAGAGGACATGAACGATGAAATCATTTTGAGGCAGATGTACTAGTGATACAGGTATGGGATCTGTTATCCAGAATGCTCGAGACCTGGGGTTTTCCGGATTATGGATCTTTCCGTTATTTGGATCTTCATATTTTAAGTCTACTAAAAATGTATTTAAACATTAAATAAATCCATAAGGCTTGTTTTGCCTTCAATAAGCTAATATGCACGTTTGGATCAAGTACAATGTACTGTCTTATTATTACAGAGGAAAAGGAAATCATTTAATTATTTGGATAAATGGAGTCTATGGGAGAAGGCCTTCCTGTAATTTGGAGCTTTCTGGATAACGGGTTTCAGGATAACGGATCCCATACCTATAGTTTTTTTTCTCCCCATACAAGCCCCCTCTCTTGATTTGACAAAAATGTTAGGCATTTCAGTTGCTACAACTTTTTTCACAGCGACTTTTTTTCATGACTCTATGGGTCAACTTTTAAACAAAAAAAATTTATATTATAAAAATATATTAAAGTTTATTGCTGAGCTGGCGTACCAGCTATTTGAATATCTTTGGGCTCAAGGTATATTAACAATGTACCTTGAAGTTGGCCTTGAAGTGTGTGGGTGTCCAAGATGAATTTTGTGGGTGATCAGAATGCAGGATCTTGATAAGATAGACTGTACATGCTAACTAGGTGTGTTCTGTACTTCTCTGCGGATTTCTTTTTTCAATTTATGATAGCTTCCCCTGCCCTGATTGCAAAAGTAAGCTTTACTTTAAAAATATGAAGACTTAATGAGGACTTCAACAACCAGAGGACAGTGCTTTCCTTCTTTTAAGACACTTTCTGTACTTTTACACTAATGAGCTATTAATTGTAAAGCGACAGGATATGCACATTCTTTCTTGTGTAAATCACAGGCATTATTAAAGGCTTATTTTTAAGCCCACAGTTTAAACTTTGGGGCTTTCCTGCTCTCTATATATGCAGGTGTTTTTTTTGTTCAACATTTCTACATACTGATAAAGCAGACTTTAAAGGCAACACTGTTTACTACAACAGAAAGTCATTGTATACTGAATTGAGTTTAATGCACCATTGAAATGTTCTCTATCTCTAAATAGATGGAGAATACACTCTGCCAAATAGCGCACAGGAGGAGTTGTTTACTATGATGAAGGTAGTGTATAAGATGCAAAAACCAGCCCAATGCTCCATTTTGGAAAGCAGATACCTGCTTCTACCCCACAAATAAGGGTGGTGAAGGTATATAGATGGTGCCCTACAGCCACCATCCAATACCTTAGTTTGGAACGCTCAACCCTCGTTAATAATACATGTGTAGGTTAATAATACATGTGTAGGTCTCAGGTGCTAATACTGGAAGACCCTCAGCTGCTTCGGGTCCACTGGTACATACAGAAGAAGAAATCCAGTAGCACACTGTGGTTAGTGAAGAAATATTTTCTGATTTATTTATCCTATATACATACAAAACAAGTGCAACGTTTCGGGCCCTCCAGGCTTGATAAAGGGCCCAGGAGGGCCTGAAACTTTGCCCTTGTTTTGTATATATATATAGGATAAATAAATCACAAAAGATTTCTTCATCAACCACAGTGTGCTACTGGATTTCTTCTTCGGTATTCATCATCCAATACCTTAAAGGGAATGTAAAAGCATAAACAAAAACCTCCCATTTTTACTTTCTTTAATGAAAAAGAAAACTCTCTCAGTATACTTTAATAATAAAATGACTGTATACAGTGAAATTCCCCCTTCATTTACTTGCTCTGACTGCTGTGGATAGAAAACTTCAGATGGTCCCTAACTGCTCTGCAGGGAAACGATTATATTTTCAAACAGCACGGGGAGCCCCTCACCTTACTTCCCAGAACTTGAGCAGCTTTGTTTGTTTCCCTGTAGAGCAGTCAGAGAGATTTGTATTGGATTTTATTTTTGCCTTTCATGTTTACACTTCAGTGTTTCCAACTCCAGCTGCAGGGACAAAGGAAGATTATTTCATACTTACCGAGATCTTCCTTTCCTAGACGTACTCCATGTCAGTACGTTACGGGATAGCCCCTCCTCCCTGCTCCAATTAGAAGGAACCTCCCCAAGCCTTTAAAAGGCCAACCACACCCACCTACCGGCGTCTTTGTAACAAGCTCTTAAATTACCGGAAAAGAAAGGGCGGGTGTACTGACATGGAGTACGTCTAGGAAAGGAAGATCTCGGTAAGTATGAAATAATCTTCCTTTTTCCCTAGACGTACTCCATGTCAGTACGTTACGGGACATAGCAAGTTAACGTTATCCCATGGGAGGGAATATGCTTTAAGAAGAAACTGTAATAAGGAAAGGAGTATCTCTGACTAGATAGTCCACCATCATGCAAACTCCTTACCTTAATATAGAGAGTCCAGGTGAAAACCCCAGAATAAGTTCACCAGGCTAAGAATAGAGCTATAGTATAGCATATATTATAGAGAAAGAGAGAGAGAGCGCGAGAGAGAGATGTTAGCCCACTGAGAGTGAGGAACAAGTTAGCTCACTAACCACCACTTCACCCTCCAGAAGAGAGAGAGAGAGAGGAAGACAGTCCTGTAAAAGGCGAATTCAGCAAGCTGAAATACTTACTCTCCTACTCACCAAATAGCATTCATCACATGTATGCCTAAATTCAGTGCAAATTGCAAGGTACCTGTAAGAAACACTTGGTAGGAGTAAGAACCCAAAACAGACAATATAGAAATGATCTACTTAGGATATATCCATAAATGTAGGATATCCAATGAACCCTGAGGTACCCAAGGCCAGTACCATAAATATCTTCATATCAGAATGCATGTTAGTCAGAACTGTTCTAACCGAAAGCAGATCCTAAAGATCGGAGACAAGGGCACCTGAGAAAATAATTGGGATTAGAATTCCTTACCCTGTGTAAGGTCCTGTGATGAGGCAGACTCAATTAACTGTAAAGAGTTGAGCAACTCCAGTACCTAAGAAAGAGCCCCTGTTGGTTGACCCAACCTAGTACTCTGAGAGGTATAACTGAATACCCCTAAGGTTACAGATCCCAATAACCACAGTGCAACTAAAGGACTAATTCCAAGATTTATGGAGGCAGATTATATGCCCTGGATAAATGTTTCTAGTCACCCACAAACCTGTGTTCTCTCTACCCATAAGGGACCCACTTATATGTGGAATCAACTATACTACATATTTAATCGTTGAGGCTGACCTTGGAACTGGAGGGACGCTAAGGATGTTCCAGTAAGTGTCAGAAGGGCCTCTGATCTACTAGAGTCATGCTGGGTCATATGTATCAGGAGTGGCGCAGGAATGTGAATCCGAGAACAAACCAGGATAATAGGAGTGTTGTATCTGGAAGTTACCTGGACATTGAGCTCTGTGCGAATGTTTCAGACACAATTTTCAGCAGGTGTAAATGTAATCCCCCAGCATAGGGAATAATGTGACAGACATGGTCAAAACAGACAAAAAAAAAAAAACAATACTTCCAAGCATCCCATTTGAAGCTAGACAAACCTGTATGACAGATACATAAAATATCCTTAATTCATTCTCAATGAAATTAATGACTAGAAGTGGTAAGAGATTACACTCTACTGTAATGACTGCAACCGTCCCACTTAAGGGAAGACTATGATCCTTTTCGGCCGAAACAATAGGACAAGTAGCAACTGCAGTCTGTAACTGTAAGGAGGAAAGATCCAAAACTGCTGGTGTTCCAAGAGGGCACAGACATAGAGAGGGAAAATAATTAACGCTCCTAGGACGCCTCCATCTGCTGTCCAATCAGTTACCTATCTGGTGTGGAAGAACAGCCAGCCCTGTATTCTAAAAGACCACTAACTAGGGGATTGAGAAATTGAAGAAAAAAATAAATAAATGGGCCCAAAATAAGTGCCTTCTGGACACAGAGCCTTAAAGGACAAGGAAAGGCAAAAAAATACAATCCCATTTTTACTTTCTTTAATGAAAAAGAAACCTATCTCCAATATACTTTAATTAAAAAATGTGTACCGTTTATAAGAAACCTGATTGTATGCAGTGAAATTCTCCCTTCATTTACTGCTGTGGATAGGAATTGTCAGACGGTCCCTAACTGCTGAGCAGGGAAACAATCATACTTATGAACAGCAGGGGGAGCCCCCGCCTTACTTACCAGCCATGCAGAATTCAAGCAGCTTTGTTTATGACGATCCCTAAGCAGCACAGACCACACTGAGCATGTGCACTAAGTCTTAGTCTTACAAAAATATTTAACAAAGTTACAAGATGACAGCCCCCTGTGGTCTACTTTGAAAGCATAAATCATTTGTTTGATTAGGCTTTGTGGTGCAGTAAGGCCATGTTTATGTTTAGTATACAAAATACAGCATTTCTAGCCTTTTTCTATTTTAGACTTTCCTTGCCCTTTAAGTCACAAAGCCGTTTTGATGATAGTATAAGGTAGTATAAGCAGAATATCCCTATCCTGGGCCAGACTTGAACAGAGGTCATCTCTATGGACTAACAAGACACTTTGAGGACTCCTATAGCCTGAAAACCCTTGGTTTGAAATATATACCTTATGCAAATTCCCAGTGGCCTGATATGTATGTGTACCCTGTCTCTATAGACACCCTGTATTGGCAGATAAAATGTCCCATCTATCCTGACATTAAGAATATCAGTAGAAATAGTATAGGAATAACACTGGGTAGTGGCTCCCCTCTCTAATTTGTAGGAGGCACTAAGGAGTCACCCTAGAAAATGGTAGAAATACATCTGGGGATCCTTCAGCCAAGCATAGAGAACTGTATACCTTGTTCTTCCTTAAACCTATGAATATGGAATTTCCACAGGTTGCACCCCTAGAAACTGGCCAGATGTCCTGGCTGCTATAGTGAAATTTATGGATGAAGAGTTCAAGTACTGATTGTTCCAGGAATCTTCAAAAATACTATATGTTGCATAAAAATATAGGTTTATTGAGCCAACGTTTCTGGTTCCAAAAAAGAACCCATCCAAGGACACAAATCATATATAGATATCTGTGCAAACATATATACACACTCATATACATGCCTTAGTATTAAAATATATGCACCTGCCTATGGCCCTCATATAGATGCATATATGTTGCTTGGTAGACCAGTTGTATTATGGAGTTTATCCATTAATTGAGCATTTGTTCTGAAGGCAGTAGAATCCCCCTGCAGGATGTGGGCCATGGTGGGCCATGGTGCAAGCATATATTAAAATATGTGATAATAATATGTACCTCGGTCAGAGTCCTAAGCTCCTGGTAGAGCACAGTACCCGACCCCAGAGCTCGAGCTGCGTGGGTAGTAATAAACTGCACAATTGACTGGGCAAAGCAATTATCTGGTCCTCCATTCGTTCAGGCAGTGATCGGTGATACAAGGCTGCTGAATCTGGAAAAATGTACATTCAATGGTCCCAAAAGTAGTACATACCTGTGGTTATTGTTAACCCAGCAATCCTTATGACAGACAGGCTTCAGAACTCCTGTAGTGTTTATCAAGACAAAGTTAAGCTTACCTGCCATTGGGAAAAAATATTGCCTAGTATCTAATTTATTAAGCCATATCTTATCCCAGGAGCAATGCCATGGAATGAAAAGACATTCATATGTAGGTATTCCTATCAGTAGTCATCTGGATTAAACCTGAATGTACCCCAGAAACAATTACAACCCCATGTAATGCATAGTTTAGGTTAGCTGCAGTCAGAGCAAACCTATATCAGACCTTCATAGCCACCCAGTCCAGTGATCTACATCTATTAGAGCTACTGGTTCAAGGTGAGCAATAATTAGAGCATATCATACTGCAGAGAATAGGAGCATACAGATATGATCACAGCAACATGTAATACATAAAATATTAGCTACTGCTTAGGGCAAGCGTAAATCTGGTCCTAGCCGTTCCCAGGCCTGTGCTTTACATACCTTAGGGCTACCTATTCCAGGTGAGCCATAGCCAGGGCATATACTGCAGAAGAAAATATAAGCACAGATTCAATCACAGTAACATGAAATACATAGTTTATATTAGCTGCTGCTTAGGGCAAGCATATCTCAGGGCCTAGCAACTCAAAAGGCCTGTGCTCTACATCCATTAGGGCTACTTGTTCCATGAGAGAAATAGCCATCTCATAAACTGCAGAAAACCTGTAGTACATTGTTAGGTTAGCTGCTGCTTATAGCAAGCATGTATCAGGACCTAGCAGCAAGACAGATCTGTGCTCTACATCTCACAGGGCTACGTGTTCTTTGTGAGCAATAGCCAGAGCATAAGCTGTATAACAAAATAGTAGCACAGGTACAATCACAGCAATATGAAATACATAGTTAGATTAGCTGCTGCTTCGAGCAAGCATGTCTCAGGGCCTAGCTGCCAGCCAGACCTGTGCTCTACATCCTGTAGGGCCACATTTTACCTGTGAGCAATAGCCAGAGCTTAAGCTGTAGAACAAAATAGGAGCACAGGTACAATCACGGAAACATGAGGTCCATAGTTTAGATTAGCTGCTGCATAGAGCAAGCTTATATCAGGCCCTAGCATTCAGCCAGACCTTTGCTCGACCTCTATTATGGCTACCTGTTCTATGTGAGCAATAGCCAAAACATAGAATGCAGAACAAAAATAGTGCAATACATATTATGGATTATCTGATGTTTATAGCAAGTATATATCAGAGCCTAGCAGCCCCCCCAGCCCAGTGATCCATATTCAATAGGGCTACTGGTGTCCTATTTGTAAATTGCTTGTGCTTTCAGGCAGGAAACAATCATAACCAGGCACAGTGCAGATAAGCATATGAATATATAGCATGCAAGCAGTTAGTTAGACTTTAGTACACTGCAGAACAGCATATGGACACACTCCTTACCTGCTGCTCATTATGCAAGGCTGGAAGCAGACCCTTTAATGTCACAAATTCCAGGACACTCTATTGTTAACGGGAAAACAGGCCTCACAAGTTTACTGACAACAGCAGGACTTACCTGAGGCTGCAGCTTCCTCGCTTGCTGAGTTAGAGAGTGGGCGGGGCCATCTCCACTTGCTTTAGCTGGACCTGATTATATTCAGCTGGTGTCTGCACTCAGTGGGGGGTTGATTATACTCAGCTGGTGTCTGCATAGGCAGGGAACCCAAAGCAACTGCGTAGGTTATACTGAGGCAAATTGGATAATTAGTGTTGGTGCTTCCTGCACAGGCCCAAGTTTGCTATAATATGAAGCCTATAGCGAAACTTTTTTTATATTTTTTATTTTTTATTATTATTTTAACTACCTCCACCTTAGGAAAGTCTGTTGAGGGAGGCAGTTGGCCATGACCTGCCCCCATTAAAACAAAAATAAAACAAAGGTAACAGGGGGCAGTAAGGTTCAGGCCCCTAACTAATTAGCCTAAGTTAACTGCCACCTCCCTCGCCCATTCGTAAAAATGGGGTGTAGGGGCCACATACACCAGTGCCGCCTGAGGCCCTCTGGGCAGGTCGGGAGGGCACACGAATGGGGGGACAAGCACCTGCCACCCAATGCTCTTGATAGCAATACAGGAAGGCAACTGAAATACAGGCAGACAAGGAGTAGCAAACATTGCACCTCAGTGCCTTACCTGATTCAAAAGCTGAAGTTCAGAAGACTCCAGGTCTGAGGTAGTGTGCTGGGGGGAAAAAAGGTCCCATGGACCAAAACCCCTGTCCCTAGGACGCCTTCCGGGCAGGCCTAATGCTTTCCTAGGCGTAAAAGAGAAAAACAAAAATTTGCTTCTAATGATTGAGGCCTTTGTTCAGAGAACAAAGCCAAGAGCATAAGAGAAGGAAAAAAAAGACGCCGGTAGGTGGGTGTGGTTGGCCTTTTAAAGGCTTGGGGAGGTTCCTTCTAATTGGAGCAGGGAGGAGGGGCTATCCCGTAACGTACTGACATGGAGTACGTCTAGGGAAAATGATCATGGAGCTAGATTTAAACAGATAAACTGGGATTCTATTTGGAGGATTATTTTGCTACAGGCACTGGTTCTGCAGAGTTTGAGAAAGTTTGTAATAAACAATACCTAAACTATAAAATCCACATTAGATCACATGACAACACAGGGCCCAGTGCAATCTGCATATTCTGATTATTAATCAGTCTTGCTTTATCAGCTTCTGGCAGATATTATTTGACTTGTACTGTTTTGATAATTTATGATGATCCCTAAGCAGCAGCCCAGGCCTCAATGAGCATGTGCATGGTCTTAGTCTTGCAGAGATGTATAAAAAAGTTGCAAGATGATGACCACCTGAGGACAATATCATAAATCATTTGTTTAATTAGGCTTCTGGTGCAGTAAGTTCATGTTTATGTTTAGAATACAAAATACAGCATTTCTAACATTTTTCTATTTTAGACATTAGTTTCCCTTGTGCACCATTTAGACACACAAGTTAGGGAGCAGCCAAATTCCTCTTTATTGATCAGTATCTTATATCTTCTTTAAATATGACTGGGATCTTTCCATATCTGACCACCATTATTAAAATAAGCAGTGCCTCAATTTAAAGCAGTGCAGCTCTAAGGCGGGCATATAAATCTGTTTTGAAGAATCTTTATACCTGAAAGCGTTAGTACCTATCCTACACATTGTTATAGATCAAAGCAAATTTGCGATCCTTAAATTTACTTCTTAGTATCTGCTAGACTCATTTATAAAGGTTCTGAACTATTTATTTTAAGATACTGATCAATTTTCAGGAAGAATGATGATAAGGGGTAATTATGGAAACTATGGAAGCTGCTGAGCTAGTGTTCAATGAATCACTATTGAGTTTAGCAGTAAGAATGAGGTTATGTTTAGTTTAGAAAACAGGAACATTCTGATGAAATGTTGGCAACATAGAGTGCCCCTGTTCATTGGCCCTGTTCACCTCAAATGAATTGTATTGCTTCGCAGTAAAACAAGGGCACAGACAACACAATGAAGCAATAGCTACAAGTGCTTTTTCAGGCTTTTTACACCAGTTTATATGTTTTTGCAGACTGGCCATGCTTAAAGGTAGCTTCAAAATGGAATCTCAAACTATAATTCTTATAGAACATATGATCTACGGTATGTGTTGAGAATGGATAATGCAAACTTTTCTTTCTATCACAAGCCTTTTCATAAGTTTGCCTCCTTTCAGATGTATGAAATGCATATCTATAAGAACACTGCAGGCCATAAACCCAATATGGGTTGACAATAACACCAGTGAATTTGCATCTAGCACCTACAGTACCTTATAGCAGTGATCCCCAACCAGTGGTGAGCAACATGTTCCTCACCAACCCATTGAATGTTGCTTCCAGTGGTCTCAAAGCAGGTGCTTATTTTTATCTTGAAGACGAGCTTTAGTAAAAAAAGAAATTTACATTTGAATGTAGCTCATGGGTAAAAAAGGTTGGGACCCCTGCCTTAGAACATAAGTAGTGGGCCACAAGTTACTACTTAACTGTGATGAGCAAATTTATTTGGCATGGAATTTGCATTTGCGGTGAAATTCTGCATTTCGCCTCAACAAAAAGGTAGGGATGCACAGAATCCAGCATTTGGTTCGGGATTCGGACAGGATTTGGCCTTCGGATTTGGATTTCGTCACAAAACAAGGAATTAAAAAAAAAAGTCCCACTTTTTCCTTTCCCGTCCCTAATTCACATATGTAAATTAGGATTCATTTGGTATTCAGACAAATCTTTCACAAAGGATTTGGGGATTTGGCCAAATCCTAAAGAGGGGATTCAGTGCATCCATACAAAGAAGTCACAGAGTTAAATGCCCATTGACTCTAATGCATTTGGACAAAATAGTTGCGGGTATAAAAATTGTTCCAAGACAAAAAAGTCAGCACAAGAAAAAATGGCCATTGACTTTAATGCATTTGGAGGGAGAAAAAAAAGCGGTGAATTTCCACATTTCGCCGATAGTGAATAAATTCGCAGTGAAAAATTTGCTGCATGTCAGAAGAGCCGTGTACATAAAATCGTAGTGTATCAAAATTATTTGGACGCCCATTGACTTTAATGCATTTGGACAAAATAGTTGCGGGTATAAAAATTGTTCCTCAGGTCAAAAATATTTTGACGCCCATAGACTTCAATGCGTTTCGCTAATTTTTCACCGTTTTTCTGCAAAGCGAATTGGGACAGATTTTCCCATCACTACTTACAGTGTCAATGTGGTAGTACTTGCGTCCCAAGCAATGAAAGGCGTGCATGTCCATGCTCAACTCCAGGGCTACCCCTTACCTAGTAGATACTGTACATCTTAAAAATACACATATCTGTACACCTCCTGAATCTTTGAAAAAAAATGTTGCATTGTGAATTTGTGAAAGCATAATTTGACACAATTTAATTTACTATTTTTAATTAACTTTTTTTTTACACATTAAGTCTGGTTAACGCAAAAGGATACAGCTCCATTTCGTAAATATTTTTACAAAAAATAGTCTCTGATCATCTTACACATTGACAACGGCCTTTGAATCTTAGTTTTCATTATGAAGTCTATATATTATGAAGTACTGTACATCTTGTTTGGACTCGATTCATCCAAAACGTCTATTACACATTTCCCTATGAAAATAAGAAGAATGTACCCTTTAAATACTACATATATGGTACTATGATCTTCAATGACACTCAGCGTGCACAAGTTTCAGTTTAAGAAGCATTTCATAACTTTTGATATTAAAAGAGTCGAATTTGGGAGAGTTTATATATGTGCATTAGGCATAACCTTATTTATAGCAGAAAGTATACCTTACATTTATATACATCATTTTAAGCACAGACATTGCAGTGTCATGCTTCCATTAAAAAAAAAAAAAGCAATTTTTTTCTCATTACATTGCATGGCATCTACAATGTAAGTATTGCTTTGCAAATGTAGACAAGATCACAGGTTGGCCTTATACAGTGTGTGTAATGTCTTACACAGTTTCACTCAAATGATGAGACAGTATTATCATAAGTATACCAGCCAATAAATAACATTAAAGAACAAGAAGGTGAATGGAAATAATGCCCTGGAGTAAAGGTCGATTCGCTTGGCTTCAGAAGGAATGACTGGCTTGGCAGGTGGAGGCTTTTTGTTGTTCTTTGCTTGTGATTTTCCCAATCCATTGTTGACTTCAATTGCTTTTCCATAACAGTCAAAATTGGACAATTCAAAATCTCTTGGCAAGCTCCCAACAATGCTGAAGTCGTTGGATCTCAAATCCGATTTTGACGTACAGACCTTTTTGCATCGATTCTCTGCGACCTGGGAAAAATAGAAATCTGTAAAGTACTGCTTTCGAAATATTAAGCAAGTGTGCATTGCAAATTGGTTTATATTCTGCGTAGACATTTGTGGAAAATGCAAATGTTTGAGCTCTTTACCAGACCATAGGTAATTGAAAAAAATTTTTTTCTAGAACATACACCTCTACAGATACATTGCCCAGAAATATCACCCAAAGCAAGTTGCCAGTCATTCATACTGCAATATAAGAGCCATGAAAAAGAATGACATTCAGTTTTGGAGAAAAGAGAAGGTCCTTCCCATCCCATGCTACACTTGTATTTACTTTCTTCCTTAAACCAAATTAGTATCATTTTCTCATCTGAGTATATATAAGTTCTTTATATTTCTTAGAATTCCTTCCTAGCTTACTGTTGGATATAACCAGTAACTGATACCTGCTGGGTGGTTGTTACAGATCACAAAACCTGGATCAAATGTTGCTATCTGTAACACACACAAATAACACATTTCTAAGAGCAGTAAAAGAGCTTCTGGGGTTGGATGTCAGGTTAGGATTCATGAGGAGGTTGGGAATATAATATTTCTTTTACATAGTACCATCACTGTAATGATGTGGTATCTGTTGGAATCTGCACAAATGAGTTCCTCCTCATATCTGTGATGAGCATAGTGTGGCATTAATCAAAACTGGAAAAAATACTTAAATTGATTTGGTCTTCAATATAATGACCTCCTATTCTAATATTGAATTATACATTTCTATTGTCTTGCCTTAATTATTCCCCGTCAAAGTCCAAGCAAGAGGCCATCCTACCCGTCTAGACTACTGCAACAAGTCACCTTTCACAACTCCAATCTGTTCTAAACGCGGCCGCTAGACTCATTCATCTAGCTCGCCGCTCAACATCAGCTGCTCCCATATGTATGTCCTTTCACTGGCTCCCAATCTCTTCTAGAATCAAATTCAAATTACTTACACTCACTTTCAAGGCCCTTAATATTGAAACCCCTCCCTATATTTCATCTCTAATCTCCAAATACACTCCTTCACGAAACCTACGCTCTGCTTCTGATCTTCGCCTCACTTCTCCTCTGGTCACTTCTGCCCATTCTCGTCTACAAGACTTCTCTCGGGCTTCTGCTTTTCTCTGGAACTCTCTGCCACAAGCTGTCAGACTTTCTCCTTCCTTCCAAACTTTCAAGCGCTTCTTAAAGACCCATCTGTTTAAAGAGGCCTATTCGATGTACCTTAATTAATCATCGCTGTATCAAAAATGACAAAGTGTTTATACAATCCTAATGTCTCAATTGTACCCTAACCTTTTAGTTTGTAAACCCTATTGTACTCTGTAATCCTTGTCTGTTATCCAATCCTAATGTCTCAATTGTACCCTAACCTTTTAGTTTGTAAACCCTATTGTACTCTGTAATCCTTGTCTGTTATCCACCATTTATTCCCTGTTTGCTATAACTGCAGTAAAGCACTGCGTATCTTGACAGCGCTATATAAATAAATGATGATTATGATGAACTTGCTACTAAATGGCCTCCCTCATGCCCATCCTTCCCACTATAAATTGTATTAAATACTGTTGTCATTCTCCTCCACTCATCCAAAAGAGTGCAGGCCCATTTCCTTCTGAAGTCTTTATCATGGCTTCCCATAGAACTAAGAAGAACTCCTCCTCATAACCTTCGAAGCTCTTCATTCCTCTGCACGTCACTACATCTCTTCTCTTGTGTACGTTACTGGCCAACTCCTCCACTCCTCACAACAACTTGGTCTCACCTTCCTTTACTCCTCTACTACTGCTGTTTCCCACATTAAACCTTTCTGCCTTGCTGCTCCATACATATGGAATGCCATCCCTGAATTCCTCCAGAGAGAAACCTCCCTCTTCGGAAATAAACTCAAAGATTACCTCTTGGAGCACTCGCATGAACTGACTCTTCTATCAACCACTGTAACCTGCAGCAATTAATATCCTCCTATTTGTGTCTGTAAGTTACCCTTCCACTTAGATTGTTAGCTCTACAGGCAGTGACCTCAATCCTCTTGCCTCTGACAATTAACTCTTAGGGAATGATTTAATAACATTCGGATTTCTATTTTTCTTCACAAATCTCAAAAAATTTGTGTTTTTTCTATTTTTCTTTAAAAATTTTAAATTTAGTGTAAGTGTAAAAACCACGAAAACCTTTAATACAAAAATTCACCAGGTAAAAGCTGTTGAAGTCCTATAGAAGTCAATGGGATCTGTGCTGATCTTATTTGACCATTTTTAATTAATTCAGACTTTTAGAGGATTTTGGATTTTTTTTTCGCTAGGAATTGTCAGAAAATTCTAGAATCTCTAGAGGTTTTTGTATTTTTTAGAGAATCGTCCAGCATTTTTTTTCATTCGTACTTTTGGAGCCAGATTTACAAAGGGTCGAATATCCAGGGTTAATTAACCCTCGATATTCGACTGCCGAATTGAAATCCTTCTACTTCGAATATCGAAGTCGAAGGATTTAACGCAAATAGTTCGATCGAACGAAAAATTGTTCGATCGAACGATTAAATCCTTCGAATCATTCGATTCGAAGGATTTTAATCTATCGATCGATTTTTCTTCGACCAAAAAATTGTTAGAAAGCCTATGGGGACCTTCCCCATAGGCTAACATTGACTTCGGTAGGTTTTAGGTGGAGAACTAGGGGGTCGAAGTTTTTTTTAAAGAGACAGTACTTTGATTATCGAATGGTCGAATATTGGAACGATTTTTAGTTCGAATCGTTTGATTAGAAGTCATAGTCGAAGGTCGGAGTAGCCAATTCGATGGTCGAAGTAGCCAAAAAAATCATTCGAAATTCGAACTTTTTTTTATTCTATTCCTTCACTCGAGCTTAGTAAATGGGCCCCATAATATTACGATCTTTTAATAACTTTCATGACATGATTTTAGAGAAAGTGAATCGTGGTTTCAAAAACTTCTAAAACAACTAACATTTGAGCTTTGATAAATGGGCCTCATTCTTTAATGCAACTGTACTTTGTATTTGTTATTGTAATGAACCCCATTTGTTCTATTCATTTATTGTTCTGCTGCCCAGTGCTATGCACATATGTAGTGCAATATAAATAAAAATATTCATGCATACATACATAATACATAGAAGTATGGTGTATTAAATGGTTAATAAGTGAACTCCCATTCTGAAGCAAACAGAAAAAGAAAAGGTTCAAATATAGTGCATGCATTCTAGTAGTATCCTCTTTTTGTATAGATATATAAAATTTAAAGTTGAATTTATGCTGTATAAACTGTAATTACAGGTAAAGTTGCTGTACCGTGTTAGCCAGTAAAAATGTTACAGGGCAACCCATTTAAAATAAAAAAATAACAAAAGTGGTATAAAGGTGATTAGAGATGTCGCGAACTGTTCGCCGGCGAACTTGTTCGCGCGAACATCGGGTGTTCGCGCTCGCCGGAAGTTCGCGAACGTCGCGCGACGTTCGCCATTTTGGGTTCGCCATTGTTGGCGCTTTTTTTTGCCCTCTCACCCCAGACCAGCAGGTACATGGCAGCCAATCAGGAAGCTCTCCCCTGGACCACTCCCCTTCCCTATAAAAACCGAAGCCCTGCAGCGTTTTTCACTCTGCCTGTGTGTGCTGAAGAGATAGTGTAGGGAGAGAGCTGCTGCCTGTTAGTGATTTCAGGGACAGTTGAAAGTTTGCTGGCTAGTAATCGTTTTGATACTGCTCTGTTATTGGAGGGACAGAAGTCTGCAGGGGTTTGAGGGACATTTAAGCTTAGGTAGCTTTGCTGGCTAGTAATCTACCTTCTACTGCAGTGCTCTGTATGTAGCTGCAGTGGGCAGCTGTCCTGCTTCTGATCTCATCTGCTGACTGCTGCAATAACAGTAGTCCTTGTAAGGACTGCTTTTATTTATTTTTTTGTTGTTTTACTACTACTACTACTACTACTACTATAAGAGCCCAGTGCTATTAGTCTAGCAGTGTTGGGGAGTGGGACTGGTGTGCTAATCTGCTGCTCCTAGTAGTTCAGCAGCACCAACTTTAATTTTTTTTTTTATATTCATTTTTTTTTATTTTACTTTTTTTTATTTTACTACCGCTGTAGTAGTGTATAAGTTGACCTTTTAGGCATTATTTGCCCTGTAGGCATTATTTGCACACTGTTTTCTTCAACCCGCCATCGAGCTGTGTGACCTTGTTCACATTCTGTCTAAATATCCATAATATTACCGTCTCCAGAAAAAACACCGGAGTCACTTTTTTCAAGCAGCCATAATATATTTTACGTAATCCGTATCCACCGCTGTAGTAGTGTATACGTTGGCCTTGTAGGCATTATTTGCACACTGTTTTCTTCAACCCGCCATCGAGCTGTGTGACCTTGTTCACATTCTGTCTAAATATCCATAATATTACCGTCTCCAGAAAAAACACAGGAGTCACTTTTTTCAAGCAGCCATAATATATTTTACGTAATCCGTATCCACCGCTGTAGTAGTGTATACGTTGGCCTTGTAGGCATTATTTGCACACTGTTTTCTTCAACCCGCCATCGAGCTGTGTGACCTTGTTCCCATTCTGTCTAAATATCCATAATATTACCGTCTCCAGAAAAAACACCGGAGTCACTTTTTTCAAGCAGCATTCATATATTTTACGTAATCCGTATCCACCGCTGTAGTAGTGTATACGTTGGCCTTGTAGGCATTATTTGCACACTGTTTTCTTCAACCCGCCATCGAGCTGTGTGACCTTGTTCACATTCTGTCTAAATATCCATAATATTACCGTCTCCAGAAAAAACACCGGAGTCACTTTTTTCAAGCAGCCATAATATATTTTACGTAATCCGTATCCACCGCTGTAGTAGTGTATACGTTGGCCTTGTAGGCATTATTTGCACACTGTTTTCTTCAACCCGCCATCGAGCTGTGTGACCTTGTTCCCATTCTGTCTAAATATCCATAATATTACCGTCTCCAGAAAAAACACCGGAGTCACTTTTTTCAAGCAGCATTCATATATTTTACGTAATCCGTATCCACCGCTGTAGTAGTGTATACGTTGGCCTTGTAGGCATTATTTGCACACTGTTTTCTTCAACCCGCCATCGAGCTGTGTGACCTTGTTCACATTCTGTCTAAATATCCATAATATTACCGTCTCCAGAAAAAACACCGGAGTCACTTTTTTCAAGCAGCATTCATATATTTTACGTAATCCGTATCCACCGCTGTAGTAGTGTATACGTTGGCCTTGTAGGCATTATTTGCACACTGTTTTCTTCAACCCGCCATCGAGCTGTGTGACCTTGTTCACATTCTGTCTAAATATCCATAATATTACCGTCTCCAGAAAAAACACCGGAGTCACTTTTTTCAAGCAGCCATAATATATTTTACGTAATCCGTATCCACCGCTGTAGTAGTGTATACGTTGACCTTGTAGGCATTATTTGCACACTGTTTTCTTCAACCCGCCATCAAGCTGTGTGACCTTGTTCACATTTTGTCTAAATATTGATAATATTATCGTCTCTAGAAAAACCACTTGAGTTACTTTTTTTCAAGCAGCATTCATATATTTTACGTAATCCGTATCCACCGCTGTAGTAGTGTATACGTTGACCTTGTAGGCATTATTTGCACAGTGTTTTCTTCAACCCGCCATCGAGCTGTGTGAGCTTGTTCACATTTTGTCTAAATATTGATAATATTATCGTCTCTAGAAAAACCACTTGAGTTACTTTTTTTCAAGCAGCATTCATATATTTTACGTAATCCGTATCCACCGCTGTAGTAGTGTATACGTTGACCTTGTAGGCATTATTTGCACACTGTTTTCTTCAACCCGCCATCGAGCTGTGTGAGCTTGTTCACATTTTGTCTAAATATTGATAATATTATCGTCTCTAGAAAAACCACTTGAGTTACTTTTTTCAAGCAGCATTCATATATTTTACGTAATCCGTATCCACCGCTGTAGTAGTGTATACGTTGACCTTGTAGGCATTATTTGCACACTGTTTTCTTCAACCCGCCATCGAGCTGTGTGACCTTGTTCACATTTTGTCTAAATATTGATAATATTATCGTCTCTAGAAAAACCACTTGAGTTACTTTTTTTCAAGCAGCATTCATATATTTTACGTAATCCGTATCCACCGCTGTAGTAGTGTATACGTTGACTTTGTAGGCATTATTTGCACAGTGTTTTCTTCAACCCGCCATCTAGCTGTGTGTATTATCGTTTCCAGAAAAACCAACTGAGTTTTTGTTGTTGTTGTTGTTTTTTTAAAAATAATGCCAGGCAAAGGCAGGCCGCCACGCAGAGGCCGTGCTAGGGGCCGTGCTGCTATGCAATCCTGTGGCCCTAGCAAATTGCCCAGTTTTAAAAAGCCAATGACCCTGAACTCCCAAAATGCTGAAGAGGTAGTTGACTGGCTTACACAGCACACCCCATCCTCTACCGTTTCTAACTTTACCACAACATCCTCCTCATCCTCCACTGCTATGGCCACCCCACGTAACACTTCCTCCACCACCGGTGCCCCTTCTTCACTGGGGTCAGAGGAGTTATTTTCCCATGAGTTTCTTGAACTGAGTAATGCGCAACCATTATTGCCAGAAGAAGATGAAGGAGATGAGGACCTTACACCAGATTTAATTCTGGCAGAGAACACGATAGAGATGGACATAATGAGTGATGAGGAGGAGGTCCCCGCTGCTGCTTCCTTCTGTGATGTGTCAGAAGAAATTGATGCATCTGAGGAGAATGATGATGAGGAGATTGATGTTTTGTGGGTGCCTAGTAGAAGAGAGCAAGAGGAGGGTAGTTCAGATGGAGAGACGGAGAGTCAGAGAGGCAGTAGGAGAATAAGACTTAGAAGAAGCAGGGAGGACAGCCCGCAGGGATCAGTAGGGCAACAACATGTATCGGCACCTGTGTTCAGCCGGCCAACGCACCCGCCATTGCCGCCAATACCGCCAACTCCGCCAACTTCTACTGTTACCGCCAGATCGCACACTTCCAAAAAGTCAGCAGTGTGGGATTTTTTTAATGTGTGTGCCTCTGACAAAAGCATTGTAATTTGCAATGAGTGCAGTCAGAAACTGAGCCTTGGTAAGCCCAACAGCCACATAGGTACAACTTCTATGCGAAGGCACATGAGCGGCAAGCACAAAGCACTTTGGGAGCAACACCTCAAAGGCAACAGGCAAACTAAAAGCCACACTCCTTCTGGTCCAGCATCTTACTGCTCTACCTCTGCTCTCCTTGACCCGTCTGAACCACCCTCCACTCCGCCTTCCACCTTGACCACCTGTTCCCATTCCCAGTCATCTGCCACCAGCCAAGTTTCTGTGAAGGCCATGTTTGAGCGTAAGAAGCCAATGTCTGACTGTCACCCCCTTGCCCCGGCGTCTGACAGCTGGCTTGTCTGCACTCTTAGCCCGCCAGCTTTTACCATACCAGCTGGTGGACTCTGAGGCCTTCCGCAAATTTGTAGCAATTGGGACACCGCAGTGGAAGGTACCCAGCCGCAATTTTTTTTCTAAAAAGGGAATACCACACCTGTACCAACATGTGCAGAGCCAAGTTACCGCATCTCTGTCACTTAGTGTTGGGCCAAAGGTCCATATGACTACTGACGCATGGTCCTCCAAGCATGGTCAGGGCAGGTATGTCACCTACACTGCCCACTGGGTGAACTTGGTAATGGCTGGGAAGCAGGGAATGGGTAGCTCAACAACAACAGTGGAGTTGGTGTCACCGCCACGGATTGCACGCGGTTCTGCCACCACCTCTACTCCTCCATCGCTCTCTACCTCGTCTTCTTCTTCTTCTTACTCTGCTGCTGGGTCCTCCTTCTCCTCCTCCACACCTGTGCACCCCCAGCTCCCCCTAGGCTATTCGACGTGCCAGGTACGCCGTTGTCACGCTGTCTTGGGGATGACGTGCCTGGAAAGCAAAAACCATACCGGATCTGTACTCCTGTCATCTCTGCAGTCACAGGCCGATCGGTGGCTGACCCCACACCAACTGCAGATCGGAAAAGTGGTGTGTGACAATGGAAGCAATCTGTTGGCAGCGTTGAGACTAGGCAATTTAACACATGTGCCCTGCATGGCACATGTGTTAAATTTAATAGTCCAACGTTTTGTCTCCAAGTACCCAGGATTCCAGGACGTTCTCACCCAGTCCAGAAAGGTGTCGGCCCATTTCAGACGTTCCTACACAGCCATGGCACGCCTTGCTGACATTCAGCAGCGCTACAACATGCCAGTCAGGCGTTTGATTTCTGACAGCCAGACTCGCTGGAATTCAACGCTCCTTATGTTGGAACGTCTGCTGCAACAACAAAGGGCCGTCAACGAGTACCTTTTTGAACTGGGTGGTAGGACTGGATCTGCACAGCTGGGGATTTTTTTCCCCCGTTACTGGGTGCTTATGCGCGATGCCTGCAGGCTCATGCGACCTTTTGAAGAGGTGACAAATATGGTCAGTCGCACCGAAGGCACCATCAGCGACCTAATACCCTTCGCTTTCTTCCTGGAGCGTGCCGTGCGACGAGTGACAGATGAGGCTGTAGACCAGCGTGACGAGGAGCTGGAAGCGCACGATTTCTGGTCGGAATCACCAGAACGAACCCAGGCACATGCTGCAACGCAGGGAGAGGTGCCAGAAGTGGAGTCAGAGGAGGAAGGTGGCTTTGTGGAGGAGGAGGAGGAGGACCAACAGGAGCAGGCTTCCCAGGGGGCTAGTGGTGACCTTTTGGGGACCCCTGGTCTTGTACGTGGCTGGGGGGAGGAGACCGTGGATGATGCAGTCCTTGATAATGAGGAAGCGGAGATGGATAGCTCTGCATCCAACCTTGTGAGAATGGGGTCTTTCATGCTGTCATGCCTGTTGAAGGACCCCCGTATCAAGAGGCTTAAGGAGAAGGACCTGTACTGGGTCGCAACGCTACTAGACCCTCGGTACAAGCATAAAGTGTCAGAAATGTTACCAACATACCACAAGTCCGAAAAGATGCGGCATTTACAAACCAGCCTGCAAAACATGTTGTACAATGCTTTTAAGGGTGATGTCACTTCAGGAACTCATCAACATTCCAGGGGCAGAGGTGCCAGTAATCCTGCCACGAGCACACCTGCAAGGACAAAGCCCTTTGGCCAGTCTGTAACGTCAGACATGCAAATGTTTTTCTGTCCAAGGCAGCGCCACAACCCTTCTGGATCCACCCTCAAAGAACGCCTCGACCGGCAGGTAGCGGACTACCTGGCATTAACTGCAGATATCGACACTCTGAGGAGCGATGAACCCCTGGACTACTGGGTGCGCAGGCTTGATCTGTGGCCAGAGCTGTCACAATTTGCCATGAACCTCTTGTCTTGCCCAGCCTCAAGTGTGCTCTCAGAAAGGACCTTCAGTGCAGCAGGAGGGATTGTAACTGAGAAGAGAACTCGCCTAGGTCACAAAAGTGTCGATTACCTGACCTTTATTAAAATGAATGAGGGGTGGATCTCGGAGGGTTACTGCACGCCGGAAGACTTGTTCTGACTTCTATGCAGCTGTCCTTCTCTTCAAGCCTCATGACTCCACACACAGCTGTCCTTTAGCGTCCTCCTCCTCCCTCCGCCACCGTTACAAACTAGGGTGCAAACCCTACTGGTTTAATTTTTTCTGGCCTCTGTGCTTCAGTGGCTGCGACCAAAAAAATGCCTATTTTCTGCATTTATATGACATAATTTTTCTGGCCTCTGTGCTTCAGTGGCTGCAACCAAAAAAATTTATATTTTCAGCATTTATATGGCATAATTTTTCTGTCAACTGTGCTTCAGTGGCTGCGACCAAAAAAATGCATATTTTCTGCATTTATATGGCATAATTTTTCTGGCCTCTGTGCTTCAGTGGCTGCAACCAAAAAATTACTATTTTCAGCATTTATATGGCATAATTTTTCTGGCAACTGTGCTTCAGTGGCTGCGACCAAAAAAATGCATATTTTCTGCATTTATATGGCATAATTTTCTGGCCTCTGTGCTTCAGTGGCTGCAACCAAAAAAATTTATATTTTCAGCATTTATATGGCATAATTTTTCTGTCAACTGTGCTTCAGTGGCTGCGACCAAAAAAATGCATATTTTCTGCATTTATATGGCATAATTTTTCTGGCCTCTGTGCTTCAGTGGCTGCAACCAAAAAAATTTATATTTTCAGCATTTATATGGCATAATTTTTCTGGCAACTGTGCTTCAGTGGCTGCGACCAAAAAAATGACTATTTTCAGCATTTATATGGCATATTTTTTCTGGCCTCTGTGCTTCAGTGGCTGTGGCCAAAAAAACTGGGCAAACAATGCCTACAAGGTCAACGACGTTGACCTTGTAGGCATTGTTTGCCCAGTTTTTTTGGCCACAGCCACTGAAGCACAGAGGCCAGAAAAAATATGCCATATAAATGCTGAAAATAGTCATTTTTTGCCATACGTTGACTCAACGTATATGGCAAAAAATGACTATTTTCAGCATTTATGTGGCATATTTTTTCTGGCAACTGTGCTTCAGTGGCTGCAACCAAAAAAACTGGGCAAACAATGTCTACAAGGTCAACGTATGGCGAAAAATTACTATTTTCAGCATTTATATGGCATATTTTTTCTGGCAACTGTGCTTCAGTGGCTGCGTCCAAAAAAACTGGGCAAACAATGTCTACAAGGTCAACGTATGGCGAAAAATGACTATTTTCAGCATTTATATGGCATATTTTTTCTGGCAACTGTGCTTCAGTGGCTGCGTCCAAAAAAACTGGGCAAACAATGCCTACAAGGTCAACGTATGGCAGTTGTTTAAAGAGAACAGTAGATTACTAGCCAGCAAAGCTACCTAAGCTAAAATGTCCCTCAAATCCCTGCAGACTTCTGTCCCTCCAATACAGAGCAGTATCAAGCAGATTACTAGCCAGCAAACTTACTATCATCTGTCCCTGAAATCACTAACAGCTCTCCCCCTACACTATCTCTTCCAAGCACACACAGGCAGATTTTTCAGATACATTTTTGCCCTTGATCCCCCTCTGGCATGCCACTGTCCAGGTCGTTGCACCCTTTAAACAACTTTAAAATCATTTTTCTGGCCAGAAATGTCTTTTCTAGATGTTAAAGTTCGCCTTCCCATTGAAGTCTATGGGGTTCGCGAACCGTTCGCGAACCGCTCGCATTTTTGCGCAAGTTCGCGAATATGTTCGCGAACTTTTTTTCCGACGTTCGCTACATCCCTAAAGGTGATTAGTGATGGGCGAATTTATTCGCGAGGCGCGAATTTGCGGTGAATTCCCGTGATTCGCCGCCATCGAATAAATTTGTGAAACTACCGCGAAAATTCGGTGTCCGTTTTTGGACACTGTCGCATTTTCGCCAGTGAATTTGCGTCCAAAATGGAAGCTAGCGTCAAAAATGAGATACCGGCACAGTTTCGCGAATTTTTTGCCGTTTTGCAAATTTCGCTAATTTTTCGGCACAGCGAAACGCCCCGAATTCACCCATAACTAAAGGTGATACCTTTATTGGCTAACTAATATAATCATAGCAAGCTTTCAGAACATTTTAGTTCCTTTTTCAAGAGGATTACAATGAAGCTGTGGTGTTCTCTGGTATATATATATACAACACTCAGCTCATAGATCAAATGACCAACAAAAAGGAATATCAATCTATGTGTAAGGTGTCAAATTCATTTATGAGGGGATCTGCAAGAGACAAGCAGATAAGGTACAAGATAATGTGGGTCAAAGAGGCTGAGCATAAATTAGGGCTGAATTATTGGAGTGTAGAATCAAAGGAATTCCATATGATCTCTTAGTCCATATCCAGACATGTTGGTATTTCTGACATATACTGTATAAACTGTATACATACTTGCAATGTGCTGATATGGATAGGAGTACCGGTCCCATTGACTGTATTCTTTTTGGCTGCATTGGCTCCCTTTCCTTCTGCCTGTTCAGCCTTTGCAATTCTAGCTTTCTCTGCTTCAATCCTTGCTGGGCTGTTCAACATTACCTGAACAACAGCATACTGAACAAGGGAGGCAAAACCAAACAGGAGACAGGTAATAAGCCACACATCTATAGCCTTTACATATGACACTTTTGGCAACTCCTGTGCTAAGGTGGTGCATTCAGATGCCAAGCTGAGAACAGAAAAGATGCCTAAATTAAAGAGAGAAGAAATGAGAGTTAATAGAGAGAAAATGTAAAATTATATATAGAAAACACAAAATATGAAACTTCAGTATACAGATCAGTCAGTAGAGAAAGAAAGCTGTGTATATAAAGCAGCGTTCCTACCTGGTACCCTTCCTAGTTTGTCTTATAGACAAAGATTTAAGCTTATATTCTGGCCCAAAGTTTACTAAAATCATTCAGAATTGTAGTACTGTTCGTTTTTATTACACAAATAGCAAAGGAAAGAGAGTAAATACAGTAAGTGAAAAAAAGAGAGAAACCCCCCCCCCCAACAACACAAATAATGAAAAATCCCTTATTACAATCAAATGGTAGAGCAGAGTAAAGTCAGAAATACAAGCATGGGACCTGTTATCCAGAATGTTTGGGATCTGGGGTTTTCCAGATAATGGATCTTTCCGTAATTTGGATTGCCATACCTTAAGTCAGGGGTCCCCAACCTTTTTTTATCTGTGAGCCACATTCAAATGTAAAAAGAGTTGGGGAGCAACATAAGCATGAAAAAGTTCCTGAGGGTGCCAAATAAGGGCTGTGATTGGCTATTTGGTAGCCCCTATGTGGACTCATAGCCTACAGGATGCTCTACTTGGCACTATACTTCATTTTTATGCAATTAAAACTTGCCTCCAAGCCTGGAATTCAAAAATAAGCACCTGCTTTTAGGACACTGAGAGCAACATGTTGCTCACGAGCTCCTGGTTGGGGATCACTGCCTTAAGTCTTCTAGAAAATCATGTAAACATTAATTAAACCCAACAGGCTGGGTTTGCTTCCAATAAGGATTAATTATATTTTAGTTTGGATCAAGCACAAGCTACTGTTTTATTATTACAGAGAAAAAGGAAATACTTTTGGATGATTTGGATAAAATGGATTTTACGGAAGATGGCCTTTCTGTAATTCAGAGCTTTCTGGATAATGGGTTTCTGGATAAAAGATCCCATGCCTGTATTATAAATAAAAAACTCTCCCACAAAAATAATAATGCATTTGGGGATTATGTAATAAAAGGCACTAAGTTTGCCTAGGAACAATAAGAAGGCAGTATTTTTTGATCACCTGTTTAAAAGCAAACAACTTATTAGTTGCCATGGGTTACTGCTGCTGGGCAAACTTAGTGCTTTTTATTACATATGGGGGTTGGACTATATTTGACTTAATGACATTTTATACACTGTTCTACAGCTGTGAACTTCAGTAATTTGGTACTCTTTGTACGAGGTACTGTTGTAGTACGATAACTCCCAGGATACAGCCTAAAGGCCACACATTAAAAAATTAAATCTTAAAAAATAAAGTGGTAATCAAGCACTTCAAGGAGTTGATCACCTTTGAATTAACTTTTAGTTTGATGTAGAGAGTGATATTCTGAGACAATTTGGTTTTATCGTTTTATTCAGCAGTTCTCCAGTTTGCAATTTCAGCAATCTGGTTGCTACGGTCCAAACTACCCTAGCAGCATGCTTTTATTTGAATAAAATACTGTAATGTGAATAGGAGAGGCCTGAATAGAAAGATGAGTAATAAAAAGTAACAATAACAATACATTTGTAGCCTTACAGAGCATTTGTTTTTTGTTTCAAAGTTGGAAAGAGTCAGAAAAAGAAGGCACATAAATCAAAAACTACAAAAAAGAAAAAATGAAGGCTAATTGAAAAGTTGTTTAGAATTAGCCATTCACTAACATACTCAAAGTTAACTTAAAGTTAAATCACCCCTTTCAGTGCTAATAAAGCCTCATAACAAATAAATGTAAAATTGCTCTTCTGAACACTTTTGTCATTTACCTACATTTTCTTCTTTCTAGTTTTGAAGATATAAGCAGTTTTTAGACTGCATACCGGTATGTACTGAAAATAAAACAGCAGTGCCATGTGCTGATCAGTTCTGCTGACTGGCAGGCAGAAGAAAAATTCAAAAGTTTAGTAAAGTGCTTAAAAAACAGCAGAAAAGAATCATCTGATTCTTCTTCCTCTGTCAGACTGGTAGACAGAACTGACCAGCAAACGGAACTATTGTTTCCATGTCACTATAGTTGCAGTTTATTCACTGCCAGTATTGGACTGACCCATTAGGAAACCAGGCCTGACAGGCAGTTAGTGTGCCCTGCTGCTACATTGTGCCTTGTAAGCCTATAAAATCATTCTTCCTTTCTGTATGAGAACAAAAAGGAGCAATGGAGAGAAGGCTAGATTGATGATAAAGAGACTAATGGGTAAATGTAATAAAAATCACAAGGAGCAAAACATTTTGCACAAATAAGAATAAAAATTCTCATTTTCACAATGCAATATATTCTTCCTTAAACTGTTATTGCATTGTGAATTTTCATTGCGCATTGTCCACTTTTAAGGAGTGCTTGAAGGTGTCGTAATCTTTTGGAGCAAACAAGTTTTATTGTCTGCACACTGGCGCAAATGATAAAATTCGCAAACCACTGTCGGAAGTGGTTGATAAACAGGGTTCGCAAAAGCTATATTAAATTTGCGCTAAGGAAAATTCTTCGCGCAGAGGCATAACTTTTTGCATTGTGAATATTTTTTTCTGTTACCAGCTTTTATTCTATTCTCCCATAGGAGAATTAAGATATTGAGTGAGGAGTAGAGGAAAAATAATGTGGATAGTGGGCCTTTGGTGTTTTCAGGTGGGCCCCTGGCACCCCAGTCTCATAACTGCTAATATCTTTAAACTAGAAAAATGTAATGCTCAGATTACTCAGAGCAATTTTACCTTCATTTGTTTGGAGGGTTTACATTTCCTTTGGAGTTATATAAAACAACGGATTCCTTTTATATGCTGTGAAATTAAAGGAAGTTAACACTTTGCATTCTTTTGTGCACCTAACATGATTTTAATCTCACAAAAATAACTTTTGCTTGATTATTATATCTATATATTGTACAACAGATGCATTCCTCGCTGTTTAGATAATTCAGACCAATGTCAGTGGTTTGGAAATAACAGGAGAAATTGCCAGGAACAATAGCAATGGAGAGTTGATAATGCAAATCTTACAGTTCAGTGGCACCTGTCAAAGTGATCCTTAATCATTTCTCATCATGCGATAAGAAGATTTTTCTGGTGTGATGAGGATGGTCCACATATTATTAAGATTGTATGCCAAACAGACAAATGAAGAATGTTTTACATGATGAATGATATCAAAACATTGATCTGGGAATGAAAAGCAATGTCAATACATATGAAATGAAAACTTAAATACAAACACGCGTAACAACAGAGCCCAATTTTAATTGTGAAGGAGAAATTAAATTAAGAGATGTATCTAGATATTTCAGGAAGCTTCTATAATACAAGACCCGGGAATACAAACCAGCTGGTACACTCAGTTGTACACAGTTGTGATTCAATTGGGTCTTCCCTGCAACACATTTCATTCTGGATCATGATCTTCTAGTAAGTAATCCAGATGATGCTCATGAGGATCAGAATAGGGAGGAATAGTAAGGATATGGGTATGGTGAATAATAAAACAGCTGGAATTAGTCACCAAATATATAAGGAGCAGATAAAATGGATTAGATGGATGTCTTATAGGCCACGGAGGAGACCCAAATAAGATAAGGAAATGGAGCAAACCTTGTTTTTACAAGCTATTGAGCACATGAAACTGTGGCACAACATGGTATGATGATCTGTTTTAATAAAGTGATATAATGGAACATGGCATGCCATCTGAATCAAATGGCTATATACTGTACATGTTTATGCTATCTGTATGCATTCATTTAATCATTTAAAGGAGACCTGTAGCATTAATAAAAAATACCCTCAGCACTTGTAGGCAATAATGAATAAAATCTGGTGCTGGTCTTACTTTGGGCTGAAACTTAATATTATCTTTAATAATGGCTCCTTTATTGGAGGTTCCCATAGATCTACTATGTCCCTGTGAGTGTTTGAAATGAGGGGTTGGCATGTGCATATGCCCCCCCCCACCTTAGGAGGGGAATAATCAATCGCAGCCCTGCATTCACACAACAGGAGCAGGCTTTAGTTCCCTTGGAGGTGCACCTAGCTGCTGATTGGTTCCAATCCTACAGTACAGTGTGCTGAGTGCTGCTGCCTCCTCTGCACAGCCTGGAAAAGGAGGCAGCAGGAAGTGAAACAGATAGGCGGGACTTATAGGGTTTTGTGAGAAATTTTCAATAACACAACTAAATTATTTTAAGCACATTCTTGTTTTTCACACATTATGTCTCCTTTAAAAAGTAAGATGTAGAATAGCAGATAATTTCCATTTTTCAAGACATAACATTTGCACCATTTTTCTCATACAGAAATTGAATTCCCACAAACCATGTGTGGACTAAGGGTAAGATGAGGAGAGGTGGATCAGTTATTACAAATAAGGGATCGAGAGGGGGAGAGAAAATACTTTACCAAGTGGCACTCTTGCAGCACTTGCATCTGGGTTGATCCAAAATGAGAGCCAAGAAAGGACAACGATAAGTAAAGTTGGGGCATAAACACCCATCATGTAAAATCCAACCTGTCGCCTTAGGGTGAAGATCACTTCCACACAAGTATAATAACCTTGAGCAGAATTGAAACCACAGTTAGCCAAGAGTAAAAATGTATTTATATACCATCTAAATAAACACAACAGATATATCTCAGTTGTTTAGTATATCTTAGTAAGATAGAAGCATTTTGTGCAATGACATACAACTAGCAAGATACTAGAAGGAAAATAAAACCCCTGAGAAAAATTGCTAAATCCTAATCCATTTGATCCTATAACCAAATATTATTTTAATAGAATAGGAATATCTGTATGTTACTAAATCCTAATCCATTTTTTTCCTTTTTCTTCCCTTTTTTTCTGTACCCCGTTTCTTCCCAAAAAACTGTTTTTGACAAATAAATAATGATAATAAAAAAAAATCCTAATCCATTTGATCCTATAACCAGACATTATTTTAATAGAATTGGAATATCTACACATGTATAGTTCTTGCTGCAAGAGAGAAAGAAAACCTTTTTTTTTACCTTTTTTAATTCATTAGTGGTTTAAAAAGTTGGACAATTATGGACAGTCCATATATAATATGCACAACAATATTCTACTGCAGGCAGCAGCTAAGACTATATTAGAATCATGTTGAGTATAAAAATCAGAATAAATAGGAAATATTGGAACAATAGACACCTCGTTATTTTGTGACTCAGTATTTCACTATGGTAATTGAAATCTCTAGGCAAAAATGTAATGAAGCAAGTAAAGTACTTAAGAAATCAAGAATGACTAGAGGGAAATTTAATAAAAAAGTCATAAAACGTTAAAAAAAAAAAAGGATAAATAAGAACAAAAATATTACATTTCTCAGTGTAATATTCTTCACTAGCCAGTAAGTACATTGCAAATTTCACTTTTTTAAAGCTAGCTAAAATTTAGAGTGCTCCCTGCCGCAGACTATTGGGGTCATTTATCGCAGTCAAGGGGAAGAAGTACAGAGAACTAAAGGACACAAGAATATGCTGCAGACTGCAACGTCAAGGGATGCAGGCCAGCCAAAGGCATTTTTGGACTTGCACATTGCCTTGGAGGGCATAAATTACCCCTCATAAATTGTGCAATCACTTTGACACAGGTAGGTGGGTTACTAGATCATTTCACATAAGTTTGCAATAATAAAAACATCTCACAAAATGTAAAAATGTTCTCACATATGGAAAAATAATCTGCATTGTGCAAAATTTTCCATAACTCTAAACAAATATGATTCGCACCAGGACCACTGATCAGGAGCAGTGAATGACCTGTACCGCACAAAATATATCCGCAATTGAGTCAAGAGAAAGTTTTGGGGCATGGGTACCCAAACTAAATATGTGCATTTTGCACTTTTTCTATGCAGTGATGTGAACTTATTAAATCTTGAATGTGAATGTGTAAGGGCCCGAAGGCACAGTTGGAGTGCGGACCAAGGAGGAGGCAGGTAGTTCAACCAAAGTTTGCGGTATCAGAAGGGTAAGGCAAGAGAGTTGTCAAGAGTCCAGGCAATAGTTCAATCCAGGCAGAGAAGGGTCAATCCGAATAACAGGCAAGGTTGGTACACAGGAATCAATCAGTAATAACCCAACCAGGAATACACAAAGTTAAACTTATACTTGGGCAATGTCTGCAGTGTCCAGAAGGCTTTATATAGGCCAGGATTGGCGCCAAAGTTTGAGCGCAATGGCGTCATGACGCTGATGCTGGCGCCGGCGCACGTTCTGACACCTGGCGTTTAGGCGCTGGCGCACGTTCTGACGCTGGCGACCATTCCGTCTCCGGAGACCAATCGGCAGACGGGAAGACGATGGCATCATAGCGCTGCGACCAGCAGGATCCACATGGAGAGGCAGGGAGTCGTCATTTTGGACGCCGTCGCCATCTTGGACGTGAGTAGTGACTTCCATTACAGAATGTTAATGCTTATAAAATAATGGTCAGGCTTAATAGCGCCCAAATTTAAATTTCAGTCAAATTGTAAAGAAAGTCTCAGCCATAAAGCATGTAAAAACTACTACAGGTATGGGACCTGTTATCCAGAATGCTCGGGACCTGGAGTTTTCCGGATAATGGATCGTTCCTCAATTTGGATCTTCATACCTTAAGTCTAATAGGAAATCATGTAAATACCTGATAAACTGGTGCTGTTTCCAATAAGGATTAATTATATCTTAGTTGGGATCAAGTACAAGCTACTGTTTTATTATTACAGAGAAAAAGGAAATCATTTGTAAAAATGTGGATTATTTGATTAAAATGGAGTCTATGGGAGACAGCCTTTCCATAATCTGGATTTTTCTGGATAGCGGGTTTCCAGATAACTGATCCCATACCTGTACTACTTTTTGACAATAATGATAGAAACACAATAACATGCGTAACAGCCACATGAATGAACAGAAGGCAAATGTTATTTCCAGCATTTCCTATCATCAATTAATTAGTGGCAATAATAAAAAAAAAATATTTATATTTTATTCTAAAAACAGTGCCCTCAACTAAGCCATGAATTTAATGCCGTCACTGACATCAACATTCTAAGCAGTAGGCTACAAGCAGAATAGGATTAGTCATACTTCAAGGCATTCGTGGAAAGCATGTTTAGAGCCAGAACTGTAATTTCCAAGTGCAGATATCAATGGGTAGGAGCTGTACTATTTAATCTGACCTTTCTCAAAGGTATTGCCACCTGGCACTGAAGAAAAGCTACATGCTGTTCGAGATCAATTCCCAAGTTTATAGGGATTCGTGCAGAACCCCCCTTTGCCGTAGGAGTGATGTAGCTCACTGCAGGGGCTACTGAAATAATAGTCAGGGATAAGACAAAATGTACAGTGTTGTTTAACTTCTAATGCACCACAGAGCTTTGACATGTTCAGTAAACAAAGATAGAGGATAAAAGGAAAACTTAAAATTGTTAGAGCAACCCTAATTTTAGGAAAACAAGTTTTTTCTTTTAGAAGCTGATTCAATAAACAGGTAAAATATATAAACAACATTATAAATTGGGTATAACATTATGTAAAATACATGTACTTCCATGTTCACTTACCAGTGCCTTTGTAGTACTTTGTGCAATTGCCATACTCAATGTCTTCTGTTTTAATATCAAACTGAGGCAAGGCAATTTTTTCCATTTGAACAGGATCTCCCGGCTGCCAAACGAATCGCAAATCATCGGTGGTGTATCCAACTAAAACAGATAAAAATAATCCCAATAATAACACATAAACTGACAGATGATCCAGTGCTCCTTTGCATGTTTTGATAATTCCATAGTAGGTTAATATGATGAAATAAAACAATATAGTCCAGAATGAACACATTTTAGGCCCACTGAAAACAAGGCTGCATTGAACCCAGCAAAAGCATGTAAGAATAAAATATCTTTTGATATCAGGAAGCTAACCAGTTTCATATATCATTGGTTCCCAAGCCAAAGATCGGAGCTTCTGTGCAAAGGCATTTTATTTAATTTGCCTCAAAACACTTTCACTGGATGTAAAAGGACATGAAAGGCTTTGGGGCAGCACATAAAAACCACTGGCAATGCCCCATCTTGCCTGGATCAACCTCCAGCATATTTTACTTGCAGTATATACGTTGTCCAATTTTTTTCTTACAGTCACATACAAATGGGAAAATGGCAAAAATGCAGAATGCAAATAACTTGGCAGTTTTCTACTTGACGTGTTCGTATATATGAGTACATTAGGAAATACCATTAAGGTTCATTTACAAACACATTTGCAAGTGGGCTCTCTGCACTAGTAGAGCCAAAATTCCAGTTTCATAACTATACTGCACTATAACTTCTACCTGGGAAGATGCCTTTCTATGTTATCTAGCTTGTAGGTAGGGCTACCGCAATGTGCCGTGGCAAAAGTAAAATAGTCAATCAACTTCTAAAACAATAATGTTTTATTTTCCAACAAGCATCAAGAATATCCAAGTCAGACACATATATCCAAATTTTCAGGGCATTCCGTAATGACCATTATTCCCCGGACAACAGTCTCTTACTCACAGGATGCTTATGTGGTATTGCTTCTTTAACATCTCGGGCTGCTTCTGTTCCACCGCCCTTGTTGGGATCTCCCCACCTGCCCTCAGCAACCCAACGCTCCTCACTGGCATCCGCTTGCTACTCCAGACAGGCTTTACCATGATTTCCACTATTCTCCTCACTGTCACTGTGACCCTAACTGGTTGAGTATCTACTGGAAGGCTACTTCCACTTTGTCTTTGTTGAGGCTAACTTCACCTAACTGCAGGGCTTGACTCCTCTCATCCAGGAGGTGTTCTTCACGGGACCACCCCCCTTCACGGGACCACAAACTGCCACTTCCCTTGATTCCTGGCCCCTTTTATAGTTTCCCCCTCTAGCTCCCACTGGTGGCCATGGTAACAATTACACTACTATCCAATTAATGGGACCTTACTGCCCTCTTATAGCCAGACCCCCTAAAGTACAATTTTCCAAACATTACAGTTTTCAACATTCAAACCCCTACATGCACACATAACAGGCATTTCACATTTACATTCTCATATACTTCACTTTTCCACATTACAAAATCTTTACCCATCTTACATTCACGCCCAATGATATATATGGCACGTACTCGTGCATGACTCTCATACACCCACCCATCACATAATAATAGAATAATTCCAAAATCATGCTTGAAACTTTTATAATAAAGAATTACGATGTCCTATTAGGTGTCATAGGACCTGTTTTTTGTTTTAACGATTAATATAATAAATGACGGCATCCACATCCGGGGAGGATAAAGAAGCCCCACTGTCTGTGTATCTCAAAATTTATTTTCCGTTGAACCTTGGAGATGGACCAATACTCTATTGGGTGTATCTCTCGGTAACACCCAGAACAAAGTTGCCTCAGAAGGTGAGGTTGTGAGATGAAGCAGTTTCTGTGGTCACTGGAAAACATGCCTCCAACATTGTCATAGCTACTACCGGTGCTGTCGGTCAGCACCCCTTCTCCACTAGGTTGGAATCCACTCTCGGTGTAAAACGGTTCCCAATCTTCCACCCAAGTGGACCCAACTGTTTCCCCCTGGGAAAGTCTGAGGTATCTGCTTGGTCAATAGTTGAGGCTCCTCGACCACTGCGTTGGTCTGTTTAATCTCCAACTGTCAAAGACAACAATCCACCACCGCCATATTGGGCAGCAGGTGATAAATAAAATGGGCTCATATAATACTTGTGTGTACATGTAGCACAGCTCCCATCCACATCGAATATGGCCCAGCACAACTCTGCACCAGAACCGCCACATGTGGGAATCAGCAACGGTATGCCACACTCAATTGATTTCAGTGAAGCAAACGGTCCATATGCCACCAGTGTCCACTAGCTCCCTGAACTCCTCTTTCTCTCTCTACAGCAGTGATCTCCAACCAGTAGCTCATGTGCAACATGTTGCTCTCCAACCCCTTGGATGTTGCTCCCAGTGGCATCAAAGTAGGAGCTTACTTTTGAATTCCAGGCTTGGAGGCCAATGTTGACAATCCACATAGGGGCTACCAAATGGGCAATCACAGCACTTATATGGCACCCAAGAACATTTTTTCATGCAAGAGTTGCCCCCTAACTCCTTCAACTTGCTCACGAGTTCAAAAGGTTGGGGAATCGGGATCCCTGCTCTACAGTATATACTGTATATATGAGATTATCATGCTAAATTAATGTGGCCAGCAATAATGTAGTACATATAGTGTAGGCTTTATGGACACCAACAGGTATCCTATTATAGTGTATGGCACTGTGTGGGTCATTATTATTATTAACAAATGAGCAACATAATTCATAATAATAATAATCCATCTCTATATTCATATATATCAGACCATTAAAATGCCTCAAAATAATTTTAAAAGTCAGAGCTATTTTACTTATTCATGATTTTCACAAAAATCGTAAACTCTGCAAGAAGAGATAAATTGCTTTACCCTGAAAGTAAAAGGCCGTTGAAGACACTGGTTTCTGTAAAAGCAAATAACCTTCATCAGATTTCAAGTTTAAACATGAATAAATCACATCATGAAAAAATTTCTCCTTGCACCCATACATTTTCTTTAATCTCTTGCTTAGAAAACAGTTCTCCACAAATACACAAAAAAAATATATATATATATATTTTTTTTTTCAATATAGGTTAAAGTAACTCCTGCTGCAGTAAAATGTTTCAAAGATTCCACATAATTGTAATTGGTTTGGAAAAGATGTCCAGAATAACTGTAAGAAAATATGGTGCACTCTAGAAGAAAATCAGCAGGTTGCTTATTTGATAATACAGGCATGGGATTTATTACTGGGTCTGAAAACCAAATATCCAGAAATCACTGGGATAAGGGAATGCCATTTCCCATTGTGCCCTATTTATACGGATTTGCTGCACAAATCCATGATAACACAATCCCATTGCGTTTTTAATCTTTTAAAAGCATAAAACATGGTGACCAAATTGCCGAACAACACCTGTGCTGGATAATACCAAGTCCCATGCATTCTGGATAATAGTTCCCATTCCTGGATTTTCATATTATCAATAAAAGATGAACCTTAGAGCAGGCATGTCCAAAGTCAGGCCCGGGGGCCAATTAAGGCCCATTTTCAAATTTACACCGGCCCTCAGCCTCCATCATGAAATTAATAATAATGTGGCCTCCCAGCACAGTGCGATCTGGAATCGTGTAGCTGTAGCAGTAATATTTGGGCTCATTAGTGAAATGATCTGCCAATTGGTCTATACTGCTGCCTGTGTGCTGAAGGTGTTAGCAGTGTCAGACTGGCCCTCAACCCTTAATGGGCCCCCGCCGGGCCAGTCCCTTCTCCCGAGCAGGGGAGCACCTGTTTATTTAGGAGTGATGCGGCCCCATCACGCAGGATGCGCCGAGCGGCACCTTCATCCATATGCGCTCGTCGCGTCATGGGGGGTCAGGAGGGCCCTGGACATTAGTCCCGGTGGGCCCTGGGCCCCCCCAGTCTGATCCTGGGTGTTAGCAATAGACAAATACTTGCGCGCCACTCTCACTTCTTTAGGGCTGAAGGTGCAATAGACGTACTGACGTGCTAGTACAGTAAAGTAAAGAAGTATGTGAGAGCGGCGCGTCACTACTTGCCAGTACATGTCTATTGTTAACACTTTCAGCACACAGGCAGCAGTATAGACCAAGTGGCAGATCATTTCACTAATGTGCACAAATATTACGGCTAGGTGATTCCTTGTTCAAATGATGTAAACGGTTAAAAGAATGTCAGGCTGCATGGTTGGCCCTCACACATTTTCACCTCAACAAATCTGGCCCTCGTGGCAAAAAGTTTTGACACCCCTGCCTTAGAGCAATAGCACTATATCTCAGAAACAGAAAGTCTCAGAAAGAAGACACAACATTTGGTTTCCACTTCTGTTAAAGGGCATGTAAAGGCAAAAAAATAAAATCCCATTTTTACTTTCTTTAATGAAAAAGAAACCTATCTCCAATTTACTTTAATAAAAAAATGTGTACCGTTTTTATAAGAAACCTGACTGTATGCAGTGAAATTCCCCTTCATTTACTGCTGTGGATAGGAATTGTCAGATGGTCCCTAACTGCTGAGCAGGGAAACAATCATACTTATGAACAGCAGGGGGAGCCCCCGCCTTACTTCCCAGCCATGCAGAACTCAAGCAGCTTTGTTTACGACGATCCCTAAGCAACCCAGACCACACTGAGCATGTGCACAGTCTTAGTCTTGCAAAGATGTTTAACAAAGTTACAAGATGGTGACCCCCTGTTGTCAACTTTGAAAGCATAAATAATTTGTTTGATTAGGCTTGTGGTGCAGTAAGTTCATGTTTATATTTAGTATACAAAATACAGCATTTCTAGCCTTATTCTATTTTAGACTTTACATGCCCTTTAAAGATCTAGAAATACAGCAGAATGAAAATTATATTCGTTACTAGAATAAGGAACCTTTGCATGCCTCAGCTGATGAACAATCTGAATGTCCAAAAACACATATATATATATATTCTGAAGTAGGTTTATTGGAAAAACAGCTTTAGGACTAACGTTTCGGCCCCCTCCGGGGCCTTTCTCAAAGTGCCCAAACATACAATAATCATCTCTTTTAACTACTAACTGGCAGTAAACAACAGTTGTGACAGATTTACGTAATCATCGTCATTAACAATCGCCAATAAGAGTATGCTAAGCACCCACATTTATTTAAATCCCATTAATATATTACCGATCGTGCACCCAGGCAAATGAACACTTTTTAATCGAGAGTGCTGGCCTTCTGGTGGTTTGTGTGTATATATCTATATATATATATATATATATATATATATATATATATATATATATATATATATATATATATATATATATATATATATATCATATATCTATATCTATATCTATATCTATATATATATATATTATTTTATATACAGACATACCTGATTCCATAAACTATAATATATATTCCCTTTAGACAGATTCATGCAACTTCTTTTCACATTATTCCATTGTGAAGTGATAAATTCTGAAATTAGAAGCTTTGTTTTCCAGAGAACCTGTGACCCACCCAAAATGGAAAGCAGAGGGACCTGAAGTCCTAGAATCCACCACTTTACAATGGGTGAGGGTAAATGGGGTTGATTAGAGTTAAAAAAAAATTCACATGAATTCGAAATTAGACCGTTGATAAATGGGCCTTAAAATGTTTGGCAAAAAACAATTCATGAATATTGTAGGTACTGTACTTACAACTTTCCAGCTGCATTTTACAGCGTTGAGTATCCATTGGGAATAATGTTAAGTCCAATGGGCATGACAACGTGATGGATAACCTAAACATGAAACAAAATAGTTAAAGGGGAAATTACGCCTTGGCAAAATATTTGAATATATTAGGAATACTTGTTTTTTTACGTTTCTGTTTCTTTACATTATACAGTATCTCATTCTATTACATTTAGACTTTAGTGTGAACAAAACATAATTTACCAGGATATTTTGTGAGTACTATTGCACTGATGGCTGCCTTAACCTCCTAATATAATGCATACCACAGGTTAATGTAACATACTTTTTAAACTTTTTGGAAGAAGCACATATACATGTAAAATTGTTGTGATACAAAAAAATGCCCAGAGTTATTAGTTCATTATACAGTACATACAAATAAGAAAAAGTTTTGTGGCTCATTCTAGTTGTCATACAGGTTGTTGTTAGGACCCATGATCTTTATAAAGCTAAACTTCTTAGAAAACTGTGTTTGTACAAAGAATATATTAAAGGTGGCAGAAAATCATGTAACAACAACTGAACAACTATCTCAGTAACAAAACATGAGTTGTCTCAGGATACCAATGGGAATCTATAGTGAGAATGACACAAAGGCAACAGTATGGCCTGAAAGACATGCACCCCTCTCTTTTCAATTATTATAATAAAAGTTAAGTTAAAGTGGTGTTTCACCTTTAAATTAACTTTTAGCATGTAATAGAATGGCTAATTCTAAGCAACTTTTCAGTTGGCTTTCAGTTTTTATTTTTTATAGTTTTTGATTTATTTGCCTTCTTCTTTTGACTCTTTCCAAATTTCAGATGGGGGAAAACAAATGCTCTGTAAGACTACAAAATGATTGTTTTTGCTACTTTTTATTACTCGTCTTTCTATTCAGGCCCTCCCCTATTCATATTCCAGTCTCTTCAGTGGAGTAACTAGATGCTACTAGGCCCCACAGCAGATTAATTTTAGGGCCCCCAACATTTCCAGAGGTTGTCCTGTTTTACCAATATATATTGACATTTCTTATTAATTAGGGCCTCATAGGCCCCCTATACCTCCTGGGCACCCCTGCAGCCGCAGGGTCTGCTTCCTCTGTAGTTACGCCCCTGAGTCTCTTATTCAAATCAATGCATGGTTGCTGGGGTAAGTTGGACTCTAGCAACTGGATTGCGGAAATTGCAAACTGGAGAACTGCAGAATAAAAAGTTAAATAACTTGATATGCAATGCTAATTGCAGCTCTCTTATATTACTCTTATATTACTAAAGTAATTACTAAAGTAATAATGCTAAGTAGAGTTGTGTACCATGTTAACCAGTCAGAAAGTTATAGGGTTACATATTTGATATGGATCATAACAAAAGTGGCATAAAGGTGATATCTTTATTGGTTAACTATAATGATAATCACAGCTAGCGTTCAGAACATTTCAGTTTCTATATCAAATACCTATGTTAGCTGTACTTATTTGGAATTCTGCACACAAATCAAGTGACAAACATAATGGAAAATATATATGCATAATCTGATTTACTAGCAGAGGTAAACATATGACATGGTGTAAAATAATGAGAAATAAAAGTTACAAGCAAAAGATGAGCTAAGTGGTTTCCTATTGGCATGTCAAGTTTTGTCCAAATTTTATAAACTATCAGTATCAATTTCTAATCTCTCCTCTCCATTCTATGTAAGCTGATCTCTCATTGCCACTAACTCTGCCAGAAAGGGTGGTGGGTGCACAGTCTCCCTTGTATTGGTGCCAAAGCTACTTGGTTGATTGGCAAGATTTCCATCCCACACATCTATTAAATATCATTTCCACTTCCCCTAAATGGTGTTTTCTTCCTGGCTGAGCTCCTGGTCCATCTGCCCATTTACGTATCTAATGTTGGTTATCTTTAGGTGTGTTTACCATGCCACCCAACTAATTTTGAGCATATATCAACTCAATTATGCAAAGAAGGATTGTTCAAAATTATATAATGTGTTTGATGATGATGATGATATTTTTATTATCTAGCAAGAACAAGTCACAAAGTGCTGTGAGTGATTCAATAGTGAGTGCGAAAGTAGAAAAATCATAACAAATAACATCAGTTTAAGCTGTAGCTCACCACAAGTACCTGTATTAAGTTTTAAAATTTTAAGATGGGGAAATGTAATAATTAGGGGCACATTTACCTAGGGTCGAAGTAAAATCCTTTGACTTCGAATATCGAAGTTGAAGGATTTTGCGCTATTCCTACGATCAAACGATCGAAGGAATAATCATTTGATCGAACGATTAAATCCTTCAAATCGAACGATTCGAAGGATTTTAATCCATCGATCAAAGGATATTCCTTCGATCAGGAAATTGTTAGGAAGCCTATGGGGATCTTATATGTTTGCGAAGTTTAACTAAAATGTAACAAAAGAAAATGAACAGGTTCCTGACGCACTTACATCCTCTCTGCAAGGAAATATTTAGATTATATATTTAGAGTTTCTACATGCACTTAAATCATCTTGCGTATAAATGTACTTTTTCTATGCACTTAAATGAATAATGAAAAGTACCTCATACTTAGAAGAACATCTCCATCACGGAAAATGAACAGTAGAATGTTTTCTTGGGTGACGTCATGAAAGTTTGCATTCTTTTCATTCGCAAAAAACAAATCTGGCTTCCAGAGACACTTAAACATTGAGGGATCCACTGTCAACGCGTCAGAGCCCCGGAAGTCATTGGGGAGTTTAAGGCGAGGGTCATTCCATCTTTGCCTTAGAAAAATATTGACTCTGTAATCCTAAACAGGTGAAATAAAATGACAGACGTGTTAGAAATACTATGGTTGCTCAAAAATAATAAAAGTTAACATCTGTTTGGCTGCTCTGGGTTACTGGATGGGGACATTTCTACTCATGTTTAACCAATTGCTCAAACGGTCCAGTAAGTGTAAATTGGCTTCAGAAGAAGTAATGAACACCTTCCTGACACCAAAATGGCAGTCAAACCAGTGTCTGGTCTGAACTGAAGTAAATATGCCAACATACACACTTCTTGGTGTTCATTACCTACTTTGTTACTATTCTTATTCCATACCATACTATGTTGTATACCTCTATTTTTTTAATTGTTAGAATCCAATTCAACTTAAATTACCAAAAAAAAGTTTTTTTGCAAATAAGGTGCAAATTATATTGCATCGATGGTGGCGATTCCTAGAGGCCTTTTCTCCTTTTTTAGTTTTGAATAGCTGCCCCCATGGCTACACAACAGCTTGTTTATATAAACTATAGTAGTCTTTCTGAAGCAAGTTGTGCTAGTGTAGAGCAAAAGTACATTATAATTACATTACTTTAAAACACATACATTTTTTGGGGTTACTGTTCCTTTCGGGGCGAGGTTACACGGGGCGTTATGATGCATTTTTGAGCATGTGCGGTGGAACGTAAATAAGCCAATGAAACCACACTCGCAGGATAATATGGTTTTTTCAGCGCAAATATCTTGCAAAGTTTTGGCCGCCATATTGAAAATATGCAGTGTAACTGTATTTCAGCGAAGTGCATTTCCAAACCGGAGGATCCCATAAATTCAATAACCTTGTTTCCTTGGCGTATTGATATTTTTGCTGTAAAACGGAAATCTTGACGTCGCGTGGTGGATGTTGGCTCGAAAACAGCCCATGGGAATTGCTATAGTGCCTATTCTATTATTTTTAGTAGGCCTCATTTTGTACCTATTTACGCTCAAATATGAGGTTTTAAAAATGCCACGTTAAAACACCCCTTGTGACCTCACCCTAAGCTGCAAGGCAGATACAACTGGCGAATCAGCATACCATGTATAAACCAAGTATAAAGCAGTGCATATACACACACACGTGTCCTGGACCCATTATAGTATCTAACAATGTATCTAGCATATATCATAAATCAACCCTTGGTTTACCTTAACTTTTAGTATGCTATAGAATGGCTAATTCTAAGCAACTTTTCAACTGGCCTTTGCTTTGTTTTTTTTCAATGGTTTTTGAATTGTCTTCTTCTTCTTCTGAATCTTTTCAGCTTTCAAATGGGGGTAACTGACCCCATCTAAAAACAAATTAATTGTTATTGCTACTTTATATTACTCATCTTTCTATTCAGGCCTCTCCTCTTCATATTCTAGCAGAGTCAAACTGGGCCAGAACTGAACCCCACCACACTTCCCCAGGCAGCTGATTTCCCTCCCCCCGACCCACTGAAGTTAGGTTTAATTTGTATGGACTTGGGGAGAGCGGGTAGCAGCAGCCCCTGTAGAGGGGTGTGGGGGCCCCTGAGGCAGCAGTGGGCCCTGCACCCACCAGTCCAACCCTGTATTCTAGTCTCTTATTCAAATCAATGAATGCCTGTAGGGTCATTTTGACCCTAAACCTGGAGACCTGCTGAATAAAAAGCTAATAACTAAAAAAAAAAATACAAATAAAAAATGGAAACCAATTGCAAATTGTCTCAGAAACTCACTTACTACTTTATACTAAAATTTAATTCAAAGGTGAACAACCCTTTTAATGAATCAACAGATAGAAAATGGATTTACACAATTTCTCACCTAACAGCCATTCGTTCATTTAAGGCAAAAATGGTAAATACAAAACTCGTCTCGTTCACACTTGCATTAAAGACAAATTAATTTTCCCAGAAGTACAGGTAGTAACATAATGTTTGAAATGTGCCAGCATGTAATATGTTATACTGGCTTAACTGAAATAATTAAGACACCTGCATACACACTCCCTCATCATGCCCCCAAGCTCATGATGGTGCAGGGTTTGTTGCTTCTTTATACAGATCATAGTTTAACTAGAGTTTACACAAAGCATAGTTCAGTGTGAATCTCTTCACAATGCCAATTCAAGCTGGACAGTTACAGCTCCTTACGTTATAGCAAGTTGTATACATTTGTACTTTGAAATGATGTACAGTGCCAGATGCATGTAGACAAATCTCCACCACTTAAATGGCAGAGATTTCTCAGCACAGTGGGACCTGCCTGCTTCATAGGGTAAGGCCAAACGAGGAGATTCGGGGAGATTTTGTCGCCTGGCGCTAATGCGCTAATGCACACGCGGCGATGCGTTTTCTATAGTCGCCCGAAGTTGCCTCAGCGAGGCAACTTTGGGCGACTATTGAAAACGCATCGCCGCGTGTGCATTAGCGCAGGCGACTTTGCATTGTAGCCTATGGGGAAAAATGCGGAGGCAGTTCGGGGAGATAGTCGCGCAAAAGACGAGGCGATTAGTCGCCAGGCGACAAAATCTCCCCGAATCTCCTCGTGTGGACTAGCCCTTAAGTAACAGAAAATAACAATATTTGTGTTTCTGTAAAATAAGAAGGTTATTATGAAAATGGGGGTGAATAAACATTTATTGTATCCCTATAAGTAACAGAAAGCTAATTAGGAGTACCTTTTCTAAATCAGAGTAATTAAATACGAATGTTTTTAGTTGAACCACTTTGTGTCATTTTTTTTCCTTTTGTTCTTTATCAAGTAAAGCTGTCAGTGCACTCAATAATCAGCAATAGGCAGCCACTGCAGTCATGTACTTTCATCATAACAGCATGCTGCTTTAGATCCAGCTTCCATGGTAACGCTTGTATTCTACTGCTTAAGATCCAGTTACTGTAACTAAACTTAGTTTTGCATTGTAACACATTTCAGTACATTTTAGGGAACCTGTTTTCCAAAGCAGCTACGCAAAAGAAAAAAAATGTAACGCAAAGTGTTCTAAAAATGAAAAACACAGTGTCCTCATTAAATACATCAACTATTTCTTCCATAAATATGGACATAAAATAACTCCAGCACACGTAGCACGAAGGGGCACGCCCCCGAAACGTTGTATTGTTGGATTGACATTAAACACGGGAGCAATCCCTTGAGCATGCTACGTGTGCTGGAGTTATTTTATGTTCATTAATGTTGGAGGGGCCGTCCTCCTATACCCCAGGCACCGTACTTAATTATTGGGAGAGGCCAGGTGTGCGTGTGCAACTCCTTTGCCCATTCCATAAATATGGAGCCTTTTAACTGAGCAGTATTTGATCAAATATACCATCTACACAATATTCTGTTTCATTACAACCCCAATAAAACTAATACATGATGACCAAACAACCATGATTTAAGATGAATATCAGGGAATCTTATCCCTGTTTCCTGCCTCTCCTTGTTTCTGTTGGCCATCAGCATCTTAGTACTTAGTGAGGTTCTGGACTGAATTGGTTATCTACTCCTGGATTTTGGTAGCAACCAGTATCCTGCCACAGTTCTTTGGTTCAAATTATAATTCTAAACTAGATGGTGGTAGAATCCAGTACCCACTTCCTTTGTTCAAATTAGGATTCTAACCTGGATGTGGTAGTATTCAGTACCACTCTGCAGTCCCTTGGTTCAAATTATAATTCTAACCTGGATGGTGGTAGAAACCAGTATCCCTCCACAGTCCATTGGTTCAAATGATGACTCTAACCAGGTTTTTGGTAGCAACCAGTACCCCTCCATAGTCCCTTGGTTCAAATGATAACTCTACTTTGGATATTGGTAGAAACCAGTAACCATCAACAATCCATTGGTTCAAATTATGATTATAACCTGGAACCAGTACCCCCCCAGTGATTTAAAATAGGGCTTAATTGTGGCTCCAAGTAGTGGCTACCTCCTGCCTCTGTTGTAAGATATGCTGAATACCAGCAATCCTGGGAATAACCCAACATAAAAATGCATAGGAACCAGTTAATGAAGGTTTCCTTCTTAATATTCCCATTCCCAATATTCTAACGATGCATGGTTCACAGATGAGGAAATTCAAAAGAGACTAGAACATGTTAAGTTAAACAAAGGTCCGGGGCCAGATGTTATTCGTCCCAGGGTACTTAGCAAATTTAGCGCTGTGACTGCCAAACCTCTTTACTTAATTTTTCAGGATTCATTGAGGTCTGGCATGGTTCCCGAGAGACTGGCGAATTGCAAATGTGGTGCCTCTGTTCCAAAAGGGATCCCGTTCTCAGCCTCAAAACTATAGGCCAGTTAGTCTGATGTCCGTGGTAGGAAAGGTTTTCGAAGGGTTAATAAAGTATAAGATATTGGACTTAATAGTAAATGATAATACTATGGGGCAAATTCATTAACCTGCGGAAATTCGCCAGTGACTGCTTCGATCACATCGCCACACTTCGCCAGTCGAAAATTCGCCGGGACAACGCTAATTCACTAAAATGCGAAGTTGTGCCCAGGGCTCCGAACGATGGCAAAGTTTCGCTAGCGTTAATTTGGCAAGCAAAGCGAAGTTGCGCTAGCGTTGGCTAATTTGCATACGGTGGGAAGTTAAATTTCAATGGACGTATATGTTGCAGCAAATACATTACACTACACAAGCCCAGGGAACCTTAATAAAAGAAAATAGAGTTGTTATATTGCCCTACACATGTGCCCAGTGTATAGTTTATGTGCCATATGTAAGGAAATGTAGGGGGGGAAGCTGGGTACCCTAAAGAAAATTTACGATCTTTTGCAGCCTATCACCCTGAAAAACTGAAAAGATGCTTTGAGACTTAGAAAAATGTAATGTTACTAAAGCAAATAAAGTTCTGTCTTGCATAAAAAAGGGCATTAACTCAAGGGATGAAAACATAATTATGCCTCTTTATAGGTCCCTGGTAAGGCCTCATCTGGAGTATGCAGTTCAGTTTTGGACTCCAGTCCTTAAGAGGGATATAAATGAGCTGGAGAGAGTGCAGAGATGTGCAACTAAACTGGTCAGAGGGATGAAAGACTCCAATTATGAGGGTAGACTGTCAAGGTTGGGGTTGTTTTCTCTCGAAAAAAGTCAATTGCGAGGGGACATGATTACACTTTACAAGTACATTAGAGGAAATTATACACAGATAGCAGGTGAGCTTTTTACCCATAAAGTGGATCACTGCACCAGAGGCCACCCTTTCAGAGTAGAAGAAAAGAAGTTTAATTTGAAGCAACGTAGGGGGTTCTTCACAGTCAGGACAGTGAGGTTGTGGAATGCACTGCCGGGTGATGTTGTGATGGCTGATTCAGTTAATGCCTTTACGAGTGGCTTGGATGATTTCTTGGACAGACATAATATCAAAGGCTATTGTAATACAAAACTCTATAGTTAATATATATATATATATATATATATATATATTATATATATATATATATATATATATATATATATATATATATATATATATATATATATATGGGTTTTCATTTGGAGGGGTTGAACTTGATGGACTTTGTCTTTTTTCAACCCAATTTAAAATTGTAATTATATATTAAAGGAGCCTCATTTAACTTATACTTGGAAATAATCCAAAGATTTATGATTCTAACCTGGATGGTGGTAGAATCCAGTACCCATCCGCAGTCCATTGGTTCAAATTATGACTCTAACCTGGTGATAGAAACCAGTACCCACAGTTCCTTTGATTAAAAATAAGGATTCTAACCTTGGATTTTGGTAGCAACCAGTCCCTTGGTTCAAATTATGAATCTAACCTGGATGGTAGAACCTCATTTAACTTCTACTTCTAAATAATCCAAAGACTTGTGTGTTGCTGTATGTGTTTTTGCCATATTTGTTCAGGAGCTAGTGTGTTTCCATGTGTAAAATTGAAAGGGGTGAGCTAATAGATGCCAAGCAGAGACAACTGGCTCCTATTCCCTGTCCTTTGTTTTATAAGCACTACCCGGTTATGAGGCAGCTTTGGCATTGAAGCTAACTCATGCACATGTTTGTTCTTTAATCCTCCTCTGAAAGAACAGAAACAGAATGAAATATCACTGACAATGTGATTCAAATGGGGGGTAGATATATAATGGGGCATATTTATTAAAGAGTGAAATTAGGGATCACCACGGTCCACTAGTGTGAAATGAATCCACTTTCCATTCATTTCTATGGGAGTATTTATCAATGTGTAAAAGTGAAAGTTCACCATTCTCTAAATATGCCTTTAAAAATGCTATAGAAATGAATGGAAAGTGGCAGACTATCGCACTAGTGGACAGTGCTGATCTCTAACTTCACTCTTTGATAAATAAGCCCCAATGTCTACATATTCCTTCATCCTCTCACTGGTTCTTTGCCTTTGTTCTATTATATATTTTGCCTCCATATTCCTAATGCACTGATGATACTGTAGAAATATTTGCTGCTGGAACAGTGGGTATATTGATTTTGCTGTCTGTGTGTCAGGGAGCCGGGAGCTCCCTCCAGGGAGGTTGTCAGGATCAAGGAGGAAGCCCTCTTGAGGGTACAAGGTCGCGGTGTCCAAAGGGTTAAACGAAGAATAGTCAGGATCAGGCAAGAGTTCACAGGCAGGCAGAATACAAACAAAGTCCAGGCAAAGGGTCAAGAAACAGATCAGGAACAAGATTTGGCAATAAGGCACACAGGAAACCCAGGATACACTTTAGGGAAAGTATTCCTATTCTTGGGCGCCATTCTGGCGTCTAGTTGGCGCTTTTATTTTCAAATTTGGCGCCATTCTGACGTCATTGACGCTCTTGCGCCGACGTCGACACGCTGACGTCATCGCGCCGGCGCCGCTACCCACGTGGCGGCCATGGGCGCCGCCATTTTGGGAGCGACGCCGGCAAGGAGGGACGCGCCGCCCGGAGCTCCGGGCGGCGATCGTGACACTGTGCTTTCTGAACCCACTGCTGCTTCTCACCTTTATAGCAAGCAATTGCTCCATTTGTCTTCTGCCTGTAATTACTGTTTATTCACATCCACCTCTACCCGAGATCTCTGCACGTGAGAGCAATGGCTTAAAATATCTTGCAGTTTGCATGTGGACACCAGAAATCCACCCTGTTTTATTTTATCCCTATTACACCATTAGGATCTTGTGTAAAATGGGAAAAAAAGTAATCTGTGGCAATAGCTTAATGCTATAGTGTACAAATGGGTGGGACTGAGGGTGCAGTTGTCCATCATTTACATATTCTTAAGCAATATATACACAGAAAACACAATGCCTTAGCACAGAGCTGAAATAAAAAAACATGAAAGCACAGTATTAGAAGTAGCCAAGCAGAAGACATTTCTATTGAATAAATCTTCTCATTTCCATGGCCTCAGGTACAGACTATAAAGTACACATCTGATCATACCAAGAATAATAGATGAGGCAGGCTCTAGTGAATTGATTGCCAATAAAAAGAAACAATAATCACATGGGACTAAAACTCAGTTTCAGTTGCAGTGCTAATCCCACTGCAGACAATATGCATAAATTTCTCTCTTTGTATAAAGGAATATATAGACACCTTACATTCAGATTTGTTTCCTAGAAATGTAATATATTGTAATAGGTTATTTTTGCAATGTAGCCTTAAATATCCTATTATTTCACTTAACTGCCCCTTTTCTCCATGTACCGCCCTGAAATGTGGATCCAACAGAGGTAGGCTTTAGTAAAAAAAACTAGAAGTGGATCCTTTTGACAGAACAAAGCCTATTGTTCCACATTTTATATAAAAAAGATCTGTAACAATATAAAAAACCATGGCTTCATCCACATGATTTTGCCATCTTGAATATCATCTTTCTCAAGCCAATGGCACTGCAATACCCAGTGTGCTCTGTTCTGCTGTTAAGAAGCTAAGCTTAGGTCAGAAATTACAAAACATTAGCAGAAAGTGAGTTTATACAACTGGTTGACTGGTTTCTATGCTGCCAAGTAATTTCTAATAAGCCTTCTATTGTGTATTTAATTCTGTATATACACTGTATATGCATTGTATGCATTTTATGTATATAATACACAAAACCCATGACTATCCTGTAAATGATACCCCTATAAATGGCTCTTAGTGATGTGATCATTTATAATTGGTGCTTAGTGATGTCATTTCTGCCAGAAACTTGTGTATTATAATAAATAAGCCAAACAATATCCTGTACATTATATTGATGTCTGTGGTCAGTGAGGCCTGGAGCCACGTTCTTTTATATAGTCCCAAGCTCAGGTAATTGACTGCAGCCAAGAATATATGCACAAGGACTGGCATGGCATTGGATACAAAAACCCAAAATACAACTGGTAGCCTCAGGACCTGGGATAGTTTTCTCTACCATATAAAATGTTGCTCCTAAACCAACAAATGTAATTATTTTTTAGCTGTAATATTGGTATTGGTAGGCAGCAATCTTGAATGCGCCCTATGAAAACAAGTAAATATTGTTAGTTTCCCAGGTGCCTTCGGTCATGCGACTTGGGGTGATATTCTAAATTGCAGTGCAGCAGTAATGAGTGACTGAAGTTTATCCAAGCACAAGTCACATGACTGAAGGCACCTGGGAAACTTACAACTTGTCTAGCCCCATGTCAGATTTCAAAATGAAATATAGAACAATCTGTTTGCTCTTTTGAAAAATTAAATTCAGTGCAGAATTCTGCGGGAGCAGAGCTATTAACTGATGCATTAAAAAGTTTTTCCATGATAGAATCCCTTTGAGTCACCATTAGACAAAGGAGTAGCCCTAAATACAGGAGATCAGTATTTTCGGCCTTCACATCCTTTTAAGTTAAGATCCACAGCTTAAACTTAAATCTTTATGGTTCAAACTGAAGGCAATGCTGACATGAATGTCGAATAAAAGCAATAAAACAAAACTGATAGAGAGCCAAATTGCTGACAGCACATTGCAACACTGTGGTTTGAGTTAAATTCTCCGCATAGTCTCTCCATTTACTTCTAGAACTCCGGTTTAACTCCTGACACAAGCTTCTCATCCAAGAAAAAGGAAATGGCAAATATAAGGAATGTGTGGTTCAGAGCAGAACCCAATCAGAGTACAGGGAGCCAGATCAAAAGCACATGGCCAAAAGGTCGCCTTTTGAGTACTTGCTTTATGTTATTGCCACTGTTTGTTTTGGCAAAAGAAGCAAAAAGTGTGCTCTGTGCTAATATCATATTCCAAGTAGACTATTAGAGGTCGTCAAATATCTGACATCAGTCATAGGCAGTTTTTAAAGCCCCTTCAAGGTAAGCTAAATCAGTTACACATTGTTCATGTTACTTCGTAAAGCACATTTAGACTAAATGAAAAAATAAAATAGAACAAAAAGCATTTATAACGTTTTTACCACCTGCATTCCAATGCTTTCAGGATTAATTTCTTAGTCTATAAATCTTGGCATTTTTTCCACATGAATATTAAAATAACATTTTTCAAACCGAACTCCAGTGCTCTTTTTTTTGTTTCACATGTGGAGGAGCTTTTTACATTATGTCAGCTCCCCTATCAATAAAAGATGCTTGCCAAAGTGTCTTTTGTAATGTGCGGGGGAGCTTAGCGCCAAAGGTTTTTATACCTAAGGGCACATTTACTAAGCTCAAGTGAAGGATTCGAAGTAAAAAAAGTTTGAATTTTTGGGTACTTCGACCATCGAATAGGCTACTACGACCTTCGACTACGACTTTGACTTCGAATCGACCGATTCGAACTAAAAATCGCTCGACTATTCGACCATTCGATAGTCGAAGTACTGTCTCTTTTTAAAAAAAAAGAAACCTACCGAGGTACAATGTTAGCCTATGGGGACCTTCCCCATTACTTTTCTAAGGTTTTTTTGATTGAAGGAAAATCCTTCGATCGATCGATTAAAATCCTTCATATCGTTTGATTCAAAGGATTTCATCGTTTGATCAAACCATTTTTCCTTTGATCGTTCGATCGTAGGATTTGCGGTAAATCCTACGAATTCGTAGGATTTTACCTTGAGGGTCGAACCCTCGATATTCGAACCTTAGTAAAAGTGCCCCCAAGTGGTTAGAACTTCAAACATATTTTAAAAAAATTAATACCAATCATTAATACTAACCCACAGAAAACTTTCTTTTTTTTTCTTTTTTTTACAAACCAACCTTACTATTTCAGAATAGGTTCGAATAAATACATTGTTGAAAGCTAACAGTGAAAATATTTAATTTAAAAAAAAGATTAAATATTTAATATAAATATAAAGTATATATTTCCGAATGTAAAAAGTCTAACAAGGCAATGCAGGTATGGGGTCTGTTAACGGGAAACCCGTTATCCAGAAAGCTCCGAATTATGGGAAGGGTGTCTTCCATAGACACTATTCTAATTAAATAATATAATTTTTTTTTTTAATTATTTTGTTTTTCTCTGTAATAATAAAACAGTACCTTGTACTTGATCCAAACTAAGATATAATATAACAAAGATCAAAATTACAGAAAACTCCAGGTCCTGAGCATTCTAGATAATAGATTGCATACCTGTATTATACTTAACCTTTTTTTATATTAAGCAAATATACTCCACAGTTCTTTAAAGAGTTTATACATCATTCATATCAGTCTGTGCCCCTGTGGAGCTTACAATCTATGTTCCTATTGTTAGATCCTTTAACATATTCCTTTATTATTTGGATAAAAGTCTATGGGAGATGGACTTTTTTTTTTTTAATTAAGAGCTTTCTGGATAACGGGTTTCCAGATAACAGATCTCATACCTGTAATAAACTGTAAGTGATTTCCAGGGTTCTCTTGGCTACAAAGGCACTGGATCACTGACAAATAGGGATGTCACCTTTTGACCCGGTTGAATCCGGGCAGGAATGAAGGGCTGTGATGCAATGGGGGGGCTAGACTGTGATGCTGTGGGGGCAGGCTGTGACATCAGGGGAGGCACTATTATGTGACAATTGGTGATTGGCCAATCGCCGAGTCAATCAGTCAGGGAAAAACCTAAGTTCAACAAACCGGGCTGTCTCGGTCAAAACTGGACAGGTGGCAACCCTACTGACAAAGGCACTCACCTCAAAATGTTTTTTTGCTTAACAAGACAAAGTACAGGGAGAATTAATGTGCCAGGCAGTGTATGTTCTCTCTCAGTACAAGCTTTGAGCAACTTGGGCCAATTTCTTTATTTCCTGAACCTGCTCTACCAACATTGCTTTAATTCTGGCAATGCCCATATACAGGTAACATTTACTCACACTCCACACTATGCATAAATATTCACTTCAGTTCTGTTTATTGTTTATTATCAGCCTGAACTACAATTTGTGCTATAAATGTAAATCAAATAGTGCTATAGTGCTTTGAAACAAAAATATCCCAGAGTACGATTAAGTAGTAAAATATATATGTATTGCGAGAGCAATCATTATGTCTTTTGCTCTGCAGTTCAACAAGCTGCATTGTGAGCCATACATACAGTACTACATTGTTGGACTAATCTAAAATATTGTACTTTGTCAGATAAGAGATGCAATTCCCTGTCAGATATCTGTTTCTAATATTTCTGTTCATCTGCTATAAAAAGTGTTGTGGATAAAAATAAAAGACTGCAACGGCTGGACAAAGGCCTATTTAGAATTATTTTGCTACACACACACAAACATGGGCACAGCTGAAAGCATACTGTGCTTGTGCCTCTATAATTAATACAGATTAGATTACAATATAAATCACAGAAAAGAAAGAAACTCTGTTTTCTAGTACAGGTATAGGATCCCTTAACCGGAAACGCGATATCCAGAAATCTCCGAATTACGGAATGGCTGTCTCCCATAGACTTCATTTTATCCAAATAATCCAAATTCATTAAAAATGATTTCCTTTTTCTCTGTAATAATAAAACAGTAGCTTGTACTTGATCCAAACTAAGATATTATTAATGCTTATTGGAAGCAAAACCAACCTATTGGGTTTATTGAATGTTTAAATGAATTTCTAGTAGACTTAAGGCATGAAGACCCAAATTATGGAAAGATCCATTATCCGGAAAACCCCAGGTCCCGAGCATTCTGGATAACAAGTCCCATACCTGTACTGTCAAAAATATATCTTAATATAAGATTTTATATATCATGAGCGTTTTTGAAATTCGAGAGACTTTGGAAATACCAAAAATTTCCAAAAATAGATAATAATAATATTGTCAGGGACCTTGCGGCTCCAGTAGCAGGGAAGTCCGGGCCAAGGCGGAAGCACTAGGCCAATAATCCAGTTCATGGTAGCCAAAGGGTTAATCAGGAGACGCAGTCAGGATGCAGGCCAAAGTTCCCAAGGCAGGCAGCAAAAGGTCTTGTCAGAATCAAAGCCGGGGTCAAAGTCGAAGAATCAAGAGGAAATAGCAAGTTAGAAACACCCAGGAACACCAGCAATTGGGACCTATAATCAGGAATTGAACAGGTGTCCTGAGCTTCCTTTTATTTCAAATTTGGCGCCAAAACACGGCATCATGACGTCGCGTGTGTACACATTGACATCAGCACACCGGCGCCGGATCGCAATTGGTGACCATGGGTGCCACCATCTTGGATTCGCCACCGCCGTGGACGGGAGCACTACAGAGTGCTCCTGACAAAAATAAGGTTAAAGTAGATAAACTGTAACTTAGTTGAACTAAATATGCAGAACATGAGCCGAGATAAAAGAAGAATGCAAATATATAATTAGTTCATTTTAAACATAAAAATGAAATAATACATAAAGCTAGGTTCATATGGGCATGTTGTTTGTACACACTGGGGCACATTTACTTAGCTTGAGTGGGAAGGATTAGAATGAAAAATACTTAGAATTTCTAAGTTTTTTTTTGGCTACTTCAACCATCGAATTGGCTACTTTGACCTTCGACTACGACTTCAACTTCGAATCGAACGATTCGAACTAAAAATCGTTCAACTATTCGTCCCCCTAAAAACCTACTGAGCACCAATGTTAGCCTATGGGGACCTTCCCCATAGGCTTTTCTAGCAATTTCTGATCGAAGGAAAATCGTTAGATCAATGGATTAAAATCCTTAGAATTGTTCGATACGAAGGATTTAATCGTTCGATTTAACGATTTTTCCTTCGATCGTTCGATCAAATGAAATGCGTAAATCCTTCGACTTCGATATTCCAAGTCGAAGGATTTTACTTCGATGGTCGAATATCGAGGGTTAATTAACCCTCGATATTCGACCCATAGTAAATGTGCCCCACTGCTAGCAATACCGTCCAGAACAGATCCTGATGCTATTATTTGGAAGCCCCCAAACAATCAAATTATGAGAAGGAACATTCATCCATTCATCCATTCAGCTGTTGCTCAAATATCTGCTGATAAGTTCTTGGTGTGAATGGATTTACCAATACACCCAATCAGAATCTGCATAATTCTAAGAAGATTTCAGTTACTTGGATCATTTGTGCCAATACCAGTGGGGAGCTAATGGAGACTGGGCGAAACTGTCCAAGATTTCTGACCATCTGTAGCCAAAAGATACGTTTTACCCAACATGAACTGAAAGAAGAAAAAGTCATGTACAACGGGTGCACCTTTGTTGCCATTAGTGCTTTTGCTTGTGTCCCCAATGATTTATATTTTTACCAGTGGCAAGTGAAAGTATGGGTTTTATGAATGCAGGTATGGGATATGTTATCCAGAAACCCATTCTCCAGAAAGTTCAGAATTACAGGAAGTCATCTCCCATAGACTCCATTTTAATCAAATAATTAAAATTTAAAAAAACAATTTCCTTTTTCTCTGTAATAATAAAACTGTACTCTGCGATTAATCCCAGCTAATATAAAAAAATAATCCTAATTGGTGGCAAAACAATCCTATTGTGTTTAAATGATTTTTTAGTAGACTTTAGCTATGGTGATCCAAACTATAGAAACACCCTTTATCTAGAAAACCCCAGGTCCCAAGCATTCTATATAATGGGTCCCATCCCTGTACTTAAATAGACAGTATACCACCAGATCATAGAGTAGGAAAAAATAATCTTCTAGAAGTAGTCATTCTTTCTATTTTCCTGAATGCTCAAATATGGCTTCATGTATTGACCCTTTATGGATGAAAGTAATTCCATCAGGTTGCACATATCAGAAAATCTTGTCTTGTCTTCCATGAATTGTTCATCTTGTGGGCCAATCAGTATCACAATTTAATAATCAGTCACTGTTTATGAAAAATTAGAGATGTGACCTAAAAGAGGTGGAACATGAGTGGATTAGAGAGTGTCTGGGGGTAACTGTGTATACCAGTGACAGCAGCATCCAGTAAGATGGCCTCCAACAGGAGCACAGATAGATAAATAAGGTACACAGAATAATAAATGCTAAAGAGAACTTCCTCTGTACTTGTTTACAGCTAAGTGACAGGCAAGAATGGAGCATTTATTCACATTCTAAAGCTCTCCTGGTAATCTCTCTCCTGGCATGGAAGAACACGAAGGCATGAGCGTGACTTTATCTGTCAAACAGGAGTAAAAAAAGCAATTGCCTGTGGCTGTGATTAAGGGAGGGGCCAAGCTGGATTTAAGTCTATAATGAACAACAGGGCAGCTCTTACAGCAAGAGAAAAGAAAGAGAAGAACACGGAACAGCTCCATGTTCTTCTATTTGTTATTGAAGAAATTGCACAGCTAATCTCATGCTTCTTAAAGCATTCTGTGCAAAATGACTTCACTGCTTTAAGCACAGCGGGTTCACTTTAGGAGAAAGAAAGCATAACTCATAGCATAATGGTATAACCATTGGTGCAAATCACAATGCATACATCTCAGTGGTCTTCTCCCCATCCCTTTGTAGAGGAGCTTATTTTCCTCTATGGCAAAAAGCAATGGGACTTGATAATGTGCTAATAATATGGCTGTCAATCAGGTAAGATTTTTAGCCAACTGATAAATCTGATTTCATTAAGTAATAGTAGTAGTAAGGTAAGATTCTTAGAGCAACCTTTGCAACAATTGGGCCATTGGCTCTGTTATGTTTGTTAACTGCATTCATTATCAGCATATCAGCAGCCCAGATTGAATAAAGCTGGCCATAGACGCAAAGATCTGATCGTACGAATCGAGGATTTGTACGATTTTCAGAACATGTGTGGAGAGTCCCGACATTTTTCGTCCGGCGGAGATCGGTCGTTTGGTCGATCGGACAGGTTAGAAAATTTCTGTCGGCTGCCGATAATATCTCTGCGTGTATTGCCGATCGTACGATTTTCAGTGGGAGACTGTCACTAGCTTTGGTTGGACATAGATATCGTACGATTGCTGTCAGGGGCAGAACATTGCTGATCTGTTCTTTTACTAATCTGACTGGTAAGACTTTGATCTGAATGGTTAGTGGCGGGTCGGGAGATGGGAAAATCCGATCGTACGATGATTCGTACGATTGGATCTTTGCATCTATGGCCAGCTTAAGAGTCTGGAATATGAATAGCAGAGGGTCAAAATAGAAAGAGGAGTAATAAAAACCCTTTGTTAAGTGTCAGATGACTAAGGCACATAATTAAAAAACTATAAGAAATAAATAATGAAGGCCAACTGAAAAGTTGCTTAGAATTGACCATTCTATAACATACTAAAAGTTTACTTTAAGGTGAACTACTCCTTTAAGGTAATACAACCACTTCAATTATCTATCATCGTCATAGGGAAAAAGAAAAAAAAATATCCTATTGTATTTAAGTTAAAGGGATTCTGTTATGATTTTTATGATGTAGTTTTTATTTCTAAATTACACTGTTTACACTGCAAATAATTTACTCTACCATATAAATTTCATTCCTGAACCAGCAAGTGTTTGTTTTCAAGTTGTAATATTGGTGTGTAGGCAGCCATTTCAGGTCATTTTGCCTGGTCATGTGCTTTCAGAAACAGCCAGCACTTTAGGATGGAACTGCTTTCTGGCAGGCTGTTGTTTTTCCTACTCAATGTAACTGAATGCAGTGTCGGACTGTGCTGGGGGAAACCAGGAAAAAACCCGGTGGGCCACGGGCTCTTGTGGGCCCCGCCGGCCCAGATCCGATTCTAGGTGGCAAGACCCCTCTTTGTCGTGGGTCGCAGTGAAATAAAAATTTTACGCGTGCACACTGATGTCACGCTGTGCGCATACTTAGAAACCGGGCACGGTGTGCGCGCGCCTATGGACAAATGTGACGCGGCGCTCCGGAGAGGCGAGGGGTGCCCTGGGGCAGTAGCCCCAAGCCCCCCAGTCAGATCCTGACTGAATGTGTCACAGTGTGACCTGGATTTTACTATTGAGGGCTCTTCTTAGATCTACCAGGCAGCTGTTATCTTGTGTTAGGGAGCTGCTATCTGGTTACCTTCTCATTGTTCTTTTGTTAGGCTGCTGAGGGGCGAAGAGTGGGGGTGATATCACTCCATTTGCATTAAAGAGTGACTAAAGCTTATCAGAGCACAAGTCACATAAAATTAAATATAAAAAAAAAAATCTGTTTGCTCTTTTGAGAAATGGATTTCAGCGCAGAATTCTGCAGGAGCAGCACTATTAACTGATGCGTTTTGAAAAAAACATATTTTCACATGACAATATCCCTTTAACAATTAATCTGCAAATTTTTTGTTCCGTCATTTTACCAACACAAACACTGGCTCATATATTAACATATATTTAACTGGAGCAATCAAAAGTTAAATGTTTCGGTGTCTTCATGTGGATTAACCTCAGATATTCAGATGTCTGTGTGATTGAAGAGGACAGTTTCAATTAGCTAAAGAACAAATCTGAACAGACAGAACTCTAATGGTTTATGGCCCCCTATCTTCTATATTCAAGCCAGTTCAGCACAAAAGAAAATTTATGCCAGGCCAACATGTACTTCCAGTGGGAATTGCCATTTGATTAATATGTTGCTATTTTATCCATAAACCTGTCCCAGTTTTCCAGCTGCAATCATCCATAAATAGATATATCCTGCTACTTCTAGCTGTAAAACAAGCTCTGCGCTATGGCTTACATTAAACATGGGTTTCAGTTTTTAACAATGTGAGCAAAATTTTGTGATAAATTTGGTGCATTATTTTTGCTCAATATGGTGTCCTACTTTTGCAGTAAAGATACTATACATAAACGCTGACAAGTCTTCCATTGCACAACTGTCTTTTGAGGCAACCAGTCTGGTTCGGTTTATCTGACTAAGCGGTTTTATTAAGACAATACATTCATTTGAAGGAAAAGATTTTAAAGTGACACTGACACTTCTAATCTGGTATCAGCAATGCAAAAAGTGCCAGGTGGGTGGTTATCTTTGTATGCGGAATCCAAACCTGCTGTGGTGTCAAGCATGTCAAATTTCCGACCAGCTTCTTTGCTACTATTAATCTCTGCTATTTTGTTCCTCTATTGCGTTGTATATATAACAAACAGGTTTTATCACAACTAAGAACAATTAACTGACTGTTTAGGGGCTGCCTAGCAGACTTGTACAAAGTCCTTTAGGAGAGAATGTTGAATTGTTATATAGTATAGCCTTGTAAATCTCACTTTATCGGTTGTCACCTCAGCTGAACCACCAGTAGCCACGTGTAATAGAAACAAATAAAGATTTTTCCATTACTGTGTCTTGCAGAGAACATAGAGAAGGCGAGGGCTTCAAAGGGGCAAGGAAAGAGATGAAGTACTACAAAATGACCAATAAACCCCATACAAAAATAGAGATTAGTTTATTGCTGCCATCAACCACTTCTTAGAAAGATTTCTCATGAATGTGGAAAAAGCATTATAGCCAGTGGTAAGACATTTTTATTACTCTGGAGCATTAAGCTTGATAGCCCTTTTACAAAAAAGAAGAGGGAATAAACCATGTTTAGGCTGTCAATACAGGGCTTGCCTCTCTATGACCTATTGCCCGCTGCTGCTATGTAAGGTATTTTGCATTAGAGGCCATTATTACTAGCAATGACCACAATAATATTAAAGAGGACCTGTCACCCAGACATAAAAATCTGTATAATAAAAGTCCTTTTCAAATTAAACATGAAATCCAAATTCTTATTTTTATTAAAGCATTCAAAGCTATTCATAACTTGTTTAAAAATCTCATCTGTCAATCAAATATTTCCTGCCCCTCCTCTATGTCTTAGGCATTGGGCAGGCACTTACTTTCACTTTCCATCCAACACTTAAAGGAAAACTATACCCCCCAAACAATGTAGGTCTCTATAGAAAGATACTGCATAAAACAGCTCATATGTAAAATCCTGCTTCATGTAAATAAACCATTTTCATAATAATATACTTTTCTAGTAGTATGTGCCATTGGGTAATCATAAATAGAAAATTGCCATTTTAAAAAATATGGGATCGTAGGATTCACTGTACTCACAAGCATACCAACAAACCATACATGTTAGGTCACACAGAGTTGTGTCTTTTGCTTCCACACTTCTTCCTGTTACAGTTAGAGTTGTAGTATTTCTGGTCAGGTGATCTCTGAGGCAGCACACAGACCATCACAAAATGGTGGCTCAAGGTAAGAGATGTAAAAGGGCAGGATTTACTTAAATATATATTCCAGTTTGGTAAGATTCTTTAATATGCAACTTAATATGATATGAACTATCTGTTGCTTAAGTGTTCATTTTGGGGGTATAGTTTTCCTTTAATAGATGTAACTGCTCTCCATACATCCCCCCTCTCTCTTTACCATTTAATTGTGTAACCAGTGCATGGGGATGGCTATCAGGTCCCCTATTCTGGTGCACAAACAAGATGATGAGATGATGCAAGTCTTGCCTTAATAACAGAGTCCACAAAATGGCTCCTGCCTGCTTGCTATAATTATGAATTCCTAGACCAAAGGAAACAAGGTATAAATAATTTATATACAGTAGTGTAATTAAATTTTGCTTGACAGACTTGATAAAATTGGATTTGGATTTTTTTTTTCAGGTAACAGGTCCCCTTTAACAAGCTCTTTGGCACCTAAGCCATGTTAGGGGGGATATACAACAGGAAAGCTACCAAAGGACACAAGCAATGTTTTGGAAAGACGGAAACCAGTTAAGCATTGTAAAATCTGCAAAAGAAGACAGTGCTAGTTTCAAAGACTCAGGGCAAAACAAAAGTCAAAAGAGGTTGTTTACCTTCTAACAATGTTTCCAGTTCAGTTGGTTTAAAAAATAAAGACTTTTTTTCAATTAATTTCCATTTTTTAAGCGTAAAGTTTAATTTCTCACCACCTTATGTCTTTCTAAAGCGGCTTTTTGAAAGGGGGGGGTTCACCGACTCTGTAAACTGCTCTACATTGATATATTTAATTTATACATGTCTTACTTTTGCCCTTCTGAGCAGAATCCCTGAGTTTCAGGTTTTAGAATTGATACAACAGTTGCTAATATTCCACAGATACTGCTGAGAAATAGACACTCCCCAATTGCATAAATGACAATATAATGTAGTTGTGTCCTGTACTGGTAAAACTGGTTTGTTTGCTTTTCGAAACACAACTATAGTTTCTATAAACAAGCTGCTGTGTAGCCATGGGGGCAGCCATTCAAGCACAGGATACACAGTAGATACCAGATAAATGTAGCCCAATCCCATTGTATACTACAGAGCTTATTTGTTCTCTGCTGTGTATCCTGTGCCTTTTCTATTTTTTTATCTTAGAATGACTGTTTCCATGGCTGCATAGCAGCTATTTATAGTTTACCAGTCGTACTAGTGCAGGGCAACTGTACTTTAGATTTTCATTACTTTAAAACACTTTCATTTTTGCTTGTTACTGTTCCTTCTAAACTTCAATTTTGGAAAAACAGTAAAAAATAAAAAATGGAAAGCCCTTTACAAAAGTTTTTTTTTGGTGAACAATCTGTCTAGAATTTAACCGGAAAAAAAAGTGTTTGGAAGGTGAAAAACCCCTTTAAGACTAGGCATTGTACAGTATATAAAATAAAGATAAGCAGACCATTAAATACATAATAATGGGCAGGGTGTTACTAGGTTTTTCTTTATGCAGGAACATTTCAATAAACAACTTAGCAGCTCAGCAGGGTACACGGTACCTTAAAATTCTAGCAAGAAATACAAATAAGAAAGGCAAGTGCCACAATACATGAAATTATAAAAAATTAAAATATATTCAATCCTACTACTCACAAGCCAACATTATCAGTAAGCATATCTAATAACAGCAACAGTCTACTTCTCCTCTGCTCCTACACCCATAGTATGGCATACCACATCCTATACTGTAATAAATGTTTCAAAATTAAAGTTAAAAAAGGCAAAATTATTAATAATAAAAATTAGCATTTCACATTTCAATCTATCAATCTATCTAGCCATCTATCGATCTATCTATCTCTATCTATCTTCTTTTTTGTTTCTTTTGTAATAAAAATAGTTTATATATGACAAATAACTTTCTGTTTACCAGTAAGCCAAGCATCTTGAAATAGAAAAGAGGTAATACAATATTTTAAAGGACATTATTCTATAATTTTGCATGTTAATATAATGTTGTACTTGCCATTGTTGTTTCTTGTATAGATCCAAAACTGTTTATAAAAATGTTGACTACGACATCCACAGGAATGCCTGAAAAATGAACAAGAAATAAAGCAAAAACATGTTAGCAAAACTACATAGTGACTGACAATTTTTTTTAATGTAATACAGGTATGGGATCCATAATCCAGAAAAGGAGAAGACCATCTCCCAATGATTTTGTTTTTCTCTGTAATAATAAAACAGTACCTTGTACTTGATCCTAACCAAGATATATTTAATCCTTATTGGTGGAAAATCAATCCTGTTGAGTTTAGTTAATGTTTAAATGACTTTATCGCAGATTGGTTATCAAAATTACAGAAAGATTCCTTGTGCAGAAAACCCCCGGATGCAATTGCCCCTGTTTCATGTAAATTAGGTGCAAGGTGCATCTAGAAGTCTCAGATAAGGGTATTTACATCACTTTTGGAGAATGTTTTTGCATCCAATTCACTGGGCCGGAGCTACTGTCAGGGTCTAAGATGGAGGTAGCTTAGGGATTTTGCAGTGTCAATAGTTGCAGTTGCACCGCATTCATCAGATAAGGAAGGATGGATGCAATGTAAGTGCAGGAGCATGTATGTTCATAAAATGCATCAGAATGCACCATATTCTCAATTTTATTGCATTTTTTTTTTGCAGAATTCTGCAACCCTGTCCCAATTCTCAGATCTGAGTGTGGCCCAGATGGGGCGGATTTAATAAAGAACGAAGTGGCTAACTGACAGGGACATAGCTAATTCACTAACAGGTGCAGGCGTCAATTTAGTAGCGAACGTGACTGCCGCTAGCGGCCATTCGCACTCTATCGCTAAACGACTTTTCACTCTGGCCAACGGATATTACTCTGCAAATTTACTAAAATTAGGATTTTACTGAACAATCTTCTGTCACGTACATCATATCCTGTGTGCTGAAAATACATTAAAGTTCTAAAAACGCTGGCGACTTTTCCTTTTTTTAAGCGGGATTGCCTGCAAAAGTCATAACTTACTTTTATGGATAAGCGGTTTTCTCCACACATTTTATTACATATGGAACATTAATTTTACAGTGGGCTCATGTGTAGGGCATTATATTAACTCTCTTGTCTTTATTAAGGTTCTCTGGACATGTGTAGTATAAACCAGCAACTTAAAGCATTTGCAGCAACATTTATAATAAAGACGTCCATACAACTTTAAATTTCCCGCCCTATGCAAATTGACCTAAGGGCAAGATCACTAACGAAGTTTCGCTAGGAACAAATGAATGCTAGCGCATCTTTGCTATGAAATGCTCGTACAGCCAAATTAACGCAAGTGAAAAGACATCAGCCTTCGACGCTCAGGGCGAAACTTTGCATTCTAGTGAATTAGCGCATTTATGGCGTATTTGCGCCTGCCGAAGTGGTGCAATGGGCGCGAAGCTTACGCTGATGAAAATTCGCCCATTAGTGAATCTGCCCCATAGTGCGTCCAAGAAGCATAAAACAATATTTGTCAGCTTTTAGTTTATGGAGAAGACATTTCTTAAGAAACATCCTGAACAAACTAAATGTGATAAAAAATAGCACAGCAACTATTTCATCTACTGTAGTAAATGAAAATGAAATAATGAGGTTTAATGACATTATATGCTAAGATGCCATATTATAGCTGAAGTTGTAAGCAAATGGAAGGTTATTTTAAGACACAATGCACACAAAGCACAACAACTGCAAAGTTGGGATTTAGAAGTTCATTACTAATACATTTCCAGCAGTAATGGGAGGACTATAGTTCATGTACAGAACATATTTAGAGCACGCTTTTTGCTGCATTACTAAAACTGGTTGCTACAGCAACCTGCTTCTGAAATTGCAAGTTATTGTCATTGCAGCCCACGCAGCAACACAAAGTACATTAACAAAGTAGTCCTGTTCTTTTCAATTCTCTGCACATCTCACCCGTGGGTGCAAGCAGAGCTCTGAAAATGATTATTATTTAAACAATGTTTCTCATGCTGGAAATCGACGGACACAACATCCGGCTTGTTTTGTATCAATAAACAATGATTCTAAAAAAATCTCAATAAATTGGATGGGATGTACACAAGAGTCTCATAATATTTATCTATAATCGAATAAGGTGGTTTATTCATAATTGCAACTCAATAGGATGTTGTTAAACATTTTTAGCTGTAAACAGTGGCTGATTTATGTGAGAAGGTGCTAGTACCCACTTGATATCTGCCTTTTCTTCTCTAATGAATGTGGGGCTTTTTATATTCTATTCGCGAAACGCCCGCGAAAATTTACGGCAAAAATTCGCCGGTGTCAAAAAATTTTTTGACGCCGGCGTAAAAGAAAACGGCGCCGGCATCAAAAACGGGCGCCGGCGCCGTTTCGAAAATTTTTCGCCATTTCGCGAATTTCGCACAAAATTTGAGAATTTTTCGGCGAAGCGGCGCAAATTCGCCCATCACTAATGAAGAAGTGAGTTCAAACAATGTTTTGGAATATCCAACTGGTATGACTTGAGAAAGAGAGGGAAGTTTCAGCCTCACTGAATTTAGATTTTATTTGTTTTGGTTTTTTTCATGTTTCCCATAAATTGGGTATTGACCTTTATGATCTGATGTCACAGGGGGTAACAAATTCAAGGGGAGCATTAGGTTTCTTTTCTAGGTATATGCCATTGTTTGTAACCTCTGATCACTTCAGCAGAAATAATATACATTTCTAGCCTAATTCTTTAGTTAAGCTTTAGTTCTCCTAAAAGGCACATAACACTCATTATCAGTATATCTAGCATAGACAGCTACAGAACTGCACAGGAGGCTTTACTCCATTTCTTCACCGTCATGTTTTTGTACTTATTCTGCCCTTTCCTACCAAGTATTGGGTAGAGGGGTCCAGTAGGTCCTTCTGGTTTTGTCTTACACTATCATATAGTGTATATGGTATGTAGGGTTTCCCAACAACATACAAGAAAAATATATTCTCAAAAGTTTTTGTGGTCACCTTAAAGGGGTTGTTCACCTTCAAATTAACTTTTAGTATGATATAGAGAGTCGTATTCTGAGACAAGTAGTGATGGGCGAATTTGCGCCATTTCACTTCACCAAAAACTCACGAATTTCTCGCGAAATTCATGAAACATCGAACAATCTGCGAAACGGCGCCGGCAACATTTTGTTTTTTGACGCCGACGAATTTTTGTCCCCGTTTCGCGAATATATTCGCCGACGGCGAATTGCGCAAATTCGCCAAGAATTCGCATCTGGCTAATAAATTCGCCCATCACTAGAGACAAGTGCAAATCTGATTGCTAGGGTCCAAATAACCCTAGCTACCATGCATTGATTTGAATAAGAGACTGGAAAATGAATAGGAGTGGGCCACGAATAGAAATATGGGTTATAAAATGCAGCAGTAACAATAAATGTGTAGCCTTACAAAAGCATTTGGTTTTAGATGGGGTCAGTGACCACCATTCGAAGCTGGAAAGAGTAAGAAGAAGAAGAAGAAAATAATTAAACTGAAAAGAATAAATAATGAAGACCAGTTGAAAATTTGCTTAGAATTGGCCATTCTACAACATACTAAAAATTTCCTTAAAGGTGAACCACTCCTTTAGGAAGCTATCCTCATGGCTATCCTTTATTTATAGAGGTATGGGACCTGTTATCGAGAATGCTCTGGATCTGAGCTTTTTCAGATAAGGGATCTTTCTGTAATTTGGATCATCCTTCTTTGTCTACTAGAAAATCATGTTAACATTAAATAAACCCAATAGGCTGGTTTTGCTTCCAATAAGGATTAATTATATCTAAGTTTGGATCACGTACAAGGTACTGTTTTATTATTATAGAGAAAAAGAAAATCATTTTCAAAATTTACATTATTTGAATAAAATTAAGTCTATGGGAGATGGGTTCATAACGTATCCAATACCTGTACAGAATTCTTATATAAGCCAACTCTGTCTACCCACTCCAGTTATTAGAAAATGGATCAAACAGGCTGGGGGAACAGACAGGGCATTATCTATGTACCTCAGCCTCAGGAGGATCATTGGTAATATAATACACACATAATATTGCATTATATAGGAGCTCCTGATTCTTTGCTTGCAGGTATAGAATCCATTATCCAGGAACCTGTTATCCAGAAATCTCAGAATTACAGGATGGCCTTCTCCCATAGACTCCATTTTAATCAAATAATTCAGATTATTAACCATTATTTCCCTTTTCTCTGTAATAATAAAACTGTACCTTGTACTTGATCCTAAGAAAGATATAATTATTCCTTATTGGAGGCAAACACCCCCATTGAGTTTAATTAACGTTTACATAATACTTAATCTAAGGTATGGTGATCAAAATTTTGAAAAGATCCCTTAAACAGAAAGCCCCATCTCCCGAGCATTCTGCATAACATACCTGTACATGCACAGCAACCATTAAAGCTGTTTTATACGCCTAAATAAACAGACCTCAGTGATAAAGCAATAAAAAACATATCTTACAAATAAATTATCTAACATATAAAATACCTTTGAAGTTTGGTCGTACCCTTGGATCATAACTGACCAAAAGTCGGTTCAGTATGTTGCTAGTAGAGTTAGCAGGGACTTTTGCAAGATCTTCTGCAGATAGTTGGCTGCAATAAACAAGAATAGCACATTACATTTAATTACATTTCCATTTTTAGAATTTCTTAAACAGAAAAAAAAAACATTTTGTTCACTGCAACTTCTGTTTGCATTTTATACTGATGATTTTGGGCCATTAACTATGGATGCAGATGTTTTTCCATATGGATTTGCCTAGTGCAGTCCCATTAAATGTATAAGTGGCTTGGATATTTTTACATCCCAGGTGCATGACTTTACATTTATCAACATTGAATCTCATTTGCCACTTAGCTGCCCAGATTGCCAGATTGTCAAGATCGTGTTGCAAGGATGCCACATCCTGGATGGAATTTATTGGGCTGGATAGTTTTGTGTCATCTGCAAACGCTGATACATTACTTACAATACCCTCCCCTAAGTCCTTAATGAATGAGTAAAATACAAATTAACCCAATACAGAGCCCTGAGGGACCCCACTAAGAACCTTACTCCAAGTAGAGAATGTACTAAACCGTAAAAATGAATAGGGCTAATAATGCCATGTTTTATATACTGAACTTATTACACCAGCCTTAAGTTTCAGCTTCTCAATATCAGCAATGATCCAGGACAAATTTGTCCCAGGGGGTCATTATCTTTGAAAGTGTCTGTGACACTCACATGATCAGTGGCCTCTGAGCAGCTGTTGAGAAGCTAAGCTTAGGGTGTTGCAAATTATGAAGCAGAAAATAAGATTGGCCTGTAATATGAGCTGATGCTACTAGGCTGATTATTAAATTCTCATGCAAGCTGCGCTGGTTTCTGTGCTGGCATGTAGTACCTGTATTACACCACCAAAAGCAAATAACACCCCTTATCCTCAGTGGCGGAACTACCGGGGGAGCAGGGGGTGCGAGCGGGCCAGGGCCCGCACCCCCTCAGGGCCCCCCGGCAGCACCGCGCGCCACTGGAATCCCCCGGCAGCACAGTGCGCCTCTGAAAATCTGGTACCAGGGCCGGAAAATCACGCACCAGGGCCCGCCCCCCTCTAGTTACAGTACTGCCTATCCTGAAGTAATTTAAAACACTGACATATCCTACACTTTATTAGTTCAGTGTAAAAAAAGTATAACAAATAAACCAATGCCTTTACCTTCAAATTCTTCAAATTTTGAGGCAGGGTTGTGAATTCAACTCTCAACCAATTTTCAAAATACATAATGGAACTTAAGATAGAAAAGCAATTTAGCCAAAATTACAGAAAATACTTTTTCTTTATCATCCTTTTTAGATGGTGTTTTGTTGATCAGAAAATATCTTATTTTAATATGTAAATTGTACCTGAGCTAGCATTTTATTTAAAGCATATGACACATAAGTAGACCACATTTCTGTCTAGTGTCTTTATGGCTAATTTGATTTATATGCTTCAGAACAGTTACCAAACCACTGATCCATAGAGATAGTGACCTGCAGGTAATCCCTAAAGCACGGCAGGTTCTACATAAAAACACAATTCTAAAAATAATGACTTATACTGTTATAGTATTTTCCTCTTAATACATATAAAACTCAGAACTACATGGTCGACCTGACAAATGATTTTTCCAAACTCAGCAGAAAATAGGAAAGTAAAATTTGGTGTGACAAGAATGTGACACACACAGATTATTAGCAACTGGTCAGGTTATTTTGAGGAATCTAATTTCACACAAAAATTTGATTTTCCAAGGTAAAGTTGCTCACAAATGAATAAATTCCTTATATGCCATGGCACATAAAAAAAAAAGCTTTGTGTGACATACAGGATGATTTTTCCACATTAAGTTTGCAAGTTTGCTGGTGTCGTACAGTTTAAAGGAGAATAATAGATCACTTTCAGAGCTGGTGCCCCATACAATTTAGTCACCTCCAAAGAAATCCTTACTATACTATAAATTTATGCACCAAATGAACTGCTAATGGAGGAGCTGAATGGTGGATTATCGCTTTCTGTTCCTCTAGAACGCCAGTAAAATCTTTATAAACCCATTAAATCTGTGGGTATTGTGAGCAAAACAAAAAATCAATAAACTTGATCTCTAAGAATGCCTTGTTGGAAAAAAACTTGGAATATGTTTTAAGTACGATAAAAGGTGGGAATAACTTCATCGGTCTGAAATTGATCGTTACATGTTTATGAGTGTGCACAAAAGCCATTTTATTACTTTGTTTGCGTTTTGCTTGTAAATTATTAAACAATTCCTTTTCTTTCTTCTTCATTTGAAAATGCTTCATTACAGAGACAATGCAATGCCACAATTCCATTAATGAAGTACATATGGAATAAAGAGAGGTTTCTGGACTAGTTTGTGCTCCTTCAAAGTCAAGGAAATAGATGCTACAATATTTACATAGTAGTCTTCAAAAAGCATTTGCTGGTAAAGCATCAAAATTTAGTGTGGGCTTGGCATACAGCCCAGGGCCTCCTCCCCAAACTAGAGAGCTACTGCTCAGGTTTCACACCCCTCTGGTGTAATCCCAAATTGCCCCACCTACAAACTATACCGGACCCCCAAGCGTGGGCCCAATATCATATAAAATATATACAAGATATAATGGTAGATGGGACTCTACTGGACTTCCAAACCCTAAAAGAGGGAAAAGACCTGCCCAACAGAATGCTCTTTCGATACCTCCAGTTGAGGCATGCCATACAATCCCAATTCCGAGGGGTCCCACTGAATACAGTGCCTTCCCAACTAGAGGTGAGGGCGAGAGCTAACTCGCAGAAAAAAACGCTGTCCAGTTTCTATGCCATACTAATAACTGCTGGGAAATCCCCGCTGGGCAAACTCTTTGGTAAATGGAGCAATGACATACCCGAATTAACACTTGAGGTCTGGAAGGAGGTCCTGGAGTCAATCTTTGACCACATGGTGGCTTCAAGGGACAAAATGGTGCAATACAAGTTCTTGCACAGAGCGTATCTTACCCCAACGGTACTGGCTAAAATGTCCCCAACCCAGGTAGACGAATGTCCCCGGTGTCATCTCTCCCCAGCCAATTTTATACACATGGTATGGTCATGTACCGAGATACAACGATTTTGGAGGGCGGTAGCACAGTATGTCTCTGATATGATGGATATTCCAGTTGGGGTAGAACCTCTGAGTATGTTACTAAATCACGTAACTGACCTAGCACCGACGGTTGCGGAGAGAGCTCTAATATCTATTATGTTCGCCTATGCCCGTAAATCCATCGCCATGAGATGGAAAGCACAGTTAGCCCCAAGTCTACAGTTCTGGGAAACCCAGATCATACATGCGGTACCAATATACAAACTTCTATATGCAAGAAGGGGCTGCCCGGCTAAATTTGATAAAATATGGTCCCCGTGGCTGGACATCCATGAGGGGTGTACTTGATACCTGACCACAAACTCTAAATGTATCCTAAGGGTATGCTAAGGGACTAATCAACTACCCCTCCTAAACTTTACACTGTAGTGAGTAGAATGTAATGTAAGTTTCACGAGGCTGTGCACAAGTTAGGTTAGATTAGTTTTATTGGAGTTACAATTGCAGAATAACACTGAGTACAAGTAAAAGGAATAACTGTACATGTATGTAATACAACTGTACCAAGCTGATGTAATATCTGTCTATTGAACTATTGCAGTAACTGGACATATGGATAAGCTGTGTACATCTATATATTAATAATGTTAATGTACTTTATTCAAATAAAGCATTGTTAAAAAAAAAAAAAAAAAAAGCATCAAAATTTAGAAGAAAGAACCAGCCATCTCATAAATTTTAAAATCAGGCACATTTAAGACAAATATAGTTGTTATTATGTCCTTGCATTATTGAAAACAATAGCTTGACTCAGCCAAGTGTTAAGCTAGGTTAAACATAAATGGATTTTTTGCAAAAAAAAATATTCTTTAGAGGACAGTATTCCACCAAAGCAAGTGGTGTTACCATGCAAATCCTCCCCGATTGTGAACAGCACAGTAGCCACTGTGGTTGAAGGTTGTGTAGTTGCTTATTTTTTACTCCATACTAAGATTAATTCATAATTTGTCATACAGTTTTATAGATTCTAACTATATACATTTTATGAGCTATTATTCACACTCAAAGTGGCCACTTTTTCACTTCTTGGTCTTTTCAAAGATATATACAGTTCTGCACCTTCAAATGAGAGAATGTCCTGGATATAATACAAGTATGGGACCTGTTATCCAGAATACTCAGGACCTGGATCAGAAAATTGATCTTTCTGTAATTTGGATCTTCATACCTCAAGTCTACTAGAAAATAATTTAAATAGGTACAGGGAGAGGGGACATCCCTGTCTCGTACCCCTTGTTGATGAAAATGAAGAGGAAATTTTGCTGTTTCTGAATTCTGGCTGTAGGGTTTATATGCAACAGTTTGGCCCATTAAAGAAAGCGAGGCCTGAATCCCATACACTCTATAGTTGCCCATAGGAACCATTTTAGAGAATCAAAAATGATTCTCTAAAATGAGAGAATCAAAGGCCTTCCTGATGTCAATGTTTTGGAATTAGTACTATAAATTAGTACTATAGCCTCCTGTTCATGGATATTCTAGACATTCGCTCTCAGGAGCAACAGTTCAACTTTAAGCTCCTCTATTTGGATGCTATCACAATGGAGTTCTAGCTCTACACCTCTTACACCGATGGTATGAAGGACACGCCCCCCTGGTTATTTCTTTTTAGACAATGTTGCAAAAGTCTTAGTTCCCCAGCAAAAGCAAATCTGTTAAAAGAGAAGGAAAGCTACAGAGGCATTTTATTGCCAATAGGTTAGATGCAATAGTGCAAGCTCGAATGCTATATTTATTCTGTAGAATGTTTTATCATAGTAAAAAGCTCTAGAAACTCTCTGTTTGTTTAGGATAGAAGCTGCAGTATTAATGTGGTGTGACATCACTTCCTGCCTGAGTCTCTCCCTGCTCTGGGCTCAGATTACAGTAGAGAAGGGGGGGAGGAGGAGCAAACTGAGCATGCTCTTGCCCAGGGCAATGACGTTTAAGCTGAAGGCAGGAAGTCTGATACAGAAGCCCATGTGTACACAATAGAAGGAAATAAATGCAGTGTTTCTTTTGACAGGGGACTCAGAGCAGCACCACTTTGAAGGTTTACTGGTATATTTAGGTGGACTTTTTGATAAGGCTTACTTAGTTTTAACCTTTCCTTCTCCTTTAATCAGCAGGCTTGTCTTACATTGTATCAACAGTCTGAGCCATCAGCGCAGAGAATAGAAAAGAGCAGACAAACACTGCTTTCAATAGCAATAGATAACTTAAAAACCATAGAAAATTTGTAATGAATGTATATTGCAAAGTTGCCTTATTTATGTTTTCTTTTATTAGGCAAATAACTTTTTTATAAGCTTTACATTTTTTCTTTTAAATTGTTAATTGCCAGACATGCAGCACAGAAACCTTTGGTATTTTAGAAAAATGGAGGTCAGCTGAGAACCACTAAAAGAGGCTGGGCACCACTAAAGGCTGGGCACCACTAAAAGAACATTTAATTGGATGTCCAACCACTGCATTGAGGCACTGATGAAGGTATGTATGGAATGCATTTCCAAAGAACATTTGAATACTGGTTACTTATGGATCAGATATAAGCAGAATGACAGGTCAAGGCACATCTAATGGATGAGAGGTGCAATTAACTTAGGAGGTCAAAAGGAAGGCAAATCTGGCTATAGGGACTGGGCGGTAGAATTAATGACAGGTCAAATGGAGTCTGGAGAATGATATGCTATATGTTAAGGTATGGACATATGCTAAGGAGAAATGCTACACACTGCTAAATGTAGGAACAAGAGCTAGCTCAATACAGATACATCATACATATATACTATAGATCTTAAGGAAAATTAGGGTAGACGTAAAGGGGAAAAGGAAAAGAAGGGGAAGTACAAAGTGCAATTAACAGCAGAAGAAGAAAAGGACATTGTAATAATGCGTGAAAGAGAGGAGCTACAGAGAAAGGTGGCAAAACTATTTAAAGCAGAGTCAATTTTTCTATATATAGTTTCTATATATATATATATTTCTGAAAAAAAGAGAGCAATGGTGGTATATTAAACTGTCCTTTTCACAACTTGAAGAAAATGTTTCTTTTTCATTATTTTATATTGGTGTTCCCTTTTGCTTAAATTAAGCCTCAGCCTATAACAGCGTTACATATAAACAATAAACAAATTTTTCTAACATCATACTAAATAAATGCAGGCTTTTCCTTACATAGCCTGGAGGAAAAGCTTATCCCAGTTATAAAAATAACCTTGTAAAGCATATTAAGCTTTCAGCAGAGTCAGCATCCTTCAAAAATCTAAGACTGCACACGGGCATTTTGGACATCGTCCAGAATTTTCTACAAATGCATATAAACTCCACATTTCATTGTGTTTTTTTTCATCTGTTTTCAATGTGTTTACATGTTTTTGTGAGATGTGTTCTATGTATGTAAAAGCTGTTGATAGCAAAGACTTATAACTCCTCTGCCCCCATTAAACTACAAATAAAGTTTATTATTTTAAGCATAAACAAAACATGTGCCCGACATGACATCACTTAGGAGAATGAGCATGGATACAGAATTCACTAATAGCCTAACATTGTGTTTTTGGGTGGGAGGAAAAATAAATAGCAGTGGCAGGTTCTAAGCATGTATGCTTTACATATCCATTTACCAGAAACCCGTTATCCAGAAAGCTCCAAATTACAGAAAGGCTGTCTCCCATAGAATTCATTACAATTGTTTTTCTCTGTAACAATAAAACAGGAGCTTGTACTTGATCCCAACTAAGATATACTTAATCCTTATTGGAAGCAAAACCAGCCTTTTGGGTTTATTTAATGTTTACATTATTTTCTAGTAGAATGGAAAGATCCATTATCTGGAAAAAACAAGGTTCCGAACATTCTGGATAACATGTACCATACCTGTACTAGCCCAAACAACCCAGTGATCCTGTAATATACATAACATACATAACAGCCCCAGCTGCCACATAGCTTGAAGGATAAAACCTTATATAACAGACACTTAAATCCTCTAAACCCCCTCCCACCTCCCTTAACAAGGGATCAAACCATAAAACTAAGAGCAATAGTTTGTTATAACGGTAAATATATCAATGCCCTCTATCCGGTTTATTCTCTGAGCCACAACTTTAGGCTTGGATTTTTTTACTTCCAGTATAAAAAAAAAAAAAAAAAAAAAAAAGGATAAAATGAGCAAAACAGAAAGGAAAAGCAAAGAGCACTGAAAATAGAAACAAACTATTTCTTTGCATACTACAGTGGGTTTGAAAATATATCTTCATTCCTGGCAGTGAATTGCTCATAAAAATGTACTGTATGTATCTTATATGTAGCACAGATCAAAAGATTACCCTGTATGTCCCACAGGGCACATGGCAGCCTATTAAATTCACAGGTAGTAATTTATATTCATACTCATTAAGCTACGTGGAGAAATAGTTGCACCAAATGTCACATTGCTATATATTAAGAATGCATTCATCTGTAATCTGTCAATTAGTTTATTATATAAAATTGTAGGGATTATATTATGTAAAGTGTTGGCTTCTCTAATTACTGCAGTTATCCATAATGCATAGGGTGCACTTACTGTATATGTAGCATAGGGCCCCATGGCAGGTTAGAGTTTGGGCCACATTTTCTTTACTTAAAGGGCATGTAAAGGCAAAAAATAAAATCCCATTTTTACTTTCTTTAATGAAAAAGAAACCTATCTCCAATATACTTTAATTAAAAAATGTGTATGCAGTGAAATTCTCCCTTCCTTTACTGCTGTGGATAGGAATTGTCAGATGGTCCCTAACTGCTGAGCAGGGAAACAATCATAATTATGAACAGCAGGGGGAGCCTCTGCCTTACTTCCCAGCCATGCAGAACTCAAGCAGCTTTGTTATGACGATCCCTAAGCAGCCCAGACCACACTGAGCATGTGCACAGTCTTAGTCTTGCAAAGATGTTTAACAAAGTTACAAAATGGTGACCCCCTGTAGCCAACTTTGAAAGCATAAATTATTTGTTTGATTAGACTTGTGGTGCAGTATGTTCATGTTTATAGTATACAAAATACAGCATTTCTAGCCTTATTCTATTTTAGACTTTACATGCCCTTTAAAACCAGATAGGTGGCCTACTGGGGCCCAGTGCAGCTGCATTCCTGCTTTAAAGTCTCCAGTGGAGTTGCAATTCATTATTATTATGAATATCTGACACCCAACTGCTGCAAGAAGACAGAATGAAGAGAAACAGATGCTGATAGAGGCATAGTGAAGATAAACTTGATCATTTCAGAAACAATGCCGAATATTTAAATGATTGTATTTAGAAAGTTTCTTTCTTATTTCAGTATGATGTCTATATTAAATTTTATTTTTCACAATAGTTCCCCTTTAACATATAATAATAATTTGTCTTTATAGCTTCTCCTGTACAAACAGTGACGTGGCTGTAAGTTGCTACAACTTCAAATTGCCACGCAAGAAGACGGTCTATGAAAAAAAGGCCAGTAAGACTAGACATATAATAAGGACGTTTTGTTTTCATTTGTTTGTCTAAGGGGTGGCTATTGTCTATTCAGAGATGATGTTGCCAAAAACCATTCTAAAAAATTGGCAGTATATTCAAAATATAAAACACTGTTCACTTTCATTTTATTCTGTAAGTGTAGGCAATATACAACCAGATATAAAGAATACTGTGTATATAGCTCATGAAATTAGGACAGGCATTTGAAATGAACAGTAACAGGTGGCTGATGCCTTTGGCAAAACACAATTGAATTTGTTAAATTATTTACTTAAATTTCCAGCATATTTCATAGGTGTTTATCTGGATCTTGATAGAGTTACAGTACAGTAGAACATATCATGAAAAAGACACAAAAGCAAAATAAGAAAATCAAGCAATGCTATGGAAATCACTTGTATGTGCATATTCATTTACAGCCACGCAGTTCTGCCTATCAATAATAATAAAAAAATATTTTTATTATTATTAATAACACATATTTATAAAGCACCAAGATATTCCACAGCGGTATACAATAGATAGGTGTATACATTAAACATACATATTAGATACAAAAATACAACCAATACAAGAAATAAAAAGGGCCCTGCGAAAAGAACACATTGCAGTGTAGTGTAATAACTTATGACAGACTAAAATATACAGGTATGGGATCTGTTATCCGAAAACACATTATCAGAAAATTACAGAAAGGCTGTCTCCCATAAACTCCATTTTATCCAAGTAATCCAAATATTGAAAAATGATTTCCTTTTTCTCTGTAATAATAAAACATTATCTTGTACTTGATCCAAACTAAGATATAATGAATCCTTATTATTTTCTAGTAGATATACAGGCACATTTATCAAGGGTCAAATTTAGAATTTAAGAATTTAAACTTCCATGAACTCGAAATTCAACCAATCGAAATTTATTAATACAATCAAATACTGTATTTAAAACTCGGATAAATAAAAGCGACCCAAAAACTCGATTTGAGTTATGTATCTGAAAAAAACTCGAATGTAAGGAAAGCTGCAAACAACTCAAAACTGATCCCTGGATCTCTCCCATTGACATTGGCAGGTTTTAAGTACCGAATAGTCAAATTTGAGTTCTTAAAAGGCCAGAGTATGATAAATCTCGAAAATTTATTTAAATTTTTTTTAAAAACTCGAATCAAATTTGAATAACTCGAATTTGACAGTTTTGACCATAAAAAACTGAAAAATTCAAACATGGAATTTTGAAGTTCGAATTTCGAAGTAATTTTTTGGGTACTTCGACCATCGAATACTCTACTACAGCCTTCGACTTAGACTCAAACGATTCGAAGTAAAAATCGTTCGACTATTCGACCAGTCGACTATTCGATTATCGAATGGTCGACTATTCGACCATTCGATAATCGAAGTTCTGTCTCTTTAAAAAACTTCGACTTCAATACTTCGGCAACTTAAACCTGCCGAAGTGCTACGTTAGCCTATGGGGACCTTTCAGAGCAATTCTTTGCAGTTTTTTGGTTTCAAAGGAAAATTGTACGATCGTACGATAAAATCGTACGATCGTACTACGATCGTACAATGAATAAAATCCCCTGACTTGGAATTCGAATGTCAGAGGATTCTATTCGATGGTCGAATTTCGAAGTATTTTCCACTTTGAAATTCGACCCTTGATAAATCTGCCCCATAATAAAAAATAAAAACCAATTGCAAATTGTCTCAAAATATCACTCTCTACATCATACTAAAAGTTAATTTAAAGGTGAACAGCCCCTTTAAGGTCTAATTCACCCAATGTGCATTTTTTAAATATAAATATTGCAAAATAACAACTTACGATGGACATAGATACTGTTTCTTTTTGCCCTTCCCTTTTTTCCCGGATTTTAATTTAGAGTGGACTCCATCAAACCAAAGGGAAAAAATGAGGAACAGAAGAATTCCCAGTAGAAACTTCATCTTGATTCATGAATCTTGGGTCAATGGTCCTGTCAAATTACAAAAAAAAGTTATTTTATGAATACTTTCCTATTTAGTTATACCATTTTGTAATGGTTTGTTAAAACATAAACATAAAAACATTTTCAAAACATATTTGTTATTTAGTGGCAATATTATATAGTGAATAAAGTACCCCCTCTTGTAAAATATAAGGATATTATAAGTTACCGAGGATTTTCATGACCATATAAAAACACGAGGCTGAAGGCCGAGTGTTTTTATACAGGTCATGGAACTCCGAGGTAACTTCTAATATCCTCATATTTTGCAACTGAGGGTACTTTATTTATTATAATACACAAATTTCAGTGAGTCATGTGACAGAAATGACATCAGAACTCACCGTTTATAACTGATGACATCAGAACTCACCGTTTATAAGGATATAATTTACAAGATATTCATGGCTTTTGTGTATTATATGTATATACGCACACACACATATATATATACTGTATATATATATATTCTAATTTGTAGTATAGAGATATATTTACCTGAAAGAAAATTTACAATAAATCTAGTTATGATATATAATACAATAGCAGTTGCATTGTTGCATTGAAGGACATTGGTTTTCAGACTGTGAAGCCGCTCCCCAAGGAATTCTTATAGCTATGGATAAAGGGAAATGGTACATGCTGAATTGTTTTTCAGGATACTCTTGAAATTAATGTAATACAATAAAATCTCTGTATCTTGTATGGACTAAGAAAAAGACCTGACAATAGATCAGCTTATGTAGCAATTGACTGGGCAGGTCAATCTCTTTCTCCTTAGAAGTTGGAGGTGGAGAATAACCACACCAATACATACTAGGGCAGTTTAGGCTCTAATCTAAAGCCAAAAGAGAGTAATAAGTACGCAATAAATACGTCATACAGTATCTGAGCAAGTGCAGACATTTTAAAAAGCAGGGTTTTTATCAATAAAGTTATGATAATAAAATTGCCAAGCCACCTTAACATTTCAAGGTAAACCCCATATCTAATGAAGATCCAGCACACAGCACCTTGTTAAAGGTGTGCACACAATGTGTTTTACGTTTAAGTCTTAAAGGCAAGACACTAAGGGGCAGATTCACTAAGGGTCGAATTTCGAAGTTAAAAATACTTCGAAATTCGACCCTCGAATTGAAATCCTTCGACTTCGAATATCGAAGTCGAAGGATTTAGCGCTAAACGTTCGTTCGATCGATCGAAGGATTAAATCCTTCGAATCGAACGATTCGAAGGATTTTAATCCAACGATCGAAGGAAAATCCTTCGATCAAAAAAAGGTTAGCAAACCTATGGGGACCTTCCCCATAGGCTAACATTGACTTCGGTAGGTTTTATCTGCCGAAGTAGGGGGTCGAAGTTTTTTTTAAAGGGAAAGTACTTCGACTATCGAATGGTCGAATAGTCGAACGATTTTTCGTTCGAAACGTTCGAATCGAAGTCGAAGGTCGTAGTCGAAGGTCGAAGTAGCCCATTCGATGGTCGAAGTACCCAAAAAATACTTCGAAATTCAAAGTATTTTTCATTCGAATCCTTCACTCGAGCTTAGTGAATGGGCCCCTAAGATTACCGACTAAGATGAAGATGGCTGCCGTGAACTCCGAGGCCAGAATTTGCATGGAGAGGTGAGTAAAAAATTAGGGGCAGGTAGGCTGGGGGGAGGAGGAAGGGTCTACCCAGGGAGGGTTTTTTTTTATTACAGGTTGAATTCTCCTTTAAACGGAATTTAAACACAAAAAAATTTGTTTATGTAAGCTAAATCGGGTGCATCCCTGAGCACTTTTGCAATTTGCATTCATTTTCTATTTCGGCTTCTGAGACATTAGCATTTTTAGACTAATACCAGGCTTTTGGCTCAACTGGAAGTCAGCAGCCCTAAGGATAAGCAAATTTAGTAAGCACACATACAATGCACAGTTAGAGGCACATTATCAAAGGTCAAATTTCGAATTCATGTGAGTTTTTAAAAACTCCCTTAAACTCCCATGAACTGGAAACTCGACCAATCTAAATTTATTAAAATAAATCAAATCTCGGGTGAATCGGATCAACCTGAAAACTTGAATCTAATTCAATTTGAATTTTAAAAACTCAATTACAGTTTTTTCTCTGAAAAAAACTGGAATGTTAGGAAGGGTGCAAACACCTCCAAATTGATCCCAGGACGTCTCCCTTTCACTAAAACAGCAATCTGGCAGGTTTTAGCTGGCGAATAGTCGAATTTGAGTTCTTAAAGGGCCAGAATATGATAAATCTCGAAAATGGAATTAGAATTTTTTTAAAAACTCTGAATTTGAACAATTCCCTAGTCGAATTTGACAGTTTTGGCCATAAAAAAATTTGACCCTTGATAAATCTGCCCCTTAGATTCACTGACACTCTGACCCTTCAAAGGGGAAAATCTACTAAAGGGCAAAGTGACTAACGCAGATGAAAATTCGCCAGCGTGACGTCATTTCGGTACTTCACCGATTTACTAATGGTCGCTGGCGTAACTTCGCTAGCGATGGAGATAGACTCTATTGTTACTTCACTCCCTAACGCCAGGCGAATTTGCGCTCTGGCGAATGGACGTAGATGCGGATTTTACTTAACGTTACCTCTTGCTACAGACTTGCCTTCATCACCTCAGACCAGGAGAAGTGCAATAGATTAGATAGGAGTTCCTAAAAAAATAGTTGAAAATTTTTCCCAAAAGTCCCAAAAAACTCTAGCGTTTTCAGGGTGATCGGCTGAAAAAGAGCATGACATTTTTTCCCCCCCTACATTTCCTAACATATGGCACATAAACTATACACTTGGCTCATGTGTAGGGCAATATAACAACTCTATTTTATTTTATTAAGATTTCCCGGGCTTGTGTAGTGTAATGTATTTGCTGCAGTATATACGTTCATTGAACTTTAAATTCCCGCCATATGCAAATTAGGCAACGCTAGCGCAACTTCACTTTGCTTGTCGCAGTAATTCCAGCGCAAATTCGCCAGCATTCAACGCCCTGGACGCAACTTCGGATTTTAGTGAATTAGCGTTGTCCTGGCGGATCTACGCCTGGCAAAGTGTTGCGCTGTGAGCGAAGCCGTCGCTGATGAATTTTCGGAGGTTGATGAATTTGCCCCAAAGAGAGCTGTTGAGCCAAGTCTGTCTAGCAGTATAAAACTGTAATTATCTCAGAAATCACTTAAAACATTAATGTCATGAACCACCAAAAGGTAATTGTGTGCACAAAAACTAAAACTAAAAAAACTCAAACTGCAAGGCTTTAAACTGAGCAATTCTATGGGGTATTTTTATAAAGAGTGAAGTTAGAGATCGCCACGGTCTTCTAGAGGGAAATTTTGACACTCTCCATTCATTTCTTTGGTATTTTGAAAGGCGTATTTATCAAAGGATTAACTTTCACTTTCACCCATTGATAAATACTCTTTTAAAAATCCCATACAAATGAATCGAGAGTGGCGGAGTTTCACTCTAGAGGACCTCCAACTTCACTCTTTGATAAATATGCCCCAATATATTCACTATAGCCTTTTCCTGCTTTATTGCCAGGACCACTTGTTAAATAACCCCCAAGTATTTGGCAGATGTGCATGAAAGAAGAATAATGTGGCCAGTAAAAAAACAGCGTATCTTTTAGCAAGCATGCTTGTATAAAAACATTTGTTCCAGGGGAATATCTGGTTCTTCCTTCCTAACTTACCTCTACAATCAAATGACACGCTTTGAAATTTCCGCAACCATTGCATTTACAGGGTAATAGTAAGCTGCTACACTTAAATTATAACTGGCTCCACAAGATGCGGAAATGAATAGAAATTTAAAGAAAGGATTTGGAAAGCTGTCTTTTTTTTTATCAAGAAAGGTTTAAGACTTTGTAGAAAGATTTCTCATAATTAAATGTATAAGTCAGCTGGGTGGATAATTATACATTGCACAGTACAGGCTAGGGAACATAGCAAGATGTAGATGAAATACAGGCCAATTAACATTTCTGAAGGCAAAAGAAATTAAGCTTGTTCTAAGAGTATTATTGCAAACAAAATTACTGTGGAATTAAAATGGTTTTTTTTCTACAAAATGTAGAATTTGTGCTTCAGTTTGCAAAAAGGGAAAGTGACACTTTCATTTAAAGGAGAACTAAGGTTAAAATCACTGGGGGGTGCCACCTGCCTAGACCGAAATGAAGAAGATGGAGGAAGCTGAAGAAGACGAGCATATTCTACATAAATACTCCAGGCCAGTACATTTCTTGGCAGACAGGAGCACCGGCCCAGGGAATTAGGTAATTATAATGGGGGTTTAAATTTAGTTTTGGCTTAAGTACTACAATAGTTAGGTTTAAATTATCATTATAAAAACGATAAATAAAGTTATTAAAGGGCATGTAAAGTCTAAAATAGAATAAGGCTAGAAATGCTGTATTTTGTATACTAAATATAAACATGAACTTACTGCACCACAAGCCTAATCAAACAAATAATTCATGCTTTCAAAGTTGGCTACAGGGGGTCAACATCTTGTAACTTTGTTAAACATCTTTGCAAGACTAAGACTGTGCACATGCTCAGTGTGGTCTGGGCTGCTTAGGGATCGTCATAAACAAAGCTGCTTGAGTTCTGCATGGCTGGGAAGTAAGGCGGGGGCTCCCCCTGCTGTTCATAAGTATGATTGTTTCCCTGCTCAGCAGTTAGGGACCATCTGACAATTCCTATCCACAGCAGTAAATGAAGGGAGAATTTCACTGCATACAGTCAGGTTTCTTATAAAAACGGTACACATTTTTTAATTAAAGTATATTGGAGATAGGTTTCTTTTTCATTAAAGAAAGTAAAAATGGGATTTTATTTTCCTTTACATGCCCTTTAAAATAAAGTTATATTATTATTTGATTGGATCACTAAGCACTATTTATAGGGATATAATTTACAGGATGGGGTCTTGTGTAGAATATATACACACGCATACATACATACACACACACACACACACACACATATATATATATATAATACACAAGATAAACAGTGCAAATTGAAGTCATTATCGGAGGTTACTGATGTAATTTCTTTCACATGACTCACTGAAACTGTTCCTTTAACTGGGTGCACAGGCACAACAGCATAAACAATGCCAAAGAAAGGCACTCCCAGGATTTGCTGGTTAATGTTCCAAATGATTATTTTGCTCAATGTCGCCCACAGGGACCTTCATTGGGAGTTAAACAGCGCAACCAAACATTGCACTGTTTGAATTAAAAATATACTACAGTCTATTGAAGAATCAAGGTTCCTCTGGGTCATGGTAACTGACCCAAATAGCTTTTGCCAGAAAGGTCCCAAAACACACATGGCTGAGGACTAAGATAGGCCAAAAATGCACTAAAGTCTATGGGTGACAATTTATTTTCACGCACAGTGAATTTTCTTGGATGTGCAACATTTTTTTCTCCAATTTGAATCTATGGGCGTTATGTCCGCGTCAGTGGGCTAGGGGTTGGGCTTTGAGACAGTAAAATGATTGTGCCTCTATGTTTCTTGTAATACTGACATGTTCCTATGGATGTGGAGCACAGACCAAAACAAAGCAGAGGAAGGCCTGTTCTTATAAAGGGAATCAAGCAGCGGAGGTGGTGAGGGAAGGGAAGGATTTATAAGGTATAACAAATTTACCAGCACGTATATTGCCAGTAAATTTGTAATACCAGCCCGGCCCTAGCTCGAATTTACCAGCTAGGCCGGTCTAATACCCTACCTACAGCAATATAGTAATATAGTGAATAAAGTACCCCCTTTTGTAAAATATAAGAATATAAGTTACTGAGTGTTTTTATACAGGTCATGGAACTCCGAGGTGACTTCTAATATCCTAATATGTTGCAACAGGGGGTACTTTATTTTTATAATACACAAGTCTCAGTGAGTCATGTGACAGAAGTGACATCACTAAGCTCCAATTATAACCAATGACATCTCTAAGCAACGTTGATAAGGATATAATTTACAGGATATTCATGGCTTTTGTGTATTATATATATGTATATATATATATGTATAATAAACACACAATGGGAAGTAATATAATAATATTTTAACCAATCCATTGGATGATATGGATGATAAAGTTAAATGAAAGTTATAGACAATTTTGTATTTGGCACCTGTTGGCCCAACTCTATGACCTGTCCAATCCCGACTTTTGATATGTTTTCTATACTTTGGAAATGTTTTGTTATAAGATAATACTAGTGCAGTTTTTGCATATTTTTAAAAATAATATTCAGTGACACTATCTCCTTCAGATCATAATTCTCTTTATCAAACCTATACATTTCCTATCAAGTCATTCTCAAGAAATGAAGACAAAGCATTTCTATTAAAATGCTAATATGTATTTTATGGAGTTAGAGAGTATACTTGGGAAAATAAAGGCGCTTGCTTTCTCTGAGGCACAAAGGTGGAAGTTGTAGTTCAGCCAAATTTGAAAAGCTAGTAATCCCAGTTTTATAATTTACAGGGACCCCAACCAATAGCCTTTTACCATCCTTTAAAAACAAAGACATCCCCCCCCCTTCCCACAGCACAAAAAGTGATGACTCCGACCAACCTCAGTGCTGCTACTGTAAGTCATTAAACAGACCTTTCAATACAAATTGAATTTCAGTAAATCACATTGATTTGCAGTCATCGTGCGTTATTTATAGCCATCACCCATGTCATGAATAATGCAGGATTCTTACTTATTCCAGCAGTAATTTAGAACAATGATCCTGGTGCGCACATTCATATTCTTCTCACACAGAATACATAGGATACACAGGATAGCAATACTAGATGATGTTATTAGATGGAAAAAATGAATGGAGCCTATGAAGGTCAACATTTTGCTGATCAAGTCCTAAACTACTTGACGTGACGAAAGCAAGGCTGCTTGACCCAGGGGACATAACTCTGTTTGGCATCCCCATAGAATAAAAACCACAACACCCAACATTCCCTGCGGCAGATATTCAAACCTCCAACAACTTTATTGAGTTTTTGTGAACGTGACAGCAGCCTCAGGGCTCCCTCCTCTACTGCTTTGCATCTTGCAGTTATTGCTCTATTGCTCGGCTAGACTAATTAACCAGAGAGATATACCATAAACCAAACAACAGCCTGACAATCTGACACAGATTGAGAAAAAGAAATAAAAATCTGCTCTGGAGAGAGCAGGGAAAGAGAGAAAACACTCACCCTGGGGTTGGCTTACAAGACACTACTTCTCTTCACACACCACCAGTAGTAGACAAGGAAACATCCATCGAAAAAAAATTGACAAAAAAAATGCAAAGGGCCCTTTAGATGTGAATGATGGAGAAAATGTCCGAGAGATAAGGATCACGATGCTCCAGACTCATGATAGCCATTCATATTCCCCTTGTTGATTATTCTGTGTGTATGGGTAATCCTCTGACACAGGAGGATCAGTCAAATTACCAGGCAGCTGCAGCCTTTGCCCCAATCTCCGTGCTTTTATTTATTAAACGATGTGATCCTGGCAGCTGCAGTTGCAGGAAGCATAAGATGGAGGAGCAGTGTGCACCTGCAGCATGCGCAGTAGAGGCCCCAGAGCAGTGCAATTAATCATTAGCTGCAAAGCAAGTGCAGCAGAGAAGCACGAGTATGTTCATGGCTTCAGCAATAGCATCAGCAGCAGTGTACAAGGGAAAGGCAATCTGTCCCCATCCCTAATGGAATGCTAATATCCTCGGCTGCTGCAGTTATCTCAGTCGCTGCACAATAGCAGCCTGGTGTTCTCCCTATGCTGCTCAGAGAGGGGGAGGCGAGGGGAATACACACAGATTATAGTATTGGGAAGAGGCAGCTGGCTTGGTTATTCATTACAAAGGACAGCCACACATCTTCCTTCTCTCATTGCTTATCTCTGCTTGATTTGCTGCATTCAAGTCTGTTATGCCTGGACTTGGAGCCTGCTGATTCTAGGGTGTTTCTGTTAAGGCATGATATGCATGTATTCTAGTGTCCGCAGAATATCTTGTGAATATTACAGATACAGTAAATCACTATGTAGGAATGTACAGAACAAGAGCACAGAAAAATCTTTAATGGGTCAGCTCTGTACACATGTGTGCTTGTACACGCTAGCGCGCAAATATGCGTTCCATAACTATTTTATCAGTGCTACACAAACAATATATTACATTGTATACAGTAATTCCACATGTCCCAGATTTCAAGCATTATAATACGTGAAAGAAAGCAGCTACGAAAGAGAGAGAGGAGGCGTATACATGTTTGTGTGTTTTTGTAGCAGATTTTTCCACTTAAGGTTCATATTATTACACTTGTCAGCTCTCTCCATTCTCATTACATGACCCAGAACTGTCAGGTTTTTCTAATATCTTGTTTCATATTTTCCCTTGCATGAAACAATTCACATAAATGAGCTTTCTCATTAGAATGTATTTGTATGATTTTATTTGGAAATCCCTATAACTAAATTAACCCCATGTCATCATTTCATGCTGTCATTTAGAACGAAGGGTGTGAGGGTTTAAATGTTTTAGAAATCCCTGATGATATGCGATTAGTTAAAAGGGCTGCGTTACAAATGCAGCTCAACAAAAATTGGAAACAGTGGTTGCATGCATTGATCCAAATGTTTAAAAGGTACTTGGTTCCAAAAATGCTCCTTGCAGTTCCCTACAGTTGGACTTGGGACCAGAGCTATACCAAGTCACATGTAAGTGCCCCCAGTGACACAGGCTGCACGTGATATGTCAACATGCACAGGTCTGGACTGAGAATTAAAATAGGCCCTGGCATTTCAGGTACATAGAGGCCCAATCAGCCCCAACCAGCCCACTAAATACTGACTTTCTATGGCACCTTACAGCAGCATCTCTGGCATTTTCCAGAACCCACAGATTGCCAGTCCAGGCCTGAACATGTACCTCTGCAATTCATTTTGATTGGTCAGAACTGAGGCAGGCACTAGGCACAACTCTGCTCTTGGCCAAAATTACCTTAAAATTGTGAGGGAAAAAGCTGCATTGTAAGTAAAAATACATTGTCTGAAATTGCACTTGTGTTAATGAGGGCCCTTGTATGTCTATTTATGAGATGCTATTGTAGTGCAAATCATTCCCTGCATTCTCTTGCAAAAGCTAAATAAAATAATCTTACACCAACCAATTTAAGCTTTTGGCTCTATAACTGATTTGTTGAATGGTCCCAGTTTTATTCTGTGTAAACTCTAAGCCTGACATGGAGACATGTTGGGCCAACAGCCTAATTAAAGGGAATGCTGTATAGAGAGTTTGGCAGAATATTATATAATATATGTATATAATATAATATATAATATTGTTTTATGTATATAATATATGTTTTTGTGATAATCAAATAACATATTTTCCATTCAACCTGAGCAATAGATACTGTAATTGAATTCTGGACTATCTGCTCTCAGGGTCAGACTGGACTGCAAGAGGACCATAGGATCTCCCAGTGGGCCTGAGTCCTAATCAGCGTCAGACTAGGGGGGTCCAGGCCCTAATTGGTCCCTTCCTTGTTTCCGACATAGCTCCTATTTAACACTGCAACATTTAACAAGTTTTACATTTAACTGGGGACATAGATGTCAGTTTCTTGTGTGGGCCCTAGGAAACTGTCTGCTAATTTTTGGACACATACTGAAATTAGAACAATGATGTTGTGCTCTCAAAACAGACTTGGCATATCAAACCTCACTATGGGCCAGATATAATTTGAGAAAATCCTATCCTATTTCAAATCCACATTATCCCTTAGAGCGATTAAATAAGAAACACAAATCACATAAAAATTATTTGAAGTATATAATAAAAACTGGAACTGAATTAGTTAGAACTGAAAAGTTTTCTCTCCTCAGATTGAATATCCCCCAAACGTTTTCATGTGAAAAAACCATGAAATAATGTTTTCTTATTGATTTGAATCTGGCCCAATGTGCTATTAAGTTTAACGGTTATTATACTGCCTTTTCAACATGAGTTCAATAAATAGAGTTTGGCTTAGACACACATCACAAAAATTCTATGTTTTTTTGTTATTTCTTGAGCAAACGGGGAAATTGAATCTACTCCACGGTCCTTGTGAGGTAGATAATCAGATTTACAGGGCACAGAACAAAATTATCCAGATAGTCCTGTTTAGCTCAAAACCCATAGATTAATTTTGTGATGAAATAATACTAGGCAAAAAGTATGTTCAGAACAAGCCCTATTTATTAAAATCATGTTAAATAAGCTTGTATACTGCCCTGTTAATGCTGTTTCATTTCATCCTCTCTGAACTGGATTTGCAGAACTTGATGTAGATTTCTCTTTAAACCATTTTATCACAAACAGTGTATGTTTTATCTCAACTTTCTTCACAATTTCAGTTCTTGCTATATGTGATTATCGGCTGATCTATTAAAACCTACTCCAAGACAGATGTTTACAACTACCCCAAATGGGACATACTTTATTTATTAGAGTGCAAGTGGATTAAAAGCTGTGAAATTCTAGCTTGACTCTGATAAACATGCCCCAGTGTGGCTCAAAATTCCCCCTCAGAGCTGCGTGTATATAACTCATCAAGTCTCTGTCTCAAAATCCCCAAGTACCCATTCACATGAGCACTTCAAATGTAATTGCAATTGATTCAACTGCTTGTGCATAAAATCAATAGTCTTGATTTGAAATTCTGAAAAATGTTTGTATTCATTTTGTGAATTTTTTAATTGAATATGAGTCTCACACTTGAATCAAAGTTGTTCCACTGAACCAACTCATAGGGGCAAATTTACTAAAGGGCGAAGTGACTAGCGCTGGCGAAAATTCGCCGATTTACTAACGGGTGCTGGCGTCTATTCGCTAGCGAAGGTGATAGACTCTAGCGCTACTTCACACTCTAACGCTAGGCGAACTACGCAAATTCACTAAGATGCAGATTTTAATGAACTTGCTTTCACCACATCAGACCAGGCGAAGTGCAATAGAGTAGATAAGGCTTCCTCCCAAAAAACGCTGGCGACTTTCCAGTTTTTCAGGGTGATAGGCTGCAAAAGATCGTAATTTTATTTTTAGGGTACCCGGCTTCCGCCCCCTACTTTTCCTTACATATGGCACATAAACTATACACTGGGCATACAGTATGTGTAGGGCAATATAACAACTTTATTTTATTCTATTAAGCTTCCCTGGGCTTGTGTAGTGTAATGTATTTGCTGCACCATATATGTCCATTCAAATTTAACTTCCCACTGTATGCAAATTAGCCAAAGCTAGCGCAACTTCGCTTAGCTTGCCGAATTTATGCTAGCAAACTTCGCCATCGTTCGGAGCCCTGGACGCAACTTTGCATTTTAGTGAATTAGCGGGGTCCTGGCGAATTTTCGCCTGGCTAAGTGTGGCAATGTGAGCGAAGCCGTCGCTGGTGATTTTACTGAGGTTAGTGAATTTGCCCTATAGAACCTGAATACCTCACGCAATTTTAACCCAATGAGGTTATGTCATAAAAAGAATGTCAAATTCACAAAAGTCTTTTCATTTCCAGAATAAGCTATTTTTGAGCATTTAAAAGGTTAAGTTGTTGCTCCTGGCATGACTTTTTATACCATGAATAAAATCACACAAATCTGTCAATTTTTAACATTTAGAATTTGGCAGATATTTAGCATTTTTAACTCTGTGGGGTTATGTAATAAAAGACACTAAGTTGCCCAGGAGCATTAACTGGTAGCAACCAATTAGTAGGTAGCATTAAGTGGTCACTATTAGAGGAAACCATGTTTCTACATGTTTTTTGATGCAGGGTGGTGTAAAAAATCTGAAGACGTTTTTGAACTTGGTGATATAAGGTTTTTCTTAAAGGAACAGTTATACCAAAATATGAATATATGTGTTTTAAAGTAATAAAAATATAATGCAGTGTTGCCCTGCACTGGTAAAACTGGTGTGTTTGCTTCAGAAACACTACTATTGTTTATTTAAATAAGCTGCCGTGTGTATCAATGGGGGCAGCCATTCAAAGTAGAAATGGCTCAGGTTACACAGCAGATAGCAGATAAGCTCTGTAGAACATAATGGTGTAATCTGTTATCCACTATTTAACCTGTGTCATATAGCCTTTTTTCAATTTCTGCCATTGTTACACAAAAGCTTATTTATATAAACTATAGTAGTGTTTCTGAAGCAAACACATCATTTTTACTAGTGCAGAGCAACAGTACATGATATTTTCATTATTTTAGAACACTTTCATTTTTTTGTTACTGTTCCTTTGGGCAAGTATTTTTACTCAACTTTAAAAGCTATGGACACCCCTTTGAGGCATAACCTACAGTGTTACACGCCACTTGTGGTGCTTACCTGTTGGCACGGACAAACATGAGTGTTATCTGGACAGAGACTGAGTACCTGGTATTCATTAGTCCAGCAATTGGAATCTGGGAATACACCTATGGGTGGCCCCACTAGGTACAATAATAACACAAATACAGTCTTTGATAAACTCAATAACTTTTTATATAAAATGAAAGGGGAAACTTATCAAGAAAACACTCCTAGCAAAATGGAAATACAGGCATCAAATGTATCATAATATTATTTTTTATGTCAAAGGCTGGATATTTGTGTAGGCAACCAGGGTCGGACTGGAGCAATGGGGGCCAACCAGGACTGCAACACAAAGGGCCCTCCCGGCAGTCACCAGGGGCCCCTCGCAACTTCTAAAGTCCCCCTGCCCACACATGCGCTAACAACGAAGTGTTGCGACTATGCAGTAACATTGGGGCACCGTGCGCATACGCTACCGCCACAGCACAAGATCTCTAGGTGGCTGTCAATCGGGGGAGCAGCTTGAGGGCTGAGGCCCACTGAGTTTTCTCCCCATGTCCCGCCGGCCCAGTCCGACCCTGTAGGCAACAAGTAGGTTATTTAAACCAAACTAGGGTTTCTTTCTCAAAGAAACAATGTTACATGTACAGCACAAGACATGAATTGACTAAAATCTCCCCCAATTCCTGCTATGGCAGATGCTTGAAAGTACTAATGGAAGTTTTGTCAGGTGTTTTTCTAATGACAGCTGACAAGTGCTTAAAGTGCAAGTCAAACCCAAAATGAAAATTTGCATAATAAAAGAAAACTTAATTCTAAGCAACCTTCCAATATACACTTATTAAACACTTTAAGTTGTTTTAAAGTTATTTGTAAAAACAATTGCCATTGCAAGCAGCATTTGCTAAACGCGTTATGGTGCCTGCTAACACGTGCCTATTTGAACCATCTACTGAAGGTGGCCGGCACTGCAGGTACATCTGTTCCTGGTGTTATTGATGCCAGTATTCCTTGGGGTTCTTATTTATGTTAAAATATATGATATGAAGTTATATCCACTTTAAGCAGTTGCTTTGTGTTAACATTACTTTGTTTGTAATAAAGCTGTGGCCTTTCCAACCCAAAAAGCCTGAGTGTTTATTTAAGGGGTTGCAGAATGGAAGGGGTAAAAATAATCAGGGAGTGGAGAGTTTTATAGGGGCTGATAGCTTGACCTTGCACCAAGGCATTGTCATTCATATTTCTGATTTAAAGTTCAGACAAATTGTCTCCCTGGGTCATGGAGTTGTCACGTAGAAAAGACAGTAGTAAAACAGAGGGGATGGAAATCATTCATTCATCTCTAATTTAAATTCCTCTGTCCAATAAATATGGTGCAATCCTTTCTTTCCCCTACTCCAGTACTTTTATTCTGCTACTCTGTCACTCATTAAACTGACTGTTGGCTTTTCCTCCCTATCCATAATCAAATTTTTCCTGCCCATATTCAGGCTTCACAAATGTCCCCTAATTTGAAATTGCTGTAAATACAACTACAGAATTAAACAATATTAAATAGTTGTCTATGGCATAGAGCTTGGACAGGCAATTACTTTCACTTTTCATTCTCTGCTTCCGAGATTTTGGCACATAAACAAGGTTTTGGCATGATTCAAAGCTTGCTTTAATAATAGTGTTCACAAAATGGTGGATGCCTGCTTGCTGTGATTGTGTAATTTTAAGACTAAAGGAAACACATTTTATAGTGTAAGTAATGTTTATTTTGCTTGACAAACACAATAGAAATCAATTTGAATTTATTTCTTAATGTGGCATGCCCCCTTTAACTCCATGAACCCTGCCTATAGTCATGCAAGATACCACTGAATGATGCAATGGCAGAATCATGGCAGAATCTTCATAATTATGTTTTTATGGGCATCCTAAATTTTTGGGGGAAAAGGGCAGATAGAATATAAAAACATAGCATTTCTATTTCTATTCATACCTACTCTAACTTTCACCCACTGATGCTTCTAGATATCCCACAGAAGTAAATACTTCTGTGGGATATTGTATTGTATTCTTGCTGTAAAGTGGTGCATGGGGCTTCCCTGTCAAAAGAAACACTGCATTTCTTTCCTTCTATTGTGTACACATGGGCTTCTGTATCAGACTTCCTGCCGTCATCTTAAACCTCATTGCCCTGGGCAAGAGCATGCTCAGTTTGCTCCTCTCCCCCCCCTCTATGCTGTAATCTGAGCCCAGAGCTATAAGTGAGCAGGGAAAGACTCAGGCAGGAAGTGATGTCACTCCAAGCTAATACTGCAGCTACTATTATAAACAAATAGAGAACTTCTGGAGCTTTTTACTCAGGTATGGTAAAACATTCTACAGAATAAATATAGCATTCTAGCTTGCACTATTGCAGCTTATCTATTGGCAATAAAATGCCTCCGTAGCTTTCCTTCTCCTTTAAGAACATTCTTTAATAAAGTAGCTGAACACAGTTTGCATATATATTATTATTCTTTTCATTTAATACATAAAAGGAGTTATGGTACCATTTTCATTTATTTATTTTTTTTAAATAAATTAATTATTAAAACAAAAGTAGGAGTGCCATACTACACAACATTTTTTCAGATCCTCCAATGAATCTACAATGTCCAGTAAGCAAATACCAACAAGTTTGCACATCTGCAACAGCTGAAAGATGGATTTCATGTCCCTAACCCAGTCAGTACCTGCCGATGGAGATAGACTGGACAATGAAAGATTTATCAGTGTGCTGGCATGCTAATAGCATTCTGCAAAATGAAATAGTTTTTATTAACATCTAATAAATTCTACAGAATCAAAAGAGAATGGCGCAAGTGGTGTATTTATTTCTTGTGAATGCATTTTGATTTTCATAATATCAGATCTCTTTTCCAAGTGGTTTTATAGTTTTGGCCCTGAACAAAATATTATTTGTCACTGGAAGAATATCTGTCATTTGGTCTTATTTCCATTTTAATCTTCTTTGCATTGTTTACATTCTTGACCATAAATCAACAGGCTTTTCCCAGTCACACTTATTTGCAAAACTCCATTGGGCCTTGTGTAATAGCTAGACTATGGATTATTGCAGGATAAATCAATATTAGGTTATGGGAAACTTCCATGAACAAAAAAAATACAGTATATACATTGTTTCAAATTTTGGCTTATACCTGGGGTCATCCCATCGGGACACCAGGGTGTCAGTGGGCCCTCATGCTGCTAAACGTTTGGCCTATTTCATGGTCATTGCCTATTTATATGAGAACAAAGACGCTAAATAGATGGAATAATAGATTATAGTATGTAAAGAAAAGAGACTAGGAGAATAGAGGTTGAGTGAGGAGAGGAAGAATAAGTACTGAGGGTGGGCCCCTGGTCTAAGGTTTTTTGGTGGGCCCCTGGTGTCCCAGTCTGACACTGCACCCTGTTATTAAAACAAGCCTTGCATCATCTCAGAATATTGTCTATGCACCAGAATGGGGGACCCAATGTCAATCCCCATGCCCTTGCTTCACAAATAAATGATGAAGAGAACGGGGGAATATGTGGAGAGCAGTGACATCTAGGAAGTGCTAAATGGCACAGGGCATAGAGGAGGGGCAGACAATATTTGATTGACAGCTGAGATTTTTAAATGAGTTTACAACAGCTATGAATGTTTTAATAAAAAATAGAAATTGGATTTCATTGGACTTTTATCATACAGATTTTTGTGTCTGGGTGACAGCTCCACTTTAAGATGAATCTGGATCATTTTGTTCATGTTACATTAAAGGTGTGGGATCCTTTATGGATGTCATGGAAGCCTTCATGACGTTTGAGTTTTTTCAGTGGGTTTCGCTCAAAAACTCGACACAAGTACAAGTATTTGAGTTTTTCGCCTTGAATACACCGATTTGTTTTTTACATTCAAGTTTTTTACATTCGAGTTTTTTCATAAATTAGAAAACATTTGAGTTGTTGGTTCATTTGAGGTATGAAAGATTAAAGTTTAGGTCTTCTATAGTTAAACCAGATGTCTTGAACTAAATAGTAGACTCACCACTAGTGATGGGCGAATTTGCGCCGTTTCGCTTCCCTGAAAAATTCGCGAATTTCGCGAAACGGCGCCGACGTCTCGTTTTTGACGCTGGCGCCCGTTTTTGATGCCGGCGCCCGTTTTTGACGCCGGCGTCCGTTTTTTCGTAAAAAAAAAAATTTTGCGGGCGTTTCGCGAATTTATTCGCTGGCGGCGAATCGCGCAAATTCGCCGCGAATTCGCACCTGGCGAATAAATTCGCCCATCACTACTCACCCATCACCCGGGGGTCCATGTCCCCATGCCCGAGAGAATATAAGACAACTTTTGCATAGATTAGACGGCACAAACAGGACTTCAGTCACTAGATGTTTTTATTATTTTATTAAAAGTTTCAAACACCTTATATAAAGCTTAGGTAAAAGGAAGCACAAGGCACTGTCTTAGTAAAGAGGGAAAAAGTCAGTTTCAATAGGACTCTGTAGAAATAATGGTGTATTTTTCAATACCACACAAACCTGGAAATACAGCCAGGTTTTGTTTTTGATTCAAGCAAATGTGTTTTGGTTCATTGCCAATTTGAGTATAATACCAAACAGAATGCAAATGATTAGTTTCAATTCACCTGATTTTGTCCAGGTTGTAATCAAAGGTATGGGACCTGTTTTCCAAAATGTTTTTGGACCTAGAGTTTTTTGGTTAACAGAGCTTTCTTTAATTTGTAATTTATACCTTAAGTCTCCTAGAAAATAATTTAAACATTTAATAAACCCGACAGACTGGGTTTGCTTCCAATAGGGATTAATTATATCTTAGTTCGGATAAAATACAAGGTACAGTTTTGTTATTCTAGAGAAAAGGGAAATATTAAGAAATTGGGATTTGGATAAAATGAAATCTTTGGGAGACTGCCTTTTTAGATAACAGGCTTCTGGATAACAGATCCCATACTGTGTTTGCAGATCTCTACACACCTAGAGAAAGCAATGGTAACTTCTGTACCTTAAAGGAGAATCAAATGCTTAATAAAAAAAAACCCCTACCCCCCTACCCTACATAGACCCCCCTCCCTCCTCCCCCAGCCTAGCTGTGCCCCCGGGCAAATGCCAATAACTCTTGCCTTGCCTCAATGTCATTTCACTGGGCATAGATCTGTTGTGGGTACCAAGCCAAGTCAGCCAACCCCCTAACATTATATTACGCAAATCTAACCACTGCTTTATTTTTTATGCAAAACAAATGACACGATAGAATAGATACCCCACTGCTTCACATATAAATAGGTCTTCTTATATATAGAATTTATATTAGTTCCTCGTGGATAAAAGGGAAACTTTTTTATTTTATTATTTCACAATAACACAAAAGCCCAGTTATGCTAATTTGCATATGGGGTATTGGGAAGAATGCCACTTTCTCCCATATCTACAACTGGGGGTGAACCTTGTCATATGGCATCGCTACATAGATGACATAGTAATTGTCTGGAAAGGCTCTGAAAGTTCACTATGTGAATATGTGGCTTCCCTGAACCAGAATGATCTCAATATAGACCTTTCACTTACCTATAGTCATAAGAAAATACATTTCTTAGATCTAGAGATTTATTCAAAAGATACACAACTACACTTCAAAACATTTTTTAAAGATGTAGATGCAAATAACTAAGTGTTACCAAATAGCAATGACCACCCACAGTGGGTAAAAAGCATTCCTTTCAGCCAAATGTGTAGGATCAAAAAGAATTGTAGCGAAGAAAAGGTACTAAAGAAACAACTAGATCAAATGAGTAATACATTTCGGGAAAGAGGGTATAAAGAAAAACGAATAAAAGAATCAAGAGAAAAAGTGGATAAAATAGCAAGAACTAACCTACTGGGAGGAAAAGGAAATAAAGGAGAGATCAAACAAGAAATAGTTTTTTCTACTACATATAACCCTTTGGCAAAAAGTATAGGTAAAATCATCAAATTTGGGGAGTACTGCAATGTGACATAGAACTCCAAAAAATCATTCCAGATAAACTTAGAGTAGTATTTAAGAAAGCGATTAATTTGAAACAAATCCTTACAAACAATCATTGTATCACAAAATGGCAAACAACAGTACATAAGGAACATACATGGGCGGGTTTTTACCCATGTGCCTTATATACAGCCTTTAGGTATGGTAAAAAAATAAAAAAATTTTACCTCAGAAGTAAATAAAAGGGAATTTGAAATAGAACAAAACATTAGATGCACAACGAAAAATGTGATTTATTGCTTGCAATGTTCATATGGCCTACAATATGTAGGAAAAATAAATAGGATGTTGAGAGATAGGATCAGAGAACATGTAAACAACATAAAAAATGGGAATGAGAAACAAAGTGTTTCAAAACATTTTAAGGAAGTTCATGGAATGAATCCTGCTTGCTTAACGTATTGGGGTATAGAGGAAGTTAGAAACAGATGGAGGAGGGGGGATTTAGTGAAAACCACCCCATAATGTGAGATTTACCACATTTAGTGAAAACCACCCTATAATGATGGATTTATAGTTTAGAAACCTTTACACATAAAGGGCTTAATGTAGACATCAACTTGAGAGCATTTTTATAAATCAATGTTTAAAGGGAACATATCAAGGTGAAAAAATGTATTGGAATGTCTGAACATATTGGCTAAACTGTGTTGAATTAATAGATGCAATAACCATATATGTAAGCATGTCGACACCTGTAAAGTTGAATAGATACAGATTGTCTAGATATGTTAATTCATAGATGAGAGAAACATAAGCTTTCCCCCCTGCGATAGAAGACACAGCAGGTTGCCATGGCGACGTGTGTGGGCACATCGACTCAGGAGAGACATTGCCATGGCGACGTACAAACAAGAGAACACTGGAAGCGAAAGGGAGCAGCACACAACCGGAACAGTCATCTCCTCATAAAGAGACATGCGCACTAGCAATTTTGAAACCCTTGAGGAAGTCAGGAGATGAAACGTGTCAGGCAGTGACGTCATCCACAGGCGCCCAGGGACACAAATGAGGCGGTTGAGACGCCGGCAATTCCACCGACTGCCTGATGACCCAGAAAACGGCGAAGTGGTGACTTTTTATGCGAATTTTAATAGTAACATCGAGAGTTTGTTTTTAACTTTATTGGGGATTAAAAAAATGACGGTTTTACACTATGTCAGCGCATTTCTTTAAAGCTGTGGGATTCGGAGCTATCTGGAGAGACGACTACTAAACAATCCTTTTAACGTTTATTTCCACTTAAACGTTCGTGAGTACCTTCACATAAGATTCACCAGACCGTGCGAACTAAAATAAGTGGCACTAGTATAATAGTATAACTGAAAAAGGGCACTTTTCTCTAGAATATTCCAATCTCACAAAGTGGTGTATCGAATCTATGTAATAATACTACACTACATTGGAATTACTCTTCTTGCCCCCTTATTTTGTTCCTAGTGATCGCTCGTTCCTTCTACAAATATTAACTGAATCCTGGTACGGTTCTGAGGGAAAACAGACATCTTTGTGGACCGGCAGAGGAAGTGGACTACCGGAACCTATGATATCCTGTAATAAAATTACCTACGCGGCGGGGTCGGCCGCCGCTCCACCGGCGGGGACGCCCGTTGCGTGGCTCTTCGGCGCCATCTTGATTCTCCTAGGGCGCGCGGCGCGCCTCTTAAAGGTACAGGCGCGCTGGCGTGATTGCGCCAGCGCGTATTGACGCTCGTTTTGGCGCCAATTTCGAATGTATATAAAGCCCATTCTGACCCCCAGCCAGTGCCCGTGATAGAAACTTGTTTCTGTGGTTCCTGAAGCCTTGTGCTATCTGTTCCTGTGTAACTTCAGTCTGTTAATCTGGTTTTGATCCCTGCCTGTTCCTGACAATTCTGATATCCGAATCCTGACTTTTGCCTGCATCTCGACTACTCTTTCTGCCTGACCCCATCTGTTTGATTACCCGGTTTTGACCCTTGCCTGCCTGACAATTCTTGATATCTGCCTGCCTCGACCCAGCCTGTCTGACGATTCTCTTGCCTGCTCCATTTGTACCGTGACCTTCGGCCCAAAAGACTATCTACCTGCCGTGCCCCTCTGCCAGCCAGAACATCTCGCCTTCTACCCCTCGTTAAGTCCAGGTGGCACCCAAGTAAGCTGAGGGCTCCTCCCGAAGCCCAACGGTGTCACACTACTGGTGAAGCCGAGACCAGGGTACTTGGCACCTGTTCTGGTGTTGGGTGCCGGCCGTGACATATCCTTTTATTGTGAACACAAAAGCATGTCTGTTGGGATAACAGATGCAATTTTTATATTACGTTCTAAAATATTTCAAAGACTTGAAAAATGGTCTCTGTTGGCGAATGCACAGGCAAACAAAATGGAGACTGCCTGAATATTATGATCATTTTGAATCCAAAAACGTGCATACACAGTACTGAATCTGAATATACAAATCATGATAATCACAATTTTGAGAACAGCGTATTTATTTTCAATATTGTCATTAAATTCCTCACAATACTGATACAAGGTCAGTTAACGCCTTATACTGCATTTCAATTAACTTATTGTCTCATTTTCTGAAAATCATATACAGATAATTTACAGAATGTGCAAAGTTCTATCCAACGACCTTGACAACATCTGCCAGTGCTTGATGTGATTATTATGCATTTCAGGTAGCATAAATTGTCTCCTGTTCTGGAAAGGTTTTGACTCATGTGTAATGCCTCATCCTTTCTACGTCTTACAAATTGGTTAAGATGTGTCTAGGGCTTTATATTACTGTTTGTATATCATCTTATTGTTCAATAATGGGCAAAAGTTATAACAAGGACACTAGTTTTATGTAAAATATTGAACATATGCCAAGATCTCATTGCTATTACATAAGACAACAGTGCACCTGTATTTCACTCAATATTTATTCCAGTTTCTGGGTTTTTTTTTATATATGCTAAGGGGATAGGTTTAGGTTCATTAAAATCAATGGCAGAAAATGTTAGTTCCTGAACTTGCATTTCCTTGCATTTTATTTATCCTATGATAGTTTTTGAAATTCCAATCAAATTTTTTTAAAAAAAATAAATACAGGTATAGGATCCCTTATCCGGAAACCCGATATACAGAAAGCTCCGAATTAGGGATGGCTGTCTCCCATAGACTCCATTTTATCCAAATAATCCAAATTTTTAAAAATGATTTCCTTTTTCTCTGTAATAATAAAACAGTAGCTTGTACTTGATCCTAACTAATAAATAATTAATCCTTATTGGAAGCAAAACCAGCCTATTGGGTTTATTTAATGTTTAAATGACTTTCTAGTAGACTTAAGGCAAGAAGACCCAAATTACGGAAAGATACATTATACGTAAAACCCCAGGTCCCGAGCATTCTGGATAACAGGTCCCATACCTGTAATTGCAGGATTTTTAGTTGCTAGTTATTCATTTTTGCAAAGAATCTGACTGCGGAATTTTGAAAGCAATAGTAGAGAAAAATTGAATACCAAAAAAAAAAATTGATACCAGAAATCCAACCCAAGAATTAAGTAAATATGTGTAATTTCACCCTGTCCGTATATAGAATTTTTTAGTCCCCTTCCAGACATATAGATATTATGTTTTTCCTTAAGGGTTTTTTTTTTTAAATGTCTGAACTGTCTGAACTTTGGGGCAAATTTACTTATGGTCGAATATCGAGGGTTAACTAATCCTCGATATTTGACTGTCGAAGTTAAATCCTTCTACTTCGAATATCGAAGTCTTAGGATTTACCGCAATTCGTTTAAATCCTTCGAATTGTTTGATTCAAAGGATTTTAATCCATCGATCGAACGATTTTTCTTCGACCAAAAAAAGATTGCAAAGCCTATGGGGACCTTCCCCATAGGCAAACATTGACTTCGGTAGGTTTTAGGTGGCGAACTAGGGGGTCAAATTTTTTTTTTTACGAGACAGTACTTTGACTATCGAATAGTCAAACGATTTTTAGTTCGAATCGTTCAATTCGAAGTCGAAGTCAAAGGTCGAAGTAGCCCATTCGATGGTTGAAGTAGCCAAAAAAAAACATTCAAAGTTTTTTTTATTCTATTCCTTCACTCGAGCTAAGTAAATGGGCCCCTTAATGTTTTTTCGGTGCCCATGTGCACGAATGAGCATGTGTGCATGCATCAACAGGCACACACACATATTTTTGATTATGGGGGTGCAGAACATCTCATTAGTGAGGGGATATGGACCCGGACTAGTGGTAGGCGGCAGAGAAGGATTTCCCAACCACAGTGATAACTAACACCATTAGGAACCACGGATCTAGGCCCAGTTTTGGGTTTGAAAAAACTTGAAAATAAAAAACCCAATGGCTTAAAAGTGTGAAAAGATAACTCAAACACAGAGAAATCCTATCCTTCATTTTCAATGTATCTGCCAAAATTGAAATTTATTTAAAAAACTTGATTTGAAAAGTAACTTTCATCTTGAAAATGCAACTCCCGTCGATTTTTACAGGAACTTGACAAGTTTTAGTTTATACATTTTTTTTTGAGTTTTTCAGCAATATTTGCCACAACAAGTTGGAATCTGCAGATACTTTTTAAAATAAAGGCATTGAGTTAGCCTAAAATGAAAATTTAAAGCAATTAATAAAATACATGTAGATCCAGCTCACGTCTTCTTGTCTGTGGATATGTTCCCAGTGTTGACACATTCATTTACACTGCAATAATTCTTCCTTAATTTAGTTTAGTTTTAGAGATATGGTCCCAACAACATTAAAGAACAGAAATTATTTTATCAGAGATAGATTAAATTATTATTATATCAGCACTACGGAGTTGTTTAAAAATATGTCAAAACCATGTGGTTGTTATAAGTACTTACTGCCACTAGTGACATTTGGATTCATTTCAAATTCTATTGTATAAAGGAAAAATACATTTCAAAAATGAATATTTTAGTAAAGCATAAGTAAGTACATTGTAGAATTTTCTTTGGTTTTAGATTTGATCCATCATCCCAGAAAGCTGTACCACAAGATGGCAGACTTGTCCCATATTATATTATTGCATTTGGTCTCAGAGTGACCATTAAAAAACTTTGATAATTCTGTGCCCTAATAAAGAGGTATAAGAGGAAATAGTATGTTGTCGTCATTCAGCAAATATTACTCTAAAGCTGTTTATACACAGTAGATTGTGGGTCCAATGGCCAAGCAATCAGATCACTGGCAAACTTGATTGCACACATAAAGGTTCAGGCTTCATTAATAACCCAGATCAGATTGGGGAGCCTTTCAATTTACACATGTTAATAAAATGATTGGCCAAGAAGATTTGTTTAGAATCTGATGACCAGATTATAGTTTACTTGTCCCATATGGGAAATTGTCAGTCTGATGGCCAAAAGTGGGTAATATAGCCATGGTATGCAGTTTGGTACCCAGCTTAACACAGCCCAGTACAACAGTTACAGCCTATATATTTTCTCATTATCTCATTTTCTATTATCTAAATGCTTGGGTCACATAGCAAGATAGGCAACTGTTGGATGTTGCTTTCAATATGGAAAACAGTCTAGCGTTGTACAAAACTCCACAGTCAATATTGTCAATTAAAGAAAGCTGGAAGGTTGGGGACTGGCAGTGTGGTGCCAGGCTAGGACCACTGTTCTAATTTTGAGATCATGGGGCATATTTATCATAGGTCTAGTTATTCAGTTGTTTTTTTTTTTACCTCAAATGACCTTGAATGACCTTGAAACTCAAATGGTATCTTATTTAAAGTGGACCTGTCACTCAGACACAAAAAGCTGTTTAATAAAAGTAATTTTCAAATTGAACATGAAATCCAACTTCTATTATTTATTAAAGCATCCATAGCTATTATAAGCTCATTTAAAAATCTCAGCTGTCAATCAAATATTGTCTACCTATTGTCTTAAGCATAGAGGCAGGGCAGACAATTACTTTCGATTTCCATTCAGCACTTACTAGATGTCCCTGCTCTAAACACATTCCACCGTTCTCTTCACCTATTTAATTGTGTAGTCAAGTCATGGGGATGGACATCAGGTCCCCCATTCTGGTGCAGAAACAAGATTCTGAGATGAAACAAGGCTTGCCTTAATAACAGTGCCCACAAAATGGCTCCTGCCTGCTTGTTATAATTATGAATTCCCAGACTGAAGGAAACAAGATTCAAATAATTTATACAGTGTAATTAAAGTTCATTTTGCTTGACTAATTTGATAAAATAGGACTCTGCATAATTTTTTTAGGTGACGGGTCCCCTTAAAAAAAAAACTCAAATGTCTAAAATTCAAAATAATGTTACCGCCCTGAAAACTCAAATCAAATTTGAATTTGTGCGCGATTCAAAAAACCTGAATGTCAGGAAGGCTATTAACGTATTTAAATATGTCAGCAAACCTCTACCATTGACTTCTACATTAACTTAGCAGGTTGTAGGTGGAAACCTTTCGAATTCGAGTTACTTTCAGGGTAGGGGAATGATTAATCTTGGATTCGAATTCAAAGTTGTTGGTTTTAAACTCAAACTTGTTAGTTTTGAACAAAAAAGAATTACATCGGGCTGTAGTAAATCTGCCCCCATATGGTAGCTATAAAATGTGCAGCCTATTAAAGGTAGAGCAGGGTGGAGATAAACAATGGGAGTAGTCTTTAAGTTTGTGGACCTTGTTGAAATTTATGAAAAAAGGGAAGGGGTAAGAAAAAATATTCTGTGAGAGAAATATCACCAAAATATAGCTTGACGTCTGAATCCATTAAACATGCTGCATGTAAAACACTTTACATGTAACAATCCCAGCTAATCACAAGAAAAAGCACGAAAAAAGCTTTTTTTCTTGTGTGACATTTACCTTAATGCTTAACAATCTTTTTTTGTAGCTGTTCCTTGTATTAGAATGCTGATTAATTCTATTGTTTACTCTGGCACACTTGAATATATGTTGCACTGAATAAAAAACGGCTGCTTTGGTTCCGGTTCTGTTCTAAATCTTAAAATTTAATCAGATTTAACAGTAGTTCCAAAACACAGCAATAAATCTTTTTGAAGAAATCTCTGAATGAACTCCTTTTTGAGTGATAAGAAGTCAGCACTCACCAATCAACAATTACGGGCAGATTTATTCAAGGTCGAGGTGAATTTTTGAATTGAAAAAATTTCAAGCTATTTTTGTGTACTTCGACTAAGGAATAGTCAAAAGTCAAAAAAATGCAAAAATTCGAATATCGAAATTTATCATGTACTGTCTCTTTAAAAATTAGACTTCGGTCATTCGCCATCTAAAACCTGCTAAATTGCTGTTTTAGTCTATGGAGAACCTCTTAGAGTTAATTGGTGGATTTTGAAAAATCTACATTTTTTTGGGGAAAAACCTTGAATCGAATTTGATCGAACGCGACATTACTTCGATTCAAACAATTCTCATTCAGTCGAATATGGACCTATTTCGGTTGATCTTTTTGAATTCGAATTTCGACGTTTTTTCAATTCTAAATTCGAGCCTTGATAAATCTGCCCCTAAGTGCTCAGGTGCACGTCAGATGGCCACCATAATATTCCAGGCAGAATCAGAAATCTTCAAATAGATGGCACCATATAGGATATTAATTTAAAAAGCCTTTATTGCAAACCAGAACTTTGGACAATATGATTGTTTCAGGCCTAAAACAGCCTTTTCTCCAGCACTACTCGACTAAATGAGCATCGACTGAGGATGTAATAAAGATAGAAATATATGTGAGTGTAGATATATATATATATATATATATATATATATATATATATATATATATATATATATATATATATATATATATATATATATATGTATGTATAAGAACAGTAACAAACCATTATTCCTAAAACAATTTCTTTTGTTTAGAAAATATTAATAGTGACTATTTTAAAAAGTCACAGTGATGTGTAATTATTGTAGCAGAGACAAAGCACAGAATTGTTTGTTGTTCAATTTGCAGCACAGCTCTCGCTCTCTCTCTCTCTCTCTCTCTCTCTCTCTCTGACTTCTGCACAGGAATTATCTGTCCACATATTAAATCTCTAGATCACTGGTGTAAAACTACTAAAATAACATTGCTGTTGATAGGTTCTGTTTTAGGCTCAAGCGAAGAGATTAGTTCTGTAGCAGATAGTTATGACAGCTGTTTGTTTAGTTCATAGCCTGAAATGCAAAGGGGTCCTTAATTCTTTGTTATTTGAACTTATTACTATGATGACGTACATTTACAAAAGTGCTTCTCTTGCAATTGCTATTTCTTTATTTGTAATAGTTCCTGGAATATTTGTTGGTTTTTAGACTAATACCATTCTTTTTTGGTAGCTCTCTTTAACAGTAATGTCGTTATAGATCCATTCCTATTTGTTGGTGTTCAGAGTTTAATCAGTGAATGATTACAATTTCTAAAAATCTATGTGAAAACAAAATGACGAGCCTCGCTCAGTAAGTTACAGTCAGTGGTTTCAAATGTATGACTAATCTGTGTGGTTTCATAAAATGTATTTTTATTGTGGCAAGGGTCAAGCTAGTAAAATGAAGTGTATATTATGTTATCAAATGCTTGATGCATTTATCAGGGCTTGCTTTTATCTTACTGTTTCACACCGCTCTTGGTTCAGCAATTACCCTTTTCATCTGCCTTCAAAGTAAGAGTTAACGTTATTTATGAAACTCTACACTTTGGTTTCTGCGATTAGAAACTTCAAAAGGATGTTATGCCCCTTTGTCTTCATTGGACTCAAGTTACAAGGGATTAATGCATGAAAAAGTTTGATATTTTCACACACTAGTGATACACTATGTTGCAGATTTATTTGAATTTTAGAATTTTTATAGTCAACACTCTCAAATTTGAATTGTGAATCATCCAAACTCGATTTGAGTTTTAATTCTAATTTGAGATTGGTGTCAGTTGTTCTTAACCATGAACAATCGATTTATTGAACAGCCAAATAAATAGCAATAGACACTGAATCTGTGCTAACACTGAGGTCAGGGCCGGGCCAGCCTGGGCAGGCGCCCCAGGCAACCCAACCTGCCGCGTCACCCCATCCACTGAGCGCACGCATGTACGCTGGTAAAAGCGTCACAGCACACACCACCGTTAATCACGTGCCTACTCTGTCCCCTAGTTCCGGCCCTGACTGAGGTACATAAATCCAGTAGATAGGTAAAGAACAGTCCCACCAGCAGGTTAGACACCTCAGTGTACTCAGTCCTCTTAGTCCCCTTCAAGGGAGGAGAGCACTAAAATGGATCAATTTCCACCTTGGTACCTGCACTAGGTGGGTGCAGACTGTGTTATCTGCTAGCAACAGTCTACTTGTTCTAGTTTATTTAGTTTACAGGGTCCCTGTTTCATCACTACTCTAAGCTAAGGGATCACCTTTGGGCTGTATCCTTCTTCTCCATACTAAGGGGTCCCTTTACCTTAGGCCATCCAGCACTTCCACCTCCTGTCCCAGGTGGAGACAAGAGAGGAAGAATTATGGGCATTAACGTAACTAGAGGGGGACGGGCCCTGGTGCGGGACGTGCAGCCGGGCCCCCGCCCCCCTCCGTATGTGATTTTCGGCCTGGATTTCAGTGGCACGCAAGCTGCCGGGGGGCCCTGAGGGGGTGCGGGCCCTGGCCCGCTCGCACCCCCTGCTCCCCCGGTAGTTCTGCCACTGATTATGGGTTACCTTTTTATAGATTAGAGAACCACAAATTACCCATCATATACCTGGGCCAATGAAAATACCATCCTTTCACAGGGCATTTCAGCTTGTTTAAAAAGCAAATTAGGATTTAGAATTTGGAGATTTGTATGTTTTATTTAAGTAAATGAGGGGTGTAATAAGATAAACATAGTACTATAACCTTTTTTATGGGCATTGCCATTTTGAATGTCTTTAGCCTGCCACATAATAGGACAGCTTTTATCAGGGATATGCCATTTGGGAATCCAATTCTGGGAATCTTGAGAACTTAATATGAAAACATCTGGAGAAGTGTTTCCAAAACACTGGCAAATTCCAGTTTGAAACTGACTTCAGTAGCTACAAATCTGCTCTACTTTCCTATAATACCAGCCTCTGCCTAGCGAAAAATACCTACTGCATTCGACTCTCTTTAAAAAAATGCACAACTTTCTCTACCTTTAGGGTCAGGGCACACAGGCAGAGTCGGGGAAATTAGTCAACTGGCAACAAATCTCCTCTTCTTTGGGGTGATTAATCTCCACGAACTGCCTCCCCTGCCTTCCCGCCAGCTAAAATGTTAATCGCCGGCGGGATGGCAGTCAGATCGATTCATTTTCCGAAGTCGACCAAAGCTGCTTCACGAGGAAACTTTGGGCGACTCCGGAAAACTAATCTCTCCGAGTGCCATCCTGTCTGCGATTTACATTTTAGCCGGCAGGAAAGCAGGGCAGGTGGTTCGGGGAGATTAGTCACCCCGAAGAAGAGGAGATTTGTCACTGGCCGACTAATCTCCCCAAATCTGCCTGTGTGCCCTGACCCTTAACTCACTGCTTCCCCTTTTCCATCCCCTCCATGTGCTTCAGTAACTGCTCATGGTGTTTTATCACAAGAAATTACAAAATCCTCCTAGCCATTTATCTCCCTTGTTCCTCACTCCCCAGTCTTCTCTCTTTCACTCCTGTGACTGATAAAAAAGTTCACAAATTTAGTTTTTTCACACCTTACTACCTGCCCACTTGATCCCATTCCTTCTCTACAATCCCAGCTCCTAATCAAAGCCTTAACTCATCTATTTAATCTTTCCTTGTCAAATGGAACCTTTCCCTTCCAATTAAAACATGCATTGTTAAATGCTGTTCAATCTCTGTAACTTTTGTTCCATCTCTCTGCTTTCCTTAATCTCTAAACTACTTGAGTGTTTAGTATACAACCAACTGATGTTATTCCTCTCTGACCATAACCTGCAGGACCCCATAAAATTTGGCCTTAGGCAACAACACTCCACATAAACTGCCATCTTACTTATCAGCTGAAGTAAAAAAAAACTTCTCACTACTAATACTCCTAGATCTGTCAGCTGATTTTGACACTGTTGATCACTCACTCCTACTCCAGTACTTCCATTCTCTTGGTCTTCATAACACTGCCCTGCTTTGTGTTTCTTCTTAGTTCTGAAATCGTTTTCTAATTATGGAATGGCCATCTGTAATGTATAAAGACTGGAGTGATTTGATGTATAACATGTCAGTCTGAACACTACTTCCTGCTTTTCAGATCTCTTGGTTTACACTGACTGGTTACCCTGGTTACCAGGCAGTAAACAATCAGAGACTTGAGGGGGGGCACATAGGTCATATCTGTTGCTTTTGAATCTGAGCTGAATACTGAGGATCAATTGCAAACTCACTGAACAGTTATGTCCCATGTGGCTCCCCTTCAAGTCGCTGACTGACTCAGAGTTATAGAGCTGAAAAGCAGGAAGTAGAGTTCTGGCTATTATGTCATTCCAGCCTTTATACATTACATTTTTGCCTAATTAACTATATTAGAAACATTTTTTATTTTGCTCAGGCTATCTATTTTATTTTCACACTGAACTGTTCCTTTAAATTGTATTAATACATTTTATATTGAGCTAGCTTTTTTGTAAAATGTGCTCTAAAGAATGGCATGTGCAGTACAACTAATTTAATTTCTTTACAACAAAGAGAGGTGACTGATTCAAAATTCTACTACCTGCCCAAGAAAGGTTTAAGCCATTGTTCTTTACTGCACATTTTGGCTGTTTTTTTAACAGCATACATTAGACCTTTCCCTTTTTATATACCCTCATAATTAATTACCATATGTGTATATGGCAGTTTTACTCTTTGCCAGTTGTTTTTGACAACAAATACCAATTACTGAATATTCAGACACAAACAAATTCTGGTAGTTCGATATCACAAATTAAGTAGAACTAATGAAACTCATGAAAACTCTTAGGGCATGCCTGAATTTGTTCATGGGTGTTAATCACCATAGTGCTTTGGCCCCTGCTCTTGGCCATTAACATGGGTCTTTTTTTCTTTTGAAACAGCAGGAGAAGACATCTATGGTCCAATGAGATACCTAACTGATTGTAACCCATATACAGTATCAGGAAGACCCCATGCATGGGGCAATAAGTTGCTGACTCAGTCTGGAGGGGCACATCAACAGTTTATATTGCCTTGTCAACGACAGCTTTAGTCTGTCCAGGCACAAAAATATAGATGCAGGTGATTAGAAAATACAATATGCCATTTAATAGTGGTGTCAATGTGTTATAGCTGCATTAGTAAATAATACGGTGTATAAATATTATTGAATTTACCACTGCATGGTTTTTTTTAAAAGTTCCTGGTAATACAGCACTAGACAACAAAATAAAGGTTGTTCACACTGTACTCAGCATAATTACACATAGTTATAACCAGACTCTTTGTTGACTGTAGTGAAAATAACTCTTGACTCATCTTTACAATAAAATATGTTTCATTGAGTAATATTTCAAAATCTTTCTAATTTCGGTTTTCCGATATCGTAACTAGAAAACATTTCCTCAGAACAACAGGATATACCATTTCCACCATCAGATGTAAACCAAGGTATTTTTAAAGACTTAAGGCAGCCATACACGGACCAACCTTCTACACTCGTGAAGCTGATTGGACCACGGGTACAAAGGTATAGCCACCTTTTGATTTTTAAATCATTTCTGCAATACAGAACAGAATATGCACTGGTATTAATGTTACATTTTCAAACCTGTCCTATCCCTGAACTAACATCTATAGTACTCGGTCGGGATCATCAGGCCAGTATACATGCACAGATAATCATACAAAAGTGTTTTCGTGAAGTGATTTCATATTGTACATTTGGTTTCTTAAAAGAGTGGAATAATACTGGATTCCTATTCCAGTCAATATGCATAGTTAACAGTTATACATTTATGTTTGTATATTTCTATCCATATACATAGCAGAAGAAAAAAATCATAGAACAGAGAGGGATCAATACAATTAAAAAATCCTTCCTGACTCCAAGATGTCAATTGAATTATGTCCCTGGATTTACTTTGCAATAATGTAACCTAGGATATCCCAAACCCAGAACAGACTCCAAGGTTCCGGCCCACTCTTCTGCCTATAGCAGTCGCCCTTGGCTTCGGGTGGAGCCTTGCGCTACTCAGATGCCACCAGGTCTAATTGTGGGAGAATCAGGGAGAAAGTTCTGGTCAAGCAGGCAGCATAAACAAGAACAGGCCAGGTCAAACCAATCAGGCTAATCGGTACCGAATCAGAGAACAGGGACAAGATCGAGGTCACAGGCCAAAGTCATACACAAATCAAAAGCGCAGCACCAAATCAGAATCCGAAAAATAGTCAACACGGGCAGGGGTCAATTTAGGCAGAAGATTGGCAAAGTCAGGGACAAACAAGGATGAAAATATCAGACTTAGAAACACACCCAGGAAGGAACATTTACGTTGGGCAATCAACATTAGGCAAGGAGCCCTTTAAATATTTGAACTTCATGCCAATGAGAGATGGCTTCACGCAACAAGGCGAAGATACCTGAACGCCGCACAACCCGAAAGTGGCAGAATAGACATGGTGCACGGATCTCACAGGAGGAAGCGGCAGGTGTCCCCGCCACCTGCCAGGATATTTCCTCACAAATAAGAGCTACAGTATTTTGAGCTATAACTATGTATTTTTTCACTTCCTAAAAATTCATCTGCTTCCTTCTTGACATTATCTAATGTATCAACCAGTACAATTGAGTCAGGAACAGAATTCCACAACTTAAAAAAACCCAAATATGAAGATGGAACCTCCTTTCTTCTATTCAGAATAGATGCCTTCATGTCTGTTGGAAGGACCTAGTGTTAAATGAAGCATTATAGAGTTTAATATATTTATATATAGTTATCATATCTCCTCTTAAGTGCCTCTTTTTCAGTGTAAACCCCAACTTGGCCAGTCTTTATTCATAACTGAGACTTTTCATACCCTTTACCAGCTTCATTGCCCTTCTTTGGACACTCTCTCTCATTCAATAATTTCCCGTTTGAGCAATTGAGATCAGCATATTATAGATGAGGCCTTGCCAGTGCATTCGTTTGTGGGGCAAAAGCTTTAGCAAAATCCAAATAGATATCAACTACAGCCCCACCATTCAACTTCTTACTAACCTCATCAGAAAATGCAGGACCTGACAGGACCTATCCTTCATAAAGCCATGCTAATCAGGGCTGGGCCAAGGGGTAACCAGAGTAGGCATGTGCCTAGGGCGCAAAGCTGGGGGGGGGTGCCACATACCTCCTCTGTCGCCTACCCCCAGTCCAGTCCCCTCTCCACCCGACTTGCTATGCTTTCTGCATGTTTTTTCGCTCCTGCACATGTGCGCAAACGCGCATGCGCACAGAAGCGCCATCTTCGCATGCACAGGAGCGCTAAGCTGGCTCCCTGTCCGGCAGGTTTGCCTAGGGTGCTTGTGTGCCGTGGCCCGGCCCTGATGCTAATTACTGGTGCTAATGCCATTCTACACAACATAGAGTCATTTTGAATGTAATCTCTTAACAAACTTTCAAAAAATAACTGACTCACCACAGATATCAAACTTACAGGTCTATAATAGCCAGGCTGAGATCATAATCCTTTTTGAAATATTGGAATTACCAAATCAACTTTCCTCCAATCCATAGCTGTCATACCAGATAAAAAAAAAATTAAAGTGATTTTGAGAAAATTCAGAAATAGAGGCCTGTCTAAAACTGAACTAAGCTCTCAAAGTACACGAGGATATATTCCATCTGGCTCTAGTGCCTTGTTCACATTTTGCAAATTCGCCAAAAAGACAATTTGCCACGACATCGCCATTTACTAAATGGCAAAGAGGACATATCACAAGCAAAAAACCTCAAAAACCTCAGGGCTACACAACTTTCTGCCAGTGAATTGTGTGCAAACCCTTTTTGCTAAAGTGTATTTCACCAGGTTCAGACTGGCGAACTTCCTCTAAGATAGAGCAGCCCCTTTTAAATCACAATCAACATTGCCCTTTCAATGCTACTTTTCTCCATGGCAAAAACTCTCTAAAAAATGTTCCCTTCTACTATTATATGGGGAATTATACTGGCAAATTTTCGCCAAGAGAAAATTCACCACAATTCTCTTGAAAAAGTGAACTTACGATCTTTAGTAAATATGGAGATGTGTTGCGAAAATACACCTGGCGAAGTGAACTGTGGTGTAGAGAAAATTCACACTTTAGTAAAAGTGCCCCTCTGGCTCTTATATTGTATACAGCAAAGAAAAGAATTGATTCAGCGCATCTGCTTTTTTCTTTATTCTTTATATCCAAAACATTTCTCAACCATGCATTTTTCTACTATTAATATATATCCCGCAATCTGTTCCTAATTTTCTATCTTTGCCTTCTTGATTGCTGTTTTACACTTGTTAATAGTTAATAGTATTTGTGTTCTTTAAGACCCCTCTTATAAATGCATTCCTCTTTGTTCGTATTAACTTCCTTACTGCTGAGTTAAGCCACATAGGATGGTAGTTAATGTTCTTACACTTCCTCCAAAAGGGAATAAATTGAGAACAGTAATGATTTAATATAATTTGAAATGACGACCATTTCTGTTTCTGTGTTTTTAGCTTCAATCTATGCACTAACGTGCTGATCTTAGGAACTAAAATCTGCTTTCCTGAAATTTAACATTTTTGTTTTCCCAGTGCATATTTTCTTTTTCCAATAAGCATTAAATTGTATAATATTATGGTTAATGTTACCCAGGAGTTCAGTTACTTGCACATTTAACATTTTTTGGTTGGTTCCTCAGCAACCTGTGACATTAATTGTCATGCAACAACTTTATAAACTCTTTTTCATTCACTGCCATTGCTGTTGCTCCAGTCAATCTTGGTAATAAAAATCCCCCATTATCAAGAGTTGCCCTAAGCAAGCAGCCTTTTCTATTTGCAACAAGATCTGAGTCTCTTCCTCTTCACTTACTTGATCTGTAGCATACTCCTACAATTCATTTGCTGGATGCTTTACAGTCTGTGAAAAGACCCATAAGGCTTCAGCAATCAGCACTTCTTCCTTTATGCTTTAAATTCTGTTTAACAAACAAACACCCCTCCTCCTTTATTATTTCTCCTGTCTCTCAGAAATAGGGGAAGTATAGACTTCTATATTTATTGCTCAGTTGTGTGACTTATTCAACCTTGTTTTAGCAATGCCAATTACATCATATTTCCCCTCCAGTGCCAGTACCTCAAGCTTTCACATTTTACCAGCTGGGCTTTTGTAAACATACATTTTATACTGGCACCAGGTTGTAACTTAAAAGTTTAAATAAACTTTCTGGTCCTGTACCCACATTGTCACACCCATTTTTCTGTACTATGTCCAAATCCTTCTCTAACCTACTATCCAGAGAATTATTTCCCCGATTGATCCAGGGATCTAGTGAGGAGATCTTGTCTAGCTTAATAGAAGAACATCCCCTGCACTGAGGAGAAGTAGTGTGTAGTTAGTAGTAGTCTAAGGGTAGGCCTCCACAAGCGATTTTGTCGCGTTCTGACACGCTGCAACAAAACGCATGCGATAAAAATAAGGTAAGTAATAGAATTGTCGCTTGATGTTGCAGCATTGATCCAACGCGTCACGACTGTCGGATCGTGACGGATCAATGCTGCAACATGATGCGACAATTCTATTACTTACCTTATTTTTGTCGCATGGGACAAGTTGCATGCGTTTTGTTGCAGCACATCGGATCACGACAAAATCACTCGTGGAGTCCTACCCTTAGGGGCCCATTCACTATGTTCGAGTGAAGGAATAGAGGAAAAATAGTTCGAATTTCAAATGTTTTTTTTGGCTACTTCGACCATCGAATTGGCTACTTCGACCTTCGACTACGACCTTCGACTTCGAATTGAACGATTCGAACTAAAAATCATTCGACTATTCGACTATTCGATAGTCGAAGTACTGTCTCTTTAAAAATTTCTTCGACCCCCTAGTTCGCCACCTAAAACCTACCGAGGCCAATGTTAGCCTATGGGATTATTCCTTTGATCGTTCGAGCGAATTGCGCAAAAGTCGAAGGATATTAATTCGGCAGTCGCGAGGGTTAATTAACCCTCGATATTCGACCCTTGATATATCTGCCCCTTAGTGTAAGGAAACAGAGTCTGGAAAGGGACTTATCCCCTAGAGTCACTGGAGGAGATTTATTTCATTAAGGTTTCTCTACTAGTAAGGCATACTTTCATGCCCCTACTTTATCCTACGGATGACAGAACATAATCTGCTGTACTTGCTTAATATTTGCTATACTGTACCACTCATACTGTATACTCAACATCAGCATTTGTTATATTCAGGAAGTACCACTGTAATAAATCACTGGAGCCTAACTCCTCTTTGGTATTATCTTTCCCTCTTCCTCCAATTCCCCCATATTTTCTACTAACTCCTGTTAACCTCCCCTTCATACCATTCCTCACCTCTTCTTCTGTTTTCTTCTCTTTGCATCTTATCTGTACTATACTTATTTGTTAATTCACCTGACTGTAATATACCAATAGTCAATAAAATATTAATTTTAATTAAAGAATCGCTAGTGCCCAATCATTTCTCTCATGTTGAGAATTACAGTTCCGCTTCCTAAACCTTTGCTCCACTACTTTGCAAAGTGACAGCAGCGTAACATGCATTACTGGTCAGCAGCAGTGGTTTTAGAAAGGAAGAAGTTATTCTGCTCCTCTTTCTACCCTTTACTTTGAAAAAGAAAAAAAGAAGTGGAATCCAGAGAGAGAGAGAGAGAGAGAGAGAGAGACTAAACACTGCAGTACATAAGCATCTGGGATATATATATATATATATATATATATATATATATATATATATATATATATATATATATATATATATATATATATACACACATATATACAGTTGTTTTACTCTTCTAACTTCTCCCTCTACACTTGGGATCTCCATGACCCTCTGTCCTAGCACCTGTTGAGTCACAAGGTGGCAGTCTGCATTCACTGTGACTTAGGAAAGTGAGAGGGAATGAAAGGGGGAAGAAGGGAGGGGGGAAATAGGAGAGGGAGTCAAGTACTTTCATCAGCTCTAAACTCTTTCCTATTTGTTGCAGCTAGGAGCAAACTTTAAACAGACACCCACAGTAAGCTCTCAGACTCCCAGCTAAGGAAATTGTTTCCTTTTTCACTTCTGAATTCACTTCAGAAGTCGAGGAATCCCACCAGCAAAGCAAGCAGACCCATGAGTGACCCACAACTCTATTAAGCCCTGGAGGATCGCCTGCTGCCTGGAACCTGCCGCCAGACAGGGAGCTCATTGCTTCTTTATTTTCATGCTGTTGGGTCAGTGCACTGAGCAGGAAAACAGTGTGAGGAAGTTTGGGGCAAAGCCAAAAAGTAAGGTAAATAATCAGCACAGCCGTGAAGCACAGACTTTGATACTGCCTAAAAAAGGAACTGCCGGTGAGGAAAAGAAAAGGGAGGTGTATGAAGACACGTTTTTATCCCACCATGTCCTGAGGGGACACACATTGTTCTCTCTCAGGTTTTCCCAGTTCTGGATAAAGGCAAACACTGGAGCGCTTTAGCTATCTTGGCTATTTCTTGATCAGTTGTTGAAGGGTTTCTTTTTTTTTTCATGTTGTTGCTTGCAGTAGTTTGCAAGAGAAGACAGCTTATCCAGGATAGTGTTTTTCTATGAGCTGGAAACTTTGTTCTTTTTATTTTTTTCTTCTCTTCACTTTGAAGCTGACAGGTGCTGGCATTAAAAACAACTTTCAAAACTCCCTTTCTTAGGAAAATATAAGCCTGACTGTTTTTCGACATATCCCTGCTGGATTTAAAACTGTTGCCAAACATAAGGAATATCATTACTTTATCCGAAACAGGAATACGGGAGTCATCTTTAAATGGGATTATGAAGGATCTACGTAGTGATTATCTGCTACCCATGTTGCCAAGCCTGGAACAATACTTTCTTGTAAAGGGTGCTGTGATCATGCTGTTTTGAGGGGGACTCCCATTTGCAAATCTCAAGTGCTGTTAGTGTGTGTGTGTTTACCCCCTATTCATCCAAATGATCCTCTTAGTGCTACTCCTCAGGGTCCTAACTACTGCACTGGACTTCCCGCTACATGGGGTACAAGCTGATTCCAATTTGAGCAGCAAGTTTCACTATGGAAGTGTCAAGGAGCAAAATGGTAAGGCAATATTTTCTTATTTAACACATCGCTTACTTGGCTAGAACAGTGTTTCTCAAGGACTGGCCTTTGAAAGGGTGCCAGCTCTTGGTGATATCAATGTCTGTCCCAAGAGACCTGGAGCTTGAAACTGGTCCATGTCACTATAGGAGGGTAGTCAGCAAATTCCTTTTGGGTAAAGAATGGAAACACTGTGCTAAATCATATGTTGCCTTGAAAGTTCCACAACTTGAATAACCAATGCAGTGAAGGCTTTGGAGTATTATGCAGTGCCACAAAGTGAAGTGCAAAATTGGCATATTTATTTTATTAAGCAGAAAGAAAAAAAAACTCCTTTTAATTTTACAGTTTCTCCATATGTTTGTTCCTGTGGACCTAGATCCGTTTGTGGTTTTTTTTTTGGACTGGAGAAGGATTCCTGTTCCCCTATGCACTGGAAACAATCCCACATAGGAAATGAGAATTACTTTTAGCTTTCAAGTGTACCTGAGTTGTTTAGAAAGCTCTCAAATGATAGATCCCAAGGGCAGGAACTGAGGCATGTCTACAGAAAGCCTCCATTCATTCTGCCAGTGCAGCTCCAGGGTGTGTAATTTGCTCGGCCTCTGAACTCCTTTGCATTGACATTATTCTGATTTTTAAAGTGCTGTTGATTGGAGCTTCTGTGGGCATTTCTGTTCAGAGTCCTCTGCGAGGACAAACTAAGTGAACTGCGTAATCTTAGCATTAACACAAAAATGAGAGTGCACGTTAGGAATTAGAATATGTCTGTATATAAACAGTGAATCATACATTTCCATGGCTTGTGGTGCCTGTGGTATTATTTGGCGCACACACACACTGGCCATGTGAATTTCCTCATATTTATGTCAGCTAAAAAATTGTAAATCATGTTGACTTAAACTTGAAACGATTTGCTCCAATGAATAAGCTTTTTGTGAACCTTCCCTTTGAGAGTTTACTTAGAGCTTTTTTTTTTCTAGCATTCATAAAGAAATTAAAAGAAAAAGAAGGGAAACGTAGAATGAGTTAATTTTCCTGTAGATAACAGGCTCAGAACAGCCCGGCACTTTATCATATGTACTGTACTTGTTTCAGAGGAGGCTGATATTGTCTGTCCATGCTGCCTGCTAATGTGTTGACATCTGGCACCTGCAGACTGCCAGAGATTGTGATCAAAGAGCAGCACAGGGATCGGCCTCTAATCAGACTGAGCTGTGAAGGGCCAAGAGAAACTGATCAAATGAATGGGAAACCCTGCTTTGTTGTGACAGGAACCAATCAAAATGACCGTTATCTCTTAGTGTTATAAGAGGGTTTGTCTAACTCTATATCATGCTTTGAATATATTAAATATTTCTGGGACAAAGTCCTCTTTGCTACTGTGCATAATCATAGAAGGAATAATGTTTCTGAATGAGCATGCTTAAAGAAAACTGTTTTTCTAGCAAAGGTTGTACCATTACTATAGGAAGGACATTCCTATGCATAATGAGCTTTAATTAAAGGCAACATTTTTCACGCGGAGAGCTCTAAGGAGATCTTCAGTTCTGTTTTTTAATTACAGCATTCATTTTGCGGTTGTTATTCAGGCAACTACATCCAAATGTGTAAATGAAGTAACACTTAGGGGCACATTTACTAAGCTTGAGTGAAGGATTCGAAGTAAAAAAAACTTTGAATTTCGAAGTTTTTTTTTGGGTACTTTGACCATCGAATAGGCTACAATTCAAACTAAAAATCGTTCGACTATTCGACCATTCAATAGTCGATGTACTATCTCTTTAAAAAAAACTTCGACTACCTACTTCGCCACTTAAAACCTACCGAGCACCAATGTTAGCCTATGGGGACCTTCCCCATAAGCTTTCTAAGCAATTTCTGATCGAAGGAAAATCGTTCAATCGATGGATTAAAATCCTTCGAATCGTTCGGTAAATCCTTCGACTTCGATATTCGAAGTCGAAGGATTTTACTTCGATTGCCGAATATCGAGGGTTAATTAATCCTCGATATTCGACCCTTAGTAAATGGGCCTCTTACTGTCAATTAATATGACGGGAAACAGTAAATTCAGTTTAATGTATGTCTAGGTTCCCTTGGCAGCAGTTGGCAAACGGTCAACGTTAATACTAAGGTACACTTGGTTTCCTAATGGTAGGTTTGTCTTACAGGTTGGAACAATGATTATTAGTCTGAATTTGGTTCTGATGAAGATGCTTTTAGTAGTGAACTTTGGGACACACTCTTTTAGAATATTAATTTGTTTGGGTTTTAATGCACCAATGCAGAATTTTTTAAACAGAAAATTGAAGCCCCTGCCAACATGTCCAGCATCAGGTCTACGGGTTGTCCAGCTCCACCAGGCAGAATGACTTGGAAGCTTAATGGATGTTGTGAATTTTACCTTCATAGGCAACTGTGACAAAATAAAAAGGAATTGCACACTGGTCCATTAAAAAATCTGCAGATTAGAGGATTTTTTAGCACGAAAAATTGTATCTATATCTATCTATCTATCTATCTATCTATCTATCTATCTATCTATCTATCTATATATATATATATATATATAACAAACAAGGGAAAGTTGTGCTCACCACTATTTTTTAAAACCATTAGGCGGGGGTGCAATGAGGCTGTGACCACAAAATACATATAGACAAATACAAGATTCCTCTGCACTCAACCCATTATCAATATATTTAAGACAGAGACATTTTGTGCATACTGCTACTGAAAAATGCCTTACCCTTTAAACAAAACGGATTGTTTGTCCATATATTGCAATATATTTAAGCTGGCCAACTACGTCAAAGTCATCCCATATCTGGCCAGTCCTACGCTTAATTTTCATCTGATTCATTAAGAATTCTATTGCTTCATTATACATTTTACAAAGGGACTAGGTTTTACCTGCAACTTACTAGCTGCTTTCAAAGTAAACCTCCATACTCGGCTGCCCTTTTATTAGACACCAGTGGGATCACCTGACTATAGCTGGGAAGGGTGGGAGCTGTCTTTAATATATTGATAATGGGTTGAGTGCAGAGGACTCTTGTGTTTGACTATATATATATATATAACAATATACGATAAGAATAATGTGAGGTATATTTTCAGCATAAAGCGCTTCATCGCTAAATTTTTGTCTAAATCTTTACCAACCAATCACCAAATTAATAAGGTAAGGAGCACAATAATCTCCTCAACAGTTGAAATTCCTTTGTTTGTTTACGTGTAATAAACATTGTTGAATGGCTGCAACCACGATCATCCTATCATACATATACATATACGTACGTATAGATAGATAGATGATAGATACAAATATGATAGATAGATAAATGGATAGATTATAGATAGATAAATAGATTGATAGACAATAGATAGATTTAAGTCAATTTTAATACCTTTCCATTTTGGAATAAGGGTCACATTAACTATTTTTTAAACTTTAGGTGATAGGAGAATGCCCCAAGGATTGTGTGGGGGCCTGGAGGCATGTCCATGCAGCAGAATTCTGCTCCAGTTAATCAACGATTGTCATGGCAATAGTGCACGCATCACACCCAGTCATTTGTTGGACTGTGGAACATGGGCTAAGTTCTAATTTTTATCGATACATAGTTGAGAGTATGGACCCAAACTGTGGGCCTTTTGGTGGACATACCTGTCAGTTCCCATCTATTCTTTTATACATTCAACCTCAACCACTGCAAAATGCCAAACTGTGTTGTGTATAGAGAGCTATGTACAAGATGGTATCCTTGCAACACTCTGTTATCAAACTGAACCTGGAGCACTGCTTAATAATATGCCTGCAAAATATTAAAAGTGCCACATGCACTCTGTGCTTCCTTTTATAAATAGGCCCTAGTATGTGAAGGCTTTGGCAGTCATTTTAGTACATTCTGCAGGATTACATATCTCAGTGGTATATTTCTTATATACGGTGATATATATCAGAACGTGAAAAAAAAGATATATATACACTTTACTGCATACTTACATGTATTATAAATAGTTATTTTACGTGGTACATAGAGATCGGTGCCAAGCACCAAATTAAGGATAGAATGTAGGACATGTAGTTTATACACTTTAAAGCAAACATTCATGGGGCCAACTTAAATTTCCACTCCTTAAAGAATTCAGAGCCATTTACTGGATATCTGACTTGCCATCCCAGAGCCCAGGAGATTGAACAACTAAAATCGGAATTATTTCTTAAAATTCGGATTTATTATTCAGTTGAGATAATATCTGTGGGAACATGGCATATTCACAGTCCAGCTATAAACTCTGGAAGGCTATGTGACCAATAATTGGATATTGTTCTCCCCAATAATACAAATCACCAAAGAAAACACTATTCATTAGTTCAACTTAAGCTCATGTTATTTTGGTGATGCTTCCCCTCTTGAAATGGCATCACTTTCCCAAATGTCTGGTTCTTTTTTTGTGTCTATTATGTTATGGCCAAGTTCAGAGGTCACCGGGGTATCTTGTTACAGGCTGGAGACTTGTAATGCCACTTTTCTAAAAAGGGTTATTTAATCTTCTTGAAATTCTGCCTGAATCATATATAACATTTTCAGAAGGTGGATTTATTCTTTTATTTGGGATTATTAGTGGGCCCTATCCATGAAAGTGCACTGATGTTAAACAATAATTCTAGAATATCGTTTGTGTATAGCGTTTTTTTTTTTTGCTTATTATGTTGCAGCCCTTCTTACTGTTGACAGACCTGTTTTTAACATTAACTAAATTAGGAAATTAACTATATCACGTTATCTTAAGGACTATTAGGGGGCTGATTCACTAAGGGTCGAATATCGAGGGTTAATTAACCCTCGATATTCGACTAGGAATTAAAATCCTCCGACTTCGAATATCGAAGTCGAAGGATTTAGCGCAAATACTGCGATCGTAGGATTATTCCTTCGATCGAACGATTAAATCCTTCGAAACTAACGTTTCAAGGATTTTAATCCAACGATCGAAGGAATATCCTTCGATCAAAAAAACTTAGGAAAGCCTATGGGGACCTTCCCCATAGGCTAACATTGACTTCGGTAGCTTTTAGCTGCCGAAGTAGGGGGTCGAAGTTTTTTTTAAAGAGACAGCACTTCGACTATCGAATGGTCGAATAGTCGAACGATTTTTAGTTCGAATCTTTCGATTCGAAGTCGTAGTCGTAGTCGAAGGTCGAAGTAGCCCATTCGATGGTCGAAGTAGCGCAAAAAATACTTCGAAATTCAAAGTTTTTTTACTTCGAATCCTTCACTCGAATTTAGTGAATCGGCCCCTTAGTGTCCTGTTCAGCCGTATAACTTTTCAGCTGACTTCACCACATGTTATGCTATAGCCAAAACATCTGTTAGTTGGTAAATTTCAAGTTAAAATGATAATTTCTTGATATTTGTTATGCATTGGCTCTGTTTAAACTACTGTAGGTGGAAAAAGGAAACCATTAAACAGTAAACTATGTAAGTAGTAGGAATATTTCAACAAATATTTATTATCGCAAATTATTAATGGTATTTTACTTTTCCTGACATGCCGACCGATATCACAGTCTGCGTATTCCTGTCTTTGTCTAGAATCAAAGACCATAGACACAAGGACAGACAAAACAGTGGTAGCTGAATAGAAATGGGAGTTCATTGTTTCCTGCTGAAGAACATTTCCCATAACATCATATGGGCCAACAATAATTTAGTTCACAAATCACTCAGCTAATGTTTATAATAGAATGTTGTTTGTGGCAATAAATGTGACATTTAATATCCTGGATTAAATACAGATACAGAGAGGACATGTACCTTTCAATAGTCTTCCTTCATGATTTAGCCCTGTGACTGTACAACCTGCTTTTCATACCAAGTGTGCAAATATATTTGTTTGATGTTACCTTTGTGTTTTTCTTGTCATGTGGGCCTATGTGTTACAGGTATGGGACCTGTTATCTAGAATGCTCAGACCTGGGGTTTGCTGGATAATGAATCTTTCTGTAATTTGGATCTTCATAACTCTACTAGAAAATTATGTAAACAATAAATACACCCAATAGGCTGGTTTTGTTTCCAATAAGGATTAATTATATCTTTTGTTTGGATCAAGTACATGGTACTGTTCTATTATTACAGAGGAAAAGGGTTAAAAATGTGGATTATTTTATTATAAAGGAGTCTATGGAAGACAGCCTTTCCGTAATTCGGAAGCATTCTGGATAATGGTTTTTCGGATAATGAATCCCATACCTGTATTTCACAGCAGAAAAAAACGTTGTACTTGTACAGCGCCTAATATAAAAACAGTTCTAAGACAGTGTGTAATATTAATTACGTGTGAATTGTGATTGAAAGCCCCGTGCTCTGTAAAGGTTCTTGCTGTGAATAGTGGAGCTTGGCCACATAACAATTTCTGTTTATAACTTTTATAGTGCAGATTTATTATCCAAAATACAACATACTATGGGCTTGGATTTTTTTTTTTAAATTTCAATTTCATTTTCAGAATGGGGAACATCATGCCTTAAGGGTACTGAAAAACACGAAGGGGCCAATTCACTAAGGGTCGAATATCGAGGTTTAATTAACCCTCGATATTCGACTAGGAATTAAAATCCTTCGACTTCGAATATCGAAGTCGAAGGATTTAGTGCAGATAGTTCGATCGAACGATCGAAGGATAATTCCTTTGATTGAACGATAAAATCCTTCGAAACGTACGATTCGAAGGATTTTAATCCAACGATCGAAGGAATATCCTTCGAACAAAAAAAGTTAGGCAAGCCTATGGGGACCTTCCCCATAGGCTAACATTGACTTTGGTAGCTTTTAGATGGCGAACTAGGGGGTCGAAGTTTTTTTTAAAGAGACAGTACTTCAACTGTCGAATGGTCGAATGGTCGAATAGTCGAACGATTTATACTATGAATCCTTCGATTCGAAGTCGTAGTTGAAGGTCGAAGTAGCCCATTCGATGGTCAAAGTAGCCCAAAAAAAACTTCGAAATTCAAGTTTTTTTACTTTGAATCCTTCACTCGAAGTTAGTGAATCAACCCCATAAATATATAGTACCTCTACGGTAAAACCTAAGGAAATCAGAAGTCACTATGACGGCCCTGGACACCCAGTCCGTCACGGAATACAGAGCAACTCCGCAATTAGGTCTATTAGTTCTGATAAAGTAAGAACAAATAATAGTTTGGTTGATATGGGTTACTGAATTGATAACGTGTCTTCATACTATTGTACATGGTCTCATTTGTCTTGCTTGACTGCCATAAATGCTGCTCATTGTTCCATTATTTACAAGTTCTGCCTGTGCTTTCATCTGGCTCGTATAAAGTTAAGTACAGCACAATATACCTTAAGCGAAATGATATGTAAAATATATTGTCTGTAAAGATTGAAGCTAGCTTGCTGTATTCCCCCCTACTGCAGATCTATGCATGCCAAATAGCATACAGTGAAACATACCATTAAATATGGAATATACCCCTTCGGCATCACCATGATGATATAGCTAGAGCTCTCTTGCATTTAATAATGTCAGTTTATGGATTATACACTAATGGAAGACAACATTTGGAACACACCAAAAGCCTCAAACCTCTTCCTATTACTACATAGATTTTCTGTGATGTGTATTAGATAGGATAGCTGAATGTAGCTGGGTAACTTAAGAGGCGCTAGAGGTGGTCAATAAAACTATTCCAAACTTGGACTGAAGCCTCTGGCTGTAGTTCCTGCACAAATGTTGATGTCCCTGCTTTGCTGTCCATCAATACCTCTCTGCTGATATCCCAACAGACACAAAACATATTATACAGGAACTGTCTGACCAATGCAACAAAATAACATACATTGGGACATATTCAATTCAGTGAGAACAAGTTATCTCATGGTTTATTATGTGAAAACTCATGGACAAGATTCAATTTGAGGAGAAAAAAAATTCTCCAAATTTAGTTTCAGTTTTTTCCATAGAGAAGTTTTTCTGAATTGAATTGCAACTCACATTGAATCTCGTCCATGAGGTTTTTTTTTGCATGATTAACCCTTTTGAATCTGGCCCATTATGTTGCAATACACTGATCCTAGAATTTCGACCTATAAGTATCTCATTTTTAAATAGCTTTCAGTAAACGTGCCCTGCAGTGTTTTTATCCACAGTGGGATAGATGACCTATTGTGAAAAGTTGCAGCTGTCTGTATTTAGTAGTGAGTGTTAGCAGAGCAAACGCAACAAAACTGCACTAATAAAAAAATAAACATGCACACACATACAACAGCTTATATTCATTAGCACAATAAATGAGACACTGATTCATAGAGCTTGCACTCAGACTAACTGGCACACAACCTAAAATCATTGTGTACTTTGATCTATGAGCTTGCACCCCAGACACTCACAGAAATAACAACTGGACCTTATATTCAAAATGTAAACCTTCACTCAGCCCTACCCTTTAAACAGACAACTGCATGGAGAGAATTTGTGTGCAGTCTCCTGCTGCCCCCACCAGAGTATGTATTATACATGACTCTCTTTAGGTTAAACTACACAGGAGATTGTATAGGGTTGCATTGGCTAAACAGCCAAAATATAATGGGACTGATGGAAAAATCCATGCAGACTACATGAAAGATTTGCCATCCAACACGACACCCCTTGTGGATGCATCTGCACCAACAAGATAAAATTTGATGGTGTCTGGAAGACTTTTTTCTGTAACTGAAATACACTGACTGTCATATGTAGATACATGAACAAATCACACATGCATCTTTATCTGATTTGACTTAAATTATACTGTGAACATGGGGATCAGTTTTTCTATGATCCCACAAAACCTTGTCTGGACCACAAAATCAGTTCAAGTTCTCCTGTTAGGCCCTTAGAGGAATTGGGATTCCAAACCAAAATACATGCACATCACAGATTCTCACAATAAATTGGGGGGTATCAGTGGTTCTTAATTACTCCAGTGTGTACGTTCCTGCTAAACAAAATAATCAATAAGTGGCAATTCAATTAGTTCACATGATCTCATTCTCAGAAAAGTGGTGCACAACTACAAGAGCCCTGCATATCCTGTATATTATATACTTATACTGCACATAGAAAAACATGTGCCCTCCTTCCTTCTCTTGGGAATGATAAAGGGTACTTATCATAAAAACAAATATTCACTGTCATTGAACAAAATTAATTCCCAAATATAATGCTTTGTATACATTCCCTCCCCCATTGGGTCAATACTTGATAGAACCAACTTTGGCTCCAATTACAGGTTAGTCTCTGCCAGCTTTGTGTATTTGGATCCTGCCATTTTTAACCATTTTTCTTGAAAAATATACTCAAGCTCTGTCCAGTTGAATGGGGACCCGATAATAATTTTTAAGTCTTACTGCAGATTCTCAATGAGACTTAGGTTTTGGCTTTGACTGGACCATTTTAAGACATTTTAAGGTGTTCAACCACTCTAGTGAAGGTCTGTCTGCAGCGTTGGGGGGGCTGCAACACTAGGCTCCCCAGCCCAGACAAAAATCCCTGTAGGCCCCCCGCTCCAGCTGAAAATACCCACAGGCCCCTGCCACCACTGCAAATCCCCATGGACCCCCTGCCCCAATCACACATCTCCCTCTGTCCCCCATACCCCTCCCCCAAGAGCTGCTGGCTGTGGGGATTGGGTCTGGGCTGGCAGGGCCCACAGGGGTTTTCACGGTGTCCTGCTCACCCTGTCTGTGTGATTAGGATTATTGTTCTGGAAGTAAAGTTCTGCCCCAGTCTCAGGTCTCTTGCAGATTGAAATAAGTTTCCCTTGGAATTGCCCTGTGTTTAACTCCATAGAAGAAAAAAATGGTTCATCCAATCTCAGTGATGCAGACCATCTTTATTATTTAGAACCTTATTATACCTCTAAATTAGAGTAGGCGCATCCTGAGAGAAATAACATGCAGAACTACAAAAAAGGAAAGAAGGAAAATGCCAAAATGATTCACTTATTCCCTTTTTTGTGTGTTTAACTGCACAGACCTTTGATCAGACCAGAAACCCTTTGTCCACAATTTTTTTGTCTCCCACATTCCTTCTGTAAAACTCCACTCAGACTTTAATATGTTTTTTCCAGATATCAATTAACTCAATATGGGTGGAGTACTAGAATCTACAGAAAGGATTTGTCAGCCTTCCATAAAAAATAAGTGATCAGCATGCCCTGGATGATGGGATATTTTAATTTGGGTATTTGGCTACCTATAGAGTTAATAGGAAATATACAGAGAGTTGTTTAACTCCAGGTCACTTGTAGATAATGGTTAGCATTTATTAAATAGATTTTCAGGGCTGTTAAGGCATATGGTATAACTAAAAATCTAATTTGTATTAGTATAGTACAGGCATATTATGCAGCAATGAAAATGCCTTCAAGAGTTGAGCTATAAAAAAGTTATAATTTAAATATTGTCCAAATAAATGCAGATTTGTATTTATATGCAAGTTTATTAGCCTGCGCTGGTCACTTCTATTGGAAGAGTATTTTCTCTTTGGTGGATCAATTCTTATTTTTACAAAGAAACATAAAGCAAAAACCATTTATTCACATGAATCCAAGCATTCTTTATGTCTACTTAAAGTGGAGTTGTTTAATTGATTTGGCAGCATTTCAGCATTTTGCATACCCTGCCATCTTTCACGTTTGACACAAGTTTACCTAACCATTCAGCTGTGGAATGTAAAAAAGGATTTGTCACTGTTGTGTCCACAGGTAAATGGACATATACTGAACATGTTAAACTTTTACCTTACATATGAGAAATAAATTACTGGCTTGTTTTGCTACTGTGCTACTGTGCACATGAATCTGTCACTAATATATATATATATTTAGTTATATTATTTATGGAATAATGTACCGCCTGTTGTACAATATAAGCTTGTTAGGCTACGAAGAGTTCCAGGACAATATTAAGGCCAAGGTAATTTATAATATCCATTTTACAACAGGGAGTACATTATTTATTAGAATAAACGAGTTACAGTGACTCAGGTGACACTAATTGCATCACTAAGCACTGATTATAACTGATGGCATCACTAAGCACCGTTTATAAGCTCATAATTCATGCCTATGCATGGTACTTGTGTTTTATTTACAGGGATAATATGATGCCTGTCCCTCATGGAACTCCTTGGTGACTTTTAGTATCCTTATATTTTATAACAAGGGGTACATTATTATTACTATAATACATTAGTGTCTCTTGTGTGTTAAGTGAATATGTAACAGAACGGAACAACAGAATAGTGGTGCATTCACATACAGTACTAAGCACTTTAACCTGCAAAATCCAATAAATCCAACAGGTTTATTTAGGGTTGCACACACCGATTTAATGTCCATTTTACAGTACATTACTTATTCTCTTTGTGAGCTGACAAAATCCCAAACTAATCAAATCAGAACAGCATTGACAATTGGTATTTTCCAGATTAATCAAGTTTAATTGCAATTTTTGACATGTTGAAGTGTAGGAAATGCCAAACACTGATTTGAGAACAGTGCTTGTTAATGAACACACAGCAATGCATTGATGCCGGATATTAAACTTGTTTGATTTGGAAGAGAGCCTTGAATGCTGTCCTTGCCTTTGGGTGTGTGTGTGTATTTTAAATATCTTGTAATGGTTATATTCATTTGGAATATTGGTAATTCAACCTAGTGATTCTCCTATGGCAACTGTCTCGCTACAGAATAAATGACAGCTTTGATGCCGCTGTCTGATCCATCGCAAAATCAGTTTACATTTTAATGCAATATTGTCAGATTGTTAAATTAAAAGAGAATTTAGGACATGGCTGAGCACACTGAGATTAATCTATATGCAGCTCCTGGTAAGATGTCATATCTGGCCAAAAGATGGTGTTTACTGCAGTGGAGCTGCATAGTCAGCTTGGAGTCATGTGACCCCCATTTAAATGTATTGGTAGGCAAGGATGTGATCACCCTGCAAACACTTCCCAAGGTGGACATCACTCCAAAATTTATAGTAAAACTGACGATTTAATTAGGTTGAAATTGATGATTTTACATGGATTTAAGGTGGTTTGATAGAGGGCTTCGACTGAATTCCAAATATTTCACAATGATTTTGGCCCAATCCTGAACTAAATCTAAACCCTAATTTGCATATGCAAATTAGTCTATAGAAGGAGGGGAAAACGTTGTTAGTTAAAAAAATTTAGCCATTTCCTTATTAGATTTCAATTCTGTTTGGCTAGGTACTTGGCTTAGCCCAAATACATATCATGCTGAAAAAGGCCTGAATTCATCTGAATCCAAAACTGAATCCAGCGCATCCCTAGTCTAATTGCATATTTACAGAGGTCATATACTATCTAACCTTAAAGGGATCCTGTCATCGGAAAACATGTTTATAGTGTTACTCCAGCAGAATTCTCCACTGAAATCCATTTCTCAAAAGAGCAAACAGATTTTATTATATTCAATTTTGAAATCTGACATGGGGCTAGACATTTTGTCAATTTCCCAGCTGCCCCTGGTCATGTGACTTGTGCCGGGACTTTAGGAGAGAAATGCTTTCTGGCAGGCTGCTGTTTTTCCTTCTCAATGTAACTGAAGGAGTCTCAGTGGGACATGGGTTTTTACTATTGAGTGTTCTTAGATCTACCAGGCAGCTGTTATCTTGTGTTAGGGAGCTGTTATCTGGTTACCTTCTCATTGTTCTTTTGTTTGGCTGCTGGGGGGAAAAGGGAGGGAGTGATATCACTCCAACTTGCAGTACAGCAGTAAAGAGTGATTGAAGTTTATCAGAGCAGAAGTCACATGACTTGGGGCAGCTGGGAAATTGACAAAATGTCTAGCCCCATGTCAGGTTTCAAAATTGAATATAAAAAAATCTGTTTGCTCTTTTGAGAAATGGATTTCAGTGCAGAATTCTGATGGAGCAGCACTATTAACTGATTTATTTTGAAAATTTTTTTTTTTCCCATGGCAGTATCCCTTGAAAGGTATTCCTCTAGTTCCCTATCTCTCTCAGTCTTATAGAACATACTGTCTGTAGCAGCCTGGCTCACTTTCTCTCTACTAACTCTCTGCTAGACCGACTTCAGTGTGTTTTCCTCTTGCTACATTCAAGTTGTCAACGCCTTATAAATAAATATCATGATAATACTAATACTATGTGGCCATATATTGTTATGGTCTTTTTAAAATTGTTTCTCCTCCCCCTGAGGAAAACAAACATACCAAGATAGTCAAGCTGTGTGGTAGAAATTGGCCAGACCGTTCTACCAAATCTTCTGGGAATGGCCATCTTCCTAAATGTGCTCTACAGTGTGGTGCAGCATACGTTGTGAATTAAAATCCTGCAATAAAAATAAAAATGTCTAGAAAAGCCACTCCTGCTCTCATCTTATCAGTATTATCTTGAAAAGCTAGTTAAATAGAGTCATCAGTGTAAATGAGTTGGCCTTAGGGCATTTGCAGAGTATGGTTTATCATGTTAGATAGTTGTGGTTTATCCCAGGAATGACAAACATTCTGGGAGGTGGTGATCAGTGGTCTCAATCAAACAAAGCAGTTTGACAATTGGATGTAATAATAATTATGGAGGGATAATGCTAGAGTGGATTTAAACATTCATCTAAATATAGTATGCCTTAATTCATATACACTTCCTTAATACCATTTATTTTTTACCCTTGTAGCATTTTCAACAACACACAGTCCTTTTTTCAACACCTAACTTAGTATCCCAAGAGGAACTGTGTAATTTGAACTCACACCACACAAAGGAACCTGTAGATTCCACATCAGAGACAAAGAACTACATTTCCATAAGCCTTCAAATCAAAGACAACTGGTTTCAATTTAAAGCTCAATATGGCGAATCACATGTTTCAGCTATGTGAACTGCTTGAGGGTTGAATAGAAATCCTTATAACTAAAGATTTTGGTAGCAGCATATGATGGAATGGCCTGGCATGAAAGCAGTTTATTAAAAAAATCATATCTAATTTATTTAATGCATCCATAATGGAGTATGACTGCAAGATTAATAGATATTTGCCTTTTGCATAACATGAGAAAAGTATTTAAGTTTGATGGTAAAATCCTGTAGCATGAGGAACAGATTTACTGAACTAGTAAATTCACTATAAAGGAATGCAATGAAATGGATCAAGTGTGCTCTTGTGTGGTTTTAGGACATTTCAATATGGATAAAGGCTAGAGTATGCATTGAAACCCCCTTGAGACTTGAGGAACTGAATTTTCATTTGAAGCAGAGAAGGTGGTTCTTTATGAAGAGGGCAGCAAGGTTGTGCCAGGTGATGTTAGATTCTATTAATACTTTCAAGGGTGGCTAAGATGACTTCTTGAACAAGCATAATATCCAAGGCTAAATGTTAGTATACATATATATATATATATATATATATATATATATATATATATATATATATATATATATATATATATATATATATATATATATATATATATATATATATATATATATATATAAAATCCAAAAAGGTAAGGTGCACACTGGGATCCTTTGTAGCTTTTTTAAAAAAGATAAATTTTATTCAATACATGTTAAAAGGAGGTCAACGTTTCGGTCTGTTCCTAAGACCTTTATCAAGATATATATATATATTCTACAGACTGTAAATTATATCCATATAAACGGCGCAATCTGATGCCATTTATAACTGGGGTCCACGGCCGCTGAATTTGACGCAGCGCGTCCGAATTTGACACCGCCGCAAATTGAACGCCGATGAGCTCAAATTGGACGCCAGCATACCCGATTTGGACGCCGACCCCCCTCCCAACATTTCACACAAAATGTAGATTATAATGCATAATGTACCCCGTACTGAAATTTATAAAGATATTAGAAGTCATCTCGGAGTGCTTTTATATGGTCACATAACTCCTCAGTGACATAATATCTTTATAAATTACAGTAGGGGGTACATTATCCTCTATATATCTAACACAGGTCAGTTTTCCTAACTAACCAGGAGCAGGCCTGCCGCTTGTCTCCCCAAAACAAAGAACATTCAGAAAAACACAATCCCAAACCATGTGGTTATTTCAGTCCTCTTAAACTGGCCATAATCAGGTCCATAAATGCTGCTGGCAGCTAATCGGCCCATGCGTGTGCTTCCCCGATCAATATCTGGCCGAAAGTCAGGCAGGGATAAAAATCCCTTCTGATCTGTTCGTAGATGCGGTCCTCCGATCTGACCACCTGTATTGGCAGCATTATGATTGTTTGGGCCCTAGAACCCACGATTGGATCAGCCCAATATCGCCCACCTCAATCTGGGCATATCTGTGATCACTGACACTACTTAGAACATCTGAGAAATTCTGTAGCAGCAGGAGGGCCAAGGTTTGCTATTCTTGACATACTATAAAATGTGTTGATAAAAATAATGAGACAGAATAGCAATCCAGTAGCCATTGCTACCTCTCTAAGAAACAGAAGAAATACCTACTTTTTAATAGCCTTTCTGCTGTATCTGAAGAAAATATTTCTCTCAAATTCCTGTGCATGTACAAATAATTTATGCAGCCATGTAGACCAATAAAGCCTCCCCAATGAATACATTGCTGAACTTTAGAACCAATTAGATCTGACTTTTGAAATATGAAATTTCTTACATATGTGGATAAAACAATGTTCTCAGAATGTTTTCCCTGTACCACCATGGCCCCTGAAGACTTAAATGGTGGTCTTGGAAACTTCTCAACATTTCATTATGGAAAGCTTTCACGTGCAGACAAGGCAACTGATACCACTTCTAAAGGTTGGCTTCTGGACACATAACCGATGTTTATGAAATATGTCATTTATAAGTTTTCGTTTTCTAAAATGAATATTAACACCGTAGTGGTCGTATATTTGAAAAACCATGAAATTAGACGATATAGGGATAATGTGCTTGTTTTTTGTTACAATGTGCTAGTTCACTACAACATTGTGCATTATTTCCTATTTGCATTTATTTATATGAGATATAATATTAATACAGAATTTGCATATCTTGTTAACATGAAGCCAGTGGCCAATTGGTCTTCTGGGGCGCGGGGTGTGGTATTGTGTAGCTGAGGGCATGTCCAGCTAAAAATGGCATGCAATGACAAAATCCAAGACAACCCGCTCTCCTGTGTTTAGTAATGCCCAGTTCAGTTATATGGCATTAAACTCTGGGGGATATTGATTATAGCTTGGTAAATAGTAGCAATAGTAACAACACAGGAATACTTTACAGAGCCTTTTAGATTGTTTTCCACTTTTCGATTATTTTCACACTCCCTCGTCCTCCCAGAAGTTGACTGATTAGGCCTCTGAATGCTAAAAGCTGGTGCTTGAAGCTTCAACAGGTTCCATATTCTTTCCTTAAAGGGCATGTAAAGTCTAAAATAGAATAAGGCTAGAAATGCTGTATTTTGTATACTTAATATAAACATGAACTTACTGCACCACAAGCCTAATCAAACAAATAATTTATGCTTTCAAAGTTGGCTACAGGGGGTTACCATCTTGTAAATTTGTTAAACATCTTTGCAAGACTAAGACTGTGCACATGCTCAGTGTGGTCTGGGCTGCTTAGGGATCGTCATAAAAAAAGTTGCTTGAGTTCTGCATGGCTGGGAAATAAGGCGGGGGCTCCCCCTGCTGTTCATAAGTATGATCGTTTCCCTGCTCAGCAGTTAGGGACCATCCATAGCAGTAAATGAAGGTAGAATTTCACTGCATGCAGTCAGGTTTCTTATAAAAACTGGACACATTTTTAAATTAAAGTATATTGGAGATAGGTTTCTTTTTCATTAAAGAAAGTAAAAATGGGACTTATTTTTTTGCCTTTACATGCCCTTTAATGAAAAGTCATTGCATTGAAAATAATATTATTGATCATGTATTATGTGTAGGGTAGAGTGCATAGTGCAAAAAAAAGGCACAATCCACCATGGTTTTTGGATTGAGTGCCCTGCCCTATATATAGAAGAATTGCATCACCTGGGATGAATACAGTGATGCCTGCATGTAGCTCTGCTGCATTCAAGAGGGGCAGGCTTAAGGCACATAAGCAATCCTTCCTCCTGCACCTACATGTGGCCTAAATTGTACCTCATTTAGATGTTTAAGTTAGGGAGCATCGGCACATGCAAGTCACTTTAGGGCCCTGTGGCGAGAGGTAGGTACAGGGTTGCCTTGCACCTACTGATGCTGCACTTTTGTTATCTGGTGTGTGGGGCAGGGTATAGCCAGACAATTGATACAAATATCGTTGAGGAGTACTAAGGTGGGTGGGTTTGTGCTCCTTTGTTCTATTGTACTTCTGTCCAGGGTAAATTAACCCCTTGGAATACATTTGCACTTTGCTTACTGTTAGAATACACAGCTTATCCTTCTACATTGTGTAATTGCCTACGTTATAAATGTCCAGCCCTCCGTCCTACAGATTTTTTTTACTGTGCAAACCTCAGCAAACCTGTTTCCAGTTAACAACAGCTAGAAGCTCAATTGTTTATAAACAGTGGCTTCAATTGGGAGCTCATTTCATGCAAGAAAAGTGTGCAACTTGCAACAGTCAGCAACTTCTGTTACAGGATAAAATGATTCTTACATTCTTAGATTGCATGCTATTATGCTCTAAATAATACGGTCAATTTAGCAATCTAATTGCTAGTATACACATTAACACACTTCTAACGATTTCCTAATGAAGACGTTCCTGTCAGACGCCAATATATTCTGGTGAAGAGAAAGTTATTATCATGGCTTGTTTCTTTTTGATTGAATGAGTTATCAAGGGAAAAGAAATGTCTGAATGTGTGCAATGCGGAATGGAATGTACAAGAGATAAAAATTGCGAGCCTTTAAGCATTTGGTTTGTGCTCGGGATTGCTATATCAATATTAAGGTTCATGTTTGGTTTATTAGTTTAGAGCTTAATAATATGTTTGTCACCACTAAGACTTTCCTAAAGCTGCCAGAAAAGAAGGTGGTTTGTCTTTTAAAAAAGCTCTCATCCACAGCAGGAGGACCAGGCAATGAACTAAGAAAATCACCGTGTGTCAGCTTTCTTTCTGCCTAATTAAAATGTTTTACAGTTCGTTTAATCATATTTGTTTGGAAGGATGGCTGTTTTTACAACAGATGTAATAGTACTGTACATGCCACATATGGGGAGTAGAATGTTTTTTTCTTTACTTTTACAGGTACAGTAAATGCATCTGTCTATGCAGTGTCAGTCTTACAGCTTCGTGTGTCCAAGAAAATCATATTCAATATCATAAATAAGAAGATACAGAAATGTCTTTAAATGGCACTGGTTTACTGGTACAGGTATTGAACCTGATTTCCAGAATATTCGGGACCTGGGGTTTTCACGAAACGGATCTTTCTGTAATTTGGATCTTCATACCTTAAGTTCTGCTAGAAAAACATTTAAACATTGAATAAACACAGAAGGCTGGTTTTGCTTCCAATAAGGATTAATTATGTCTTAGTTGGGGTCAAGTACAAGGTACTGTTTTATTATTACAGAGAAAAAAGAAATAATTTAAAAAATTTGGATAAAATGGAGTCTATGGGAGATGGACTTCCCTTAATTCGGAGCTTTACAGATAACAGGTTTCTGGATAATGGATCCCATACCTGTATCAAAATTTGTAGATTCAAAACCTAATAGGATGGATGCCTGATTCATGTGGCCACCAGGCCCTATAGAGTAAAGTTCACAAACAAATTAAATGGTGCCCTCCACCAGTACCAGTACCAGTCTTGTTGACCTGCAATTTATTTATTTACGTATATATTTGTGGTAGAAGGTCTGAGGAAGGGGTTGGTCCCCAAAAACTTGTGCTTCTACCTCTGCAATAAAATGCAGTAAAGCCAACATTGCAAGCTTTTGGAGCACCAAAGCCCCTTCGTCAGGTAAAATACAAATGAAAGCTAGAAAGGCACAGCATATACTGTATTCTGTTAGATCAGTGAAAGGTTTTCATGGGCAATAAATTAGGAAGTCACTTGTCCATTTATTACCGATGACTACCTTTCACTGATCTAACAGTATATATGCTGTGCCTTTCTAGTTTTCATTTGTAATTTACCTGACGAAGAGGCCTTGGTGCTCCGAAAGCTTGCAATGTACTGTATTTTTATTGTTAGCCAATATAGGTATCACTTCTACAATACTTTTTGTATTTGTTTGTTTTTTTATTTGTTATTTTTTCTACTGGCTAACACGGTACCACTGTTCTTGTTTTACTCTTATACGAGAAATAGCTACCGCTAGAAAGAAACGGGTATTACACAAGTGTGTAGATTCTTCACAAGAGAAATATGCAGAGTACATGTTCAATATGACTTCTTGGTTCTCTTTGGGCTCACTCTTCAGCCTTCCTGCCCATCTACTATTCCAATGTGATTTTGTAAATTCATATACCGTATATACTCGTGTATAAGCCGACCCGTGTATAAGCCGAGGTACCTAATTTACCTAAGAAAACTGGAAAAATGTATTGACTCGTGTATAAGCCTAGGGGCCCCATGTCAGATTTCAAAATGTGAATGTGACCCGGCCGCAACAATTGGGGGACACTGGGCAGGTACCTGTTACTGTCTGTGACTGACTGTGTCGCCGCCCGGATTTCATGTTTGCTTCCCTCTGCCACCCCCATTTCATGTTTGCTTCCCTCTGCCACTTCCCCCCCCTGCCCTCCCCATCTGTCGCTCTCCCCACCCCGTCGCTCTCCCCACCCCGGCACTCACGTCTGCTGCTCTTCCCTCTGTCCTTCCCTCTGTCACAGTAAAACGTGACCCGGCCCCAGCAGGACTGCCTGTGACTGCCTGTGTCGCCGCCCGGAGCAGGTCCAGGAGCTCCGGGCGGCGCGTCCTTCCCTGCCGGCGTTCGCTTTCAAAATGGCGGCGCCCATGGCCGCCACGTGGGTAGCGGCCGGCGCCGCTACCCACGTGGCGGCCATGGGCGCCGCCATTTTGAAAGCGAACGCCGGCAGGGAAGGACGCGCCGCCCGGAGCTCCTGGACCTGCTCCGGGCGGCGACACAGGCAGTCACAGGCAGTCCTGCTGGGGCCGCGGAAAGGTATGACCCGCGTATAAGCCGAGTTTGAGTTTTTCAGCACATTTTGGGTGCTGAAAAACTCGGCTTATACGCGAGTATATACGGTACTGGCTAAATCAGTCTGGTACAGGGTCTGACTGGGCTAGTGGAACACCGGGAACCCAGCCCCTACCTGTAAGAATTATCGCTCCCTGTTGCCTTCTGTCAGGGCCATACTGGCTCAGATGTAGAAGTCAGGACCAAGGAGGAAGCCATAATAGGGTAGCAAAGTCCAAGGGAAATATCCAAAGGGTTAAATAAAGTTTGTGGTCTTCTATCTAGGCAGAAGGTCAGAAGGCAGGCAGAAAGATTCGTGGTCAGAAGGAAGCCGAGGTCAAGATCAGGAAAACAGTCCAAGAATACAAGAACAGCACACCCAGGAATGCAGAATACAAATCATATACATGGTCAGTGTATCTGGTCTTTCGTTGGCTTTTAAGATTTGAATTTTGCACCATTGCGCTGCGTGTTGACGCCAGCATGATGACGTCACCACTCCATGACATGGAGTCTTCCCTTGGGCGCTGCCATCCTGAGAGCGGCGAGGCAGAGGAGAGGAGTGCCATTGGGCGCTCCTCACACCTTCTCTCCCCTGATTGCGGTAAAGTGTAGGTGTTTGCAGGGGGAGGGGCTGGTGGCTGTAAGGTATGTCTGACCTAAAACCCTCTGTCTTTTACAGTTGCATTAGCAAATTCAGAATGTGTTTTGGGGTTTAAATTGTATATTTTATAGTAGAGACCTGCAGCATGTCAGGTACCCACAGAATATCCACTAAGTGGTTGGGGTTCTGGATTTCACCTACCAAGTGGGTGGTACGTTGGTACTCTGCTTGCCTTGGTATCAGGTTCAGATGTGGGTCCGGTACAAGTGCTGGCATTAGAGTTATCAAAGTTTTTTTTGCCCTGTTTCATGTGCAATTTCTTTTCCTGCAGGTGAAATTTTTTCCATATTAAAAATAAGTTGAATAAAGAGCTGAGTTTGTTTCTGAATTACTGTATATTTCACAAGCAGCAACTTTGTTTCCAGTGAATATTTCCACCATATCTACAGAAGCATATTTTGAGTTCCACTAGTTTTCGCAGCATGATTTTCATCAGGTGATATGGAGAAATCGATGGAATAAATTATTGTAAGTTTAAAAAAATTCTAGCTTACCTTGTCCACCTTCTCTTTTAACAAAGTAGTCAACATTTCGCAATGGCCCTGTAGAGGGCATGTTCTTTTCTACTAATATTGCACTGCATAATTTTTGAAACGTAAATAATGTCTAAGTGCTAATACACTTGCCTTAAAGTTAGTGTTCTATACAACAGCGAGGCTCTGTGATCTGCAGTCATGAGTAGCATTAGGCTTTTAAGTAAAACAAACACAAGCATTGTATTTATTATGCAAAGTGTCAACAATAGGATTGTTTTACCACTAGCTAAGTTATTAAGTAAAAGGTACTGGTTTAAAATGAAAAATCCAATCAGGCATTAATGATGAATTTATTAAACAGGACTCAATGGCAAATGTCATTGCCATATTTAAGAGCTTTCTGTATTACGGGTTTCCAGATAATCAAGCCCTTACCTGTTCAGACAAAATAAGCAGATAATTAATGGATTCCTCCCAAGGCAATTCCTTTTGTTTAAACTAATTGCCACTAATTTCTCCATGCCTTGTTTCCTTTTAAGAAAATCCAAATTGTTTACATTTTTCTCCCATGATATTATACCTTGTCATATGACATAAACTGCATTCCATATCACTAAAACTCTGTGTTTGTATATAAAGCGTTCATTGCAAATGTGATTGTATGAAAGGGAACCACTCTGAGAAAAAGCACACGTAATACCTTTAAAACATCCAGTAAAAAATGTTTTATCATAGCTTCATGTTAAACTGCAGCTGCATAATCCATTGGCCTCATTCTCATGACAGACTTGATATTAAAAATTTACGGGGGAATCTAATAAAAGGCAATAAGAATAAAAATCCACATCTCGCAATGTAATGTTGTTCCTTAAACTGCGTATTTTAATTGCGCATTGCGAATTTAAATTGCGCACTCTTAATAAGTGCTTGAAGGTGTCGTAATCTTTTGGAGCAAACATAATGACTTTTTCAGTAAGAAGTTTTATTACATTTAGTGCGCATTGGGGCAAACTATAATATTTTCAAACAGTCTTCCACTGTCAGGAGTGGTCACTAAACAGTTTCCGGGTTCGCAAAAGCTATTTTTAATTCGCGCAAAGCAAAATTTGTTTGCGCAAAGTTATAACTTTTCGCATTGCGAATAGTTTTTCCATTACAGACTTTTATTACATTCCCCCATTAGTTTAGTATGTGACAAATGTAAATGGGAGATTTGTGCTACTCTTAAGCTCCCCATAGACGCGACTATTCTTCTTGCCGAACGACCGATTTTAGGGAAGCCCGACCAATCCTTCGAAATTATCGTTAGTGGCATTTGAACGATCGTACATCTTACGATTTTTTGGCCGACATCGGTCAGGAAATTGATCGGCCAGGTCAAAAAATCTTTGTCGGTCCCAGTGCAATCTATCTATGTTTGCAGGGCCAAGCAGGCAGCTCCCCTTTGTTTTCCTGTCAAATTGGTCTTTTTAGTTGATGGTAAATTCGTACGATCGTACGATCATTCTGAGAAGATCGTGGTCTCACAATCAGGATCTGATCTTTTAAAAATCTCAACATCTATGGCCAGCTTAAGTCCTGGTTTTAATAGCAAGGGAAAATATATACAATATATATATTTATATAGAGACATTTTATGGTTTTGTTGCAACTTTACAGCTGTTAGGTATGTCTGACCTAAAACTCTCTGTCTTTTACAGTTGCATTGGCAAATTCAGAATCTGTTTTGGGGTTTAAATTGAATATTTTATAGCAGAGACCTGCAGTGGGTCTTGGGGTTGGGGTTCTGGATTTCACCTACCAAGCAGGTGGCACGTGGGTACCCTGTTTGCCTAGGTATCAGGTTCAGATGCGGGTCTAGCCCTCCTTCCCATCCTTGCTGATCTAGCACTTCTGGCACTTTCCTCTTATGCCCTGCTGGGAACACTATATCCACTAACTTCTATTTGGGGCCATAACTGCCCATGCTAGTTACCTGGCTATCATACACTTCCTAGAGCATACTATTACACCACTAGGCCTCACATTACCTAGGCTCAGTAACTCTTCCAGGAGATGACTCTACTGCTGCAAAACCTGCTGCTCATCTTGCTTCCCATGACACATGTCTAATATCACTTCCTGAAACCTTCCTTTAAATAAAGTACTATTCTCCACCCACTGGGGCATTTCTTTTACAATTGTTATCCTCTAGCTCCCCCTAGTGGCCTAAATATATGTATTAACCATTACGTAAACATTTATATGAAACCATTAACATGTTACCCTATTACATCTCACCCTCCTGAAAACCAGACACGTCATTGTGTCTGCCAATTAAACTATTACTATACATCTTCACACTTCCCCCTTTTGAAAATCATAGGCTAGATATATAGTCTATGCCCTAGGTCATTAGCGCCAACATTCAATAGCACACACAATACATAACTTGCTTATTGTATAATACAGTGACAACTGTTATGCATCCTTAAACAGGATAAAGTGGCAGCCCTATAGTAGGGACTTCACGTACTTGTGTTTGCTTTCAGGTTTGCAGACTGCTCCAGTTAATGTCCGCTCACTATGACTGTGTTTCTGATATCTAGTGCTGCCCCCTTATTCTGTAAATAGCAGTTCTGTCTATGTCGAAGGTCTTTCTTCTCTTATTATCAGAACATTCACCTGTACCACTGATTTATGTGTTAGATGCTGCTGTTGAACATATTGATTAATGTAAATAGATTATAACTGAATGCAATAAATTAGTCAATTGTTGGAGAAGAAACAGTAAAAAAAGTAGTCTTAACAAGCATTTTACAAACCATGCATTAGCCACTACTGAAATCTGCACGTAGGCAGCTGTCTATGCCGTTCAGACATGTTATCTATCTTCTCATGCCCATACTGTCAATGTGCCAAGATGCTTTACAATGGATTTATAGACACTGGGTTGCCTGATGGATTATCATATATACTTTGGCAATAGAACAAGCCTGATTAAAAGGACTACATGCTTTAAAATTTGGTTTTTAACAGCCAATGCTGTTGACAGACTAGAGCTTCCTTTTAATGTTTCAGGTTGCCAAGGCTGAACAATGTGCAGCACTACAGCTGTTTTGAACATCTGTTCTCCTTAAGGTGAGACTTCTTCAAATCCCAGAAGGAAACAGTCATTTTAGGGGGGCTCAGAACAGTTTGCTATGGAAGGCATCCTTAGCTGCCAGGACATTGTCATTCCTAAAATGTTTCATGTTATCAGAGCTCACAAAGAAAGGGTGCCATAGGTGGCTGTTTTTGGGCAGTCAGCTGAAAGCTAAGAAAAAGGTAAAGCAAAGCAGTACAAAAAACACCAGATATGCTAGTTATTGGGGTCCACAAGTAATAGTCAGTTCTGGGATATAGGAAGTATTGTGTCCACAACAGGAGTCAAATCCATGGAAATACAGTAGAAAAGCAACAGGACTGAATAGGAAGTTCATTGGCAGTGAACTGAGTAGGCATAGGAAAACAATGCCTTGTCAAATGCCTTGTCAGAGACAGGAAGGAGATTCATACCACAAAGTACATAATCACAAGTACACAGGCTACAACGTCAGCATCCTATAGAGCAGTGATCCCCAGCAGTGGTTCAGGAACAACATGTTGTTCACCAACTCCTTGGCTGTTGCTCCCAGTGGCCTCAAAGCAGGTGATTATTTTTTAATTCCTGACTTGGAGGCAAGTTGTGGTTGCATATAAAAACAGATGTACTGCCAAACAGAGCCTCCTGTAGGCTGTCTATCCACATAGAAGCTACCAAATATCCAATCACAGCACTTATTTGGCACCTCCAGGAACATTTTTTATGCCTGCGTTGCTCCCAAACTCTTTTTACAATTGAATGTGGCTCACTGGTGAAAACTGGTTGGGGACCTCTGCTATAGAGTCATTAACATGCAAACTTGTATGAATACAGAGCAAAAAGTAGTTTTGGTTATAGTTCACTGTTTGGGCATTAAAGACTACCATGTTAAATTCTAATCCTGCAACTCTAAGCAGCATATACAGTTGCAGTTCAAATAATGTTAAATTGTTGCCAAATTTTTTTTAACCACAATTGGGGCCTCATGATGCTTCCTGCTACAATACAAAATATTTAATAAACCTTGGCTTAGGTAGGTTAGTATTCTTATCGTTTTCATTAGGTTAAGTAATATATTTGAAAATATAGCCTTAATAAAAAATATTTCTCTTTATAACAATAATACAGTCAACATCTGGATCTTAATTGATGGATGTTCTTCTATTCCCAGCATCTTAGTCTGGCTGTGCAGAGCTTCCACAATACATTGACAAACAGATGCTATCTATTGTCTACCAGTGTCGGATTTTGGACCTCTTTGTTCCCTCATTTATATAGGTTAGCCCTCCAATTGCATTGTTCTGTCTATGGCATACATAGTCATTAGTACTAAGCAATTAGCTGCTATAGCTGGTAGTCAATTAGGGGATGCAGTCTGCTGCTTATGACAGGGGCAGGGCAGGCTTCACTGCCTTGAGATAATAGTACAATATAAAATTAAGTTATTTGTCATTTATATAACATTTGTAGTGTTGCGTCTTTGGAAAAGAGCAAGGTTACTTTTTCAGCATAAAAGTTTGCTGACAGTTGTTCATTTTATTTTATTTTTTACCCCCAGAACTAATCTGGGGTTTCCCCTTGTCAGTCCCTGCCAATCCAAGTATGTTTGAAAGAGAGTCACGTGACATTATAATTTTTACAAATTCATCAATATTGATAATTGATTACAAAAGACAATTCAACTGCCTAACTAAAAATCTCACTATTCAGCTTAGAAAAATGATTTCTAATTTTTAGACTTTTTTTTGCACTAACCTGATTGTGATTGTGAAGTGATTGTATCAGTTCTATAAGGAAGCAAGCATCTGAAGGTGGTGGAACTGTGAAACAGAGAAAAAAGGGCAAATGTGAAGACGTAATAATGGTAAATACTAATGAAAAAGCCCCAGCATAAACTGTACTTCAAAAGGAGTTTACGTGATTCATCTAATTTTCTTAGTAATTACACAACCCCTTACTGCTACAAATGATGTCACATTTGAAAACACATTGCTAGTTGTCAGTTGCAGCTGTTTCTAGAGAAATGTTATTGTGCCTAGGAGAACACAATTAGCAGCATTCACCCAGGCTTGTGTGGCCTAGTCCTAATAAAATGTAATTGATACACTGCACACCCAAAATCCTGATGAAGGGAGGTTGTACCCCCCAAAACGTTGATGTTGGTGGTGATATAAACAAATAAAAAGAAGGGGCACTTTCCCCAGTGCAGAAAATTGTGTGTGTACGGATACGTGGACAAAAAGATGCTACTCCTAGTAAGCATTATGCAACATACAACCGCCTCAAGGATACACATAACTCAATATATTCTTCCACGACTCATTCTCAATAAAAACTCTAATTCTGTGCTGCACAAAGATGGTATTTATTGTGCATATGTCAGTGGGAAACCACATTAAGCCACAGTCCTCTGTAAAAAAGAATAATGAGCTCAAAGCCTTGAGTCTGATGGTCTTAATACTATCTCCTTTGCTGCACCTAGAAAAAAAACTTTCAACTTCTACATGTTTTTTTTCCCAACTTTTAAACATGCTAGGGGTTACCTTATTACATAGTATTTACTTCTGGGTCCATTCTGGAGAACAGAATTAATTGTGCCTTTTGATCATTCATTCTTCTGAACATTTTTTTTAACATTCTGCTAAATTATGTCCATATGAAAACCCCCAAAAAATGTGCATCCCTATTCCATAGTCTCTCTGTTTAAATGAAATTCTCATTGCTTCAATTGATGGAATTTCAGTTTAAACCTAATTTAAGAATATGTGCAGACTTTAACCAGTCGCCGATAATGTTAAAGATCTGCTTTATTCTTTAATCTTAATCTTTTTTTTCTTGTTCGGGTCACATATGAAGATAAATTAATAATAACTTTCTGCAATTATTTTTTAAGTGCCCTTGGCATGTTGTATGTCTCCTTAAAGGAGAACTAAACTCTAAAAATGAACATAGCTAAAAATGCCATATTCTATAAACTAAACTTATTGCACCAGAGTAAAGTTTCAGCTTCTAAATAGCAACAATGATCCAGGACTTCAAACTTGTCACAGGGGGTCACCAACTTGGAAAGTGTCTGCGACTCTCACATTTTCACTGGGCTCTGAGCAGCTGTTGAGAAGCTAAGCTTAGGGGTCGTCGCAAATTATCAAGCATAAAATGAGGTTGGTCTGTAATATAAGATGATACTACAAGGATGATTATTAAATTCTGATACTAGTTGCTCTGGTTTCTGTGCTGCCAATTTAGTTATTGTCTGTATTAATTACTAATCAGTAATTATTAATCAGCCTTATATTGTGACATTTTTATTCTATGTGTACTGTATATTGTGAATTTGTCCCTAAGCTCAGTAACTGACAGTAGCACAGAGCATGTTCAGTGAATCAGTAGAAAAGAACATGGGGAGCTACTGGGGCATCTATGGAGAGACAGATCTTTACTGCTAAAGGGTTGTGGTTGCCTTGGGCTGGTAGAGAAGCCTAAAACATAATGTACAACATCTCTAGCTACTTCTTTAGTTCTATATTTAGGACAGCAGCATCACGTTCATAAAGATTTTGGGTCCACAAAGAGCAGGGAAATCAACAAATCAAAAGACGAGGGAGTATAAGGTATAGAGAAACCATGAAAGGGTTTCAGGTTGAAATAGTGTTACCCTCACGAAGCAGCCACTTTATTTGTTCATTAAACATTCAACCATATTTGGCAGCATTTATAAAGACAATACGTTTCCCATTGACTCTGCCAGGCATTTTGACAACTTGACTTGTATCAGGAACAGTTGAGGCAACAATAAATGTGTGAGACAGTCTTTTCCATTGCTTGTGGTCAGAGTCACATAAGACAAACCACAATAAATGGCATGGAAATAATATCCTGTGTCTGGGTTAGACCAGAAAAGGACATGGCTGTGTAAGCAATTATGTCATTCACTAGAAATTGGCCTACGGTCTAAAGTTATGGATAAGAGTTAAAGAATACCTTGCACCAGAATACAATTAGGACATGATGACCACATACTGTAACTGCACGAAGCCAAATGTGTTTTGTATTTGTATGTGTCTGAAACAAATGGTGGAAACTACACATGTACTGCAGTAGGGTGCCATAGGTTTTATGGCTGAACAACAGTTCTTACATCACCACAGTAATTACATCATGATTGGATATTACAAGTGAGTGCCGTTCCATAATATAAAGATCATAATTAAAGCATTTACCTTCAGGGTTTACGCATGTCTGGACTAGTCTCTGAATAGTCCTTACATCTTACTCTTTTCTACGCTGCAGATGGTTCAGTGCCAGAGCAACGCATTGCAGAAATTTGTTAGCAGAAAGCTTTGTGCTTTACTCAACATGGGCTAAATTATCCAGGTTTTACTGTGCTAATATGTTGTTTTTCAGATGAAGCCTAATGTGCATTTAAAGGGAAGATAAAACCGACGTTATAGCAAAAATATCACTCGCAGTAAATTAGATGTTTGTTTTTGAACAGCAGACAAATAAATGCTAACTTTTGATTGGCAGCTGTGGGTTACTAGAACTGGAGCAAACACTGTGTCTGTTATTATAATACACAAAAGCCATGAATATCCTGTAAATTATATCCTTATAAACGGTGAGTTCTGATGTCATCAGTTATAAACGGTGAGTTCTGATGTCATTTCTGTCACATGACTCACTGAAATTTGTGTATTATAATAAATAAAGTACCCCCAGTTGCAAAATATGAGGATATTAGAAGTTACCTCGGAGTTCCATGACCTGTATAAAAACACTCGGCCTTATATTTTACAAGAGGGGGTACTTTATTCACTATATATTACCCCCTGTTTGCTAGATGTTTGCAGGTTTCCATAAGACTATAAAATGTTAGGGGCAGATTTATCAAGATTCGAATTGTAAATTTCAATTTGAATTTTCAAATTTTTTTTTTGGTCAAAACACGCAAACTCCAATTTTAAATCACCAACTCAATTTGAATTAGAATGTGAGATTTATCAGTTCTAATTTGTATATTCGTCACCTAAAACCAGCCGAGTCAATGGCAGAGGTCCGTTGAACCATTTGAAGATGTTACTTGCCTTCCTTACATTCAAGTTTTTGTTCAGAGGTAAACGCGATTCAAATTGAATTCAATTTGAATTTTCGGGTCATTCGTATTCAATCGAATATTAGACGTTCGAGTTTTTTCATAAATATGAGTACATTCAAATTTATTAGATGAATCTGCCCCTTAAAGTACGTTTTTTTGAATGTTTATGATTTTTAATTGTTGCAAAAGGCATGAAAAGACCCCTTATTCAGAGAACTTCTCAAGCATTTTGGACAACTGATTTGTTTTATATAAAATGCCCATTATCCCACACATGAAGCTTGGCCTTCTCTGATCCCTTCCTGAATGTGTGCTGTGCTCTATGCAAGAGTTGTGGGAAACACATGAATGCTTAGAATCCAGATGTAAAAGAATGGCTGTTAAATCTACAGTTACAGAATAACTACATTTGGGTGGTAAGCTGTCTCTTATAGTTTTTATCTACCAGAATAGAAATCAGTCTGCATTGCTTTTTCTTTTTATACTTTTCTTCAAGGTTCCCCAGTCCTAAAGAAATACACTTCTCGGCTCTGGCATCTGGACAAAACAGAAGCAAAATCCATGGGGAAAGTGTGAGAGACGCAGAAATAAACACACGTGCAATGTGTTAGAATCCAGAATGCACAATGCTGCACACAGATTAAAACCACACCACCGCTATTTATTTACATACGGGGGCTGCCCTAACTTTTTTGCCTTCTGTGCTTCCTGCTTTTAAACTGACATTAACATATTTCAAGTACGCTTTATTATGCTTTCTGACATTGTATTAAAGATACTGTACAAGCTATAGTCTATAGGAAATTAAAAGAAAATAAAGAAAGAGTGTGTGTGGTGTTGGTGGGTATAAAGAAGTGGTATATATTTGTGTGTTCAACATTTTCGACACTTGGAGGCATAAAAAACTGTACTTCTGTAATTAACCTGTGGAACTTCACCCAATACATACTGTAAATTCCAAGCAACTTACCAGAATATGTTTACAGATGTGCCCCCTTAAAAGAATGAACTCCAGGGCCCCTTGTTCTAAAGTGGCATAGTAACCGTACTCACTCCTCTGTTACAATTCTCCCAATGCTGCTCCTAGTAACTGATGGCAGAAGATCTCTAGTCCTCACAGAAAAAATATTTTATATCCAGCCTCTCCTCTAGCACTCTATAAGGATATATTGAAATAAGCCTGCTTTTTGAGTACTTGCTAAGCCTATTCCTAGTGGGGATCCTTGGCAACCTCTGTGTATTTTCCTTTGTCGTTGTGCAACTGATTACACAACAGCAGAGCCTCTGCTGCAGAGGAATATAGAATATAAAAATTACAGATCTCATTTTAAAGGTGTGCTGTAGCCTTGTAACAACCAGTTTAGCACCCTATTTTCTGCAAGGGTGGCAGACTGCACACATTGTAACTGGCATAGGAGAATGTAACACCCTGACATGCTGAGATGGAGCAAAGCCAGGTACCTCTTCTTACAGGACCACCTTGGGCTCATCAGAAATCCTCCATTCCTCCATTCTCACAGTAATTAGAAAGTGCTACATGTTGTCATTAAATGTGTCTTGCTGAATATACTGTATATCGTTTTCAGTATTCTCAAAAGCCACTAGTTGTGTTCCAAAGTGTCAAAAAGATGTTCAACCCTCCATTTTGGTTTTGAGTCGCAGCTCAGGATTAAACTTCATAGGACATGCTGTAGAGCAATTACTGCAGCTTGGCCATTCATCTTGTACATAAATTAGCAGGCATCTGTATCTACATCAACATTTATATATAACTGAAAAGAATGAAGTGACAAAATTCACTTTGGCCTATGGATGGCTACACACATCTGAGCATTCTCCACATATTTGCTGAGGGTGGTCTCCCTACCACACAGGAACGTATAGACATATATACATAATCCGGTGCAAAAATACATATACATTGGCCATTGTAACTTCTGCAGAATATGTTATTGTATATATTATTTAAACCCCAAAAGGTAATCAAAGACCCTAATGCAGTCCTAGGTAATTAGCAGCATGTTAGTTATTTCAGCTATAATGTATAGCAAAGGCATTAGTCAAGCACTGCTATATATTATTCATTTCAGTGGTTATTATAATTAGCAATTCTGCATACCTTTCTAACAGAACATTTTCCTAAGAAACCATAAATATAAACCAAGTAATTATGCAAGTCTACATTCATTTGTAAAGGTTACAGTCCATTCCAAAAGACACGCAAGGCACCACAGGATGCTTTTATAGCACAGAGTTAGAGCTTTATCTCCCCACCCATGCTGTTTCCCAAAACCATTACATTTTTAAGTATTCTTTTTATCAGACTTACGGTTTCCTTTTGGCAGATGATGGTGCAATTCTTTTTTTTTTTAGAAACGTCTTTTGATCTCATTGACGTTTTGTTAATATTAGGAATACATGGGAAATGCACTAATCAATGTCTGAGACACTCAATACATTATTTACTGAAATTCGTTTAGGGTAGACAAAGCTTATGGCTGACAGTGGATGTCTGAACACCTGTGGAAGAGATGGTGTATCAAACAGCAAAATAGTAGACTTGCATACCTTCATTACAGAAGTAGTAGTGAGATTACATGGTGTTCTTGGAAAATTAAAGAAGATATTCTAGTACTTACACTGCATGATATCATAATGAATGGTCTCCCTGGGCATACATATACAATTATGTGCCCTATTATGATGTGTAATTTGATATGCTCCTTGTATCCTCCCATGATTCTGTTAGTGATTCAGGCAAATTCCAGAATTTATTTACAGGATTCAGAGTCAATGATATCTGGGGCTCTAAAAACCAATGTTCTATGGCCTATTAACTCACAATCGCAGGTTTCCTAAGCAGTTTCACCCCTCCGGATGCTGAACTCTGCACTAAACAGTGGATAAATAAATCCAATACTCCAATCCAATGTTCAAAATAATGGGTGATTGTGGCCTTTTTTGCACACTGCATAGGGCATTTTGAATAGGTGTTTATGTATTCAGTGCATCCATAGCCATAATAATCATACATTTTTTTGTATTTGTAAGATGAGTAATCTTTTTGTCATACTCCACCAATTCGTTTCCTCTAGAAGCAATTCCTAGTATAGATAGTGTATTCTCTTTCATACATAAACATGTTTCTGTCCATATTCTTATTCACTTTCTTATTAATTTTTACCATTTACTTTCCTTATCCCCATATTTCTAATCTTCACTCTTTTAACCACACTTAGAAACCCACAATAGTAACTTAATATGACACAGAGCATTACTTTTCAGAGCACCAGGTATCACTGACAGTTTACAATACCACTTATCCCTTACTAATGGCTGCCCTGCCTTTTAAATAGAGCTTTGTATTTACTGCAAATGATACTATTGTTTTACACAACCTCAAACCTGGCATAACCTTTTGAAGTCGATGGAACACAATTAATATGGGAAGTATTTTTGTTGTGAAAACTGGTATAAATATGCTGTTTATGTCGCGCCACTCAACTCTAGTTTGTCTATTTTATTCTAACCCCTTTTTTAATGTCAAACTTCTCTTCTTTCTTCATAATTAAATAAATTATGAAAATAAAAGGGTAGATTCATGAAATAGGCATCTTTGGAATTCATGACATTCTCTAAGGTTCATGTTGAGAGCAGGTTATACATGGCACAAGACAACAGTAAAAAGAAATAATTGAGATGAAATTAAATAAAAAGGTCAAAGAGTTGTCAGCCATCTGCAGGAAAAGGGGTCAGATGTTATCAATGAAATGTATTAACAGATTGTCCTTTTTTGTTATAAAGTTCCAAAGGTAATGCTGAATTTCGAAAGTATCAAGTTGCACATTGTGATGTATACTGCACTTTCCCACAAAGATCTACTTTTCTCTAAAATCCAGAGGCTTAAATCATCACTTTCTACATATTCCTGAGTTTTATGTGCAGGATACGCAATTAACAGCACAAATAACTTGTGTAGGTGGCAGAATGACTGTTATCCAGTGTGTACTTTTCCGTATTTGGGTCGCCATTCGTTAAGTCTAGTAGAAAATCATATAAACATGAAATAAACCCAATAGTATTGTTTTGCCTCCAATAAGGATATTTTTTAAAGCTTAGGATCAAGAAAAGGGTACTAATATATCACTACAGTGAGAAAGAAAATAATTTGTAAGATTTTAAATTATTTGATTAAAAGGGAGACTGTGGGATATGGCCTTCCCATAATTCAGATCTTTCTGAATAATGGATGTCTAGATATCGGATTCCATACCTGTACCAGCATTCAGAAGACACCAGATTGCTTATTTTTCTCTGAAATTTATGGGGGTAGACTATATCATCATTACTCCTAGAAAGAAGATACAATCGATATCAATTAAATATAGTGTAAAATAAATTGTATTAGGGGACAAATGCAATATTGCCCATTGACCACTAAGGGAATTAAAACTTCAGGCGAATCCATCTTTAGAGTGTTTGAGGGCTTGAATTCCTTGGAACACTCAGACAATATTAAATATGGATTTTGATCTAAAATATCGATTTAGCCTATCCATTTGATCAAATTTATAGACTAATACAATATAAATATCAGAATTCAATCTAAGATCAAATGGTTAAAAATACTGACTGAAACCTGCAGAATTCACCAATCAAGCTTTGATGAATTGGTGTCTTAGCTCACTAACTGCATGCTGATGTTCAGATTTAGAAAACCATAGACTCGCTCAGAAAGGGTTTGTTTGGAGGGAATGGCAGAGGTTTGTCTTGATCGAATGTAAACTGGGAAACTCCTATGGTGAACGGAAGAGAATTGCAGAAGTATGGTACAGTCCAGTGAGCGTATAAAGAACTACATAAACATACACACATGCTTTTGAACACCTGGGGTTTACATAGGCCTCTGGAAATTTTAAATTTACATTTAAGTATGGTGTATAGTTTATATAATACACAAAAGCCATGAATATCCTGTAAATTATATCCTTATAAACGGTGAGTAGTGATGTCATCAGTTATAAACGGTGAGTAGTGATGTCATTTCTGTCACATGACTCACTAAAATTTGTGTATTATAATAAATAAAGTACCCCCAGTTGTAAAATATGAGGATATTAGAAGTTACCTCGGAGTTCCATGACCTGTATAAAAACACTCGGCCTTCGGCCTCGTGTTTTTATATGGTCATGAAACTCCTCGGTAACTAATAATATCCTTATATTTTACAAGAGGGGGTACTTTATTCACTATATATTAACAGGGACAAACACCTGTTTGCTGTCATTATTTTAAAAGCAGTAAACCAGTTAATGTGAACTTGGCCCTTATTGTTTCAAGGACAATGGAAAGCTGAATGCCAAATGTAGGCACTAAACTGCACAGCTGCATTTGCAGAGAGCGACCAATCAGCAATTATTGGTATGAGACTTATTATCCAGAATGCTCAGGACCTGGGGTTTTCTGTATAACAAATCTTGCCATAATTTGGATCTTCATACCTTAAGTCTACTAGAAAATCATGTAAACCTTAACTAAACACAATAGCAGGGCCGGGCCATGCTGACAGGCCGCCCTAGGCACCCGGTAGGATACCCCCACCCATGTGCCGCATGACGAGGCAACGAGGAAAGGTGTAACGAAGGGGAAGGGAACAGGAGGGAGTGACGGAGAGAGGGGGAAGTGCTAGAGGAGAGGGGAGGAGAGCCTGGACTAGAGGGTAGACAGAAAACATTTGAGTAGGTACCTGCCCAGTGCCCCCACATCTTTGCGCCCTAGGCAGGTGCCTCTTCTGCCTACCCCTAGTTCCAGCCCTGCCCAATAGGCTGGTTTTGCTTCCAATAAGGATTAATTATATATTAGTTTGGATCAAGTACTAGGTATCGTTTTCTTATTACAGAGAAAAATTAAATCATTTTTATAAAAAAATTTGGATAATTTGGATAAAATGGAGTCTATGTGAAACAGCTTTTCCGTAATTTAGAGCTTTTTGGATAATGGGTTCCTTATAATGGATCCCATACCTGTAGTTTTGAACAACCTACTACAAGTTAGAAAATGAAAACAAAGACCCAATTTAACACCTATTTACAAAAATCAGCCCCTGTGTCGTTCCATGCACTTCCTATTTTACAATATTTGCGCCTTGCGCTTTCTCTCCCCATTACTGCAAGAAGCCCATGTAAATGCAGACTGGGGCATAAGATGTTTTTTTAAAAGTTTTTAAAAAATTATGCACTTTCAGTAGTAAAGCAATGTTTTTTTGGAAATGGCTATTCACCGCAACAATTCAGCAGCCTCCCTTTTGCTTGTCTCTATAACACTTCTCACCCTTAGTAAAATCATGTGATGTCATGCAAACTGTTTTTAAATCAAAGCTAGATTGTCTTATTTACCACATTCTATATATATATATATATATATATATATATATATATATATATATATATATATATACCTGTATGTATATATATATATATATATATATATATATATATATATATATATATATATATATATATATATATATATATATATATATATATATATATAACAAACAAGGGAAAGTTGTGCTCACCACTATTTTTTAAAAACATTAGGCGGGGGTGCAATGAGGCTGTGACCACAAAATACATATAGACACATACAAGAGTCCTCTGCACTCAACCCATTATCAATATATTTAAGACAGCGACATTTTGTGCATACTGCTACTAAAAAATGCCTTACCCTTTAAACAAAACAGGGATTGTTTGTCCATATATTGCAATATATTTAAGATGGCCAACTACGTCAAAGTCATCCCATATCTGGCCAGTCCTACGCTTAATTTTCATCTGATTCATTAAAGTGGACCCGTCACCCAGACATAAAATTCTGTATAATAAAAGTCCTTTTTAAATTAAATATGAAATCCAATTTCTTTTTTTTATTAAAGCATTCATAGCTGTTGTAAACGCATTTAAAAATATCAGCTGTCAATCAAATATTGTCTGCCCCTCCTCTATGCCAGTGGCATAGAGGCGGGGCAGACAATTACTTTCACTTTCCATTCAGCACTTCCTAGATGTCACTGCTCTCCCTGCATTCCCCCAGCTCTCTTAACGATTTAATTGTGTAACCAGGGCATGGGGATGGACATTGGGTTCCTGTCCCCTGGTGCACAAACAAGATTCTGAGATGATACAAGGCTTCTCTTAATAACAAGTTCCACAAAATGGCTCCTTCCTGGTTGCTATAATTATGAATTCCCAGACTGATGGAAACAATATTCAAATAATTTATATAGTGTAATTAAAGTTCATTTTGCTTGACTAACATGATAAAATAGGATTTGGAATAATTTTGTTTGGGTGACGGGTCCCCTTTAAGAATTCTATTGCTTCATTATACATTTTACAAAGGGACTAGGTTTTACCTGCAACTTAACTTGCTGCTTTCAAAGTAAACCTCCATACTTGGCTGCCCTTTTATTAGACACCAGTGGGATCACCTGACTATAGCTGGGAAGGGTGGGAGCTACAACATAGAGCTGGTCACTGCTCTTGTATAACTATAACAAACAAGGGAAAGTTGTGCTCACCACTATTTTTTAAAAACATTAGGCGGGGGTGCAATGAGGCTGTGACCACAAAATACATATAGACACATACAAGAGTCCTCTGCACTCAACCCATTATCAATATATTTAAGACAGCGACATTTTGTGCATACTGCTACTAAAAAATGCCTTACCCTTTAAACAAAACAGGGATTGTTTGTCCATATATTGCAATATATTTAAGCTTATATTTAAGGCATTTTTTAGTAGCAGTATGCACAAAATGTCGCTGTCTTAAATATATTGATAATGGGTTGAGTGCAGAGGACTCTTGTATGTGTCTATATGTATTTTGTGGTCACGGCCTCATTGCACCCCCGCCTAATGTTTTTAAAAAATAGTGGTGAGCACAACTTTCCCTTGTTTGTTATAGTTATACAAGAGCAGTGACCAGCTCTATGTTGTAGCTCCCACCCTTCCCAGCTATAGTCAGGTGATCCCACTGGTGTCTAATAAAAGGGCAGCCAAGTATGGAGGTTTACTTTGAAAGCAGCAAGTTAAGTTGCAGGTAAAACCTAGTCCCTTTGTAAAATGTATAATGAAGCAATAGAATTCTTAATGAATCAGATGAAAATTAAGCGTAGGACTGGCCAGATATGGGATGACTTTGACGTAGTTGGCCAGCTTAAATATATTGCAATATATGGACAAACAATCCCTGTTTTGTTTAAAGGGTAAGGCATTTTTTAGTAGCAGTATGCACAAAATGTCGCTGTCTTAAATATATTGATAATGGGTTGAGTGCAGAGGACTCTTGTATGTATATATATATATATATATTCCAGTGTGCTAGCATTCTTGTCGGTTTGTCTGTCCTAAATAATGAAATCCTTATTTTATTTTCACTGAAGCTGCAATGTGCAGTGTTTGGGGGTGTATAAAAGTCTATTGACTCGCTCAGTGGGATTATTTATGAAGTTTATTTATTGCTGACTTGGTTCTTGCTTCCATGGAACTCCATCCCAGCCAATGAGTTTCCCACATGTGAAAGCTGACACAGAAAGTCTGCTGTATTGCTTTGCCTCTCAATATTGCTTTCAATATTCAATGTATTTCCACTGACCTGGGTGATAAGGTGCCTAAAATCATACAGTAGAAACATATGTTTTATTTGTCATAGTCTTATTAAATTTTTTTCATAATTCTACTACTTTGCATCTTATCTAGTGGCTTGATGATTTTGCCCTACTTAGTATGAGGGGGGGGGGAGAGATATATTAAGCTAAGAGAGGTCATTTGTAATGTTGGCACTGCTCCCAAATCTACATATATGCACCATAAAAATCAAGTATGTTAAGCAGGGGCGGAATTACCGGGGGAGCAGGGGGTGCGAGCGGGCAAGGGCATATTCCCAGCCGCGCCGCATATTCACGGCTAGTTCCGGGTGTACGGAGGGGGTGGGGGGCCCGGCTGCGCGTCCTGCGACAGGGCCCGCCCCCCTTTAGTTCTGTTTCTGATGTTAAGCACCAAAAATAAATAAATAAAGTTATATACAAAAAAAAACAATTATGTTACGCACCAAAAATAAATAAATAAATGAGTTATGCACCATAAAAATAAATAAATAAAAATAAATAAATATGTTATGTTATGCACCAAACAAAAGACTACATAATCAATATACATCATCAATATCATCAATATACAGAACAAAGAAAGATTTTTTTTTTTCTCTAACAATATGTATTTTTTTAATCTCTCTAAAACCCTAAAAATTCCAGATTTATTAAGTGAAAAAACCCCACAAAAAACAAAAGTGTGCCAAATAAAAGCTGTTGAGGTTCCATAGAAGTCAATGGAAGCTGAGCTGATCCTTGGACTGTAATGTAATGTAATATTGTAATATGTAATATTGGTCGCAAAAATCCTTTGCAATTTGTTTGCAAAGTGAACAATTTTGCCTTTGTGAACATTTTACCCCTCATGCGACAGTTGCATATCGTTTGCGAATTGTATAGTTTGTGATTCGCAGTGTATGTAATACATCTTCTTAATGAAAAATTTATGTTTTCCCCAAAAGTTTGCGCCACCTTCAAGCAGGTCTTAAAGGTTCACAATGCGCAATTAAGTTTTGCAATGCAATAAAAGCCTAATAAAGAATATTACATTGCGACATGCAAATTTTTATTAGCAAATTTATTATCTTTGCGGATTTGATTACATTTCCCTTTAGAGGTTTTCAGATTTTTTTCTCTAGCAATTATCCTAGAAAATCAAATTTTAGAGGTTTTTATATTTTTTCACGAATTGTTCAGAATTTTTTTTTCATTCACACATTTTATACTCAGATCTTTTAATAACTTTCATGGCATTAGAGGTATTAGAGAAATAGAGTTGAATCGTTTCAAAAAGCTGTATTACCACTAAAATTCAACCTTTAATAATTGGGCCTCCACTTATTGCTATATAATAATGAGGTGCAGTAATCATTGATTGTGTATACATTTATGGGTGCAACTGTGGTAAACCTGAAATGTGCACAAGATGGGCTGAGATAAGGAGGCACATTTATCAAGGGTCGAATTTAGAATTCATGTTTTTTAAAACTCCCATAAACTCCCATGAATTCTAAATTCCACCAATCTAAATCTATTAATAAAATCGAACTTTCTCAGCTCGGACGAATTGAATCAACCTGAAAACTCAAATCAAATTTGATTTGAATTAGAAAAACTCGATTCGAGTTAAAAAAACTCAACTCAAATTTTCTCCAAAAAAACCTTGAATGTCAGGAAGGCTGCAAGCATCACCAAATTGTCGAATTTGAGTTTTTTTTTAAAGGCTAGAGTATGATAAATCTTGAAAATTCAAATTCAAATTAAAACTCAAATCGAGTTTGGATAATTCACAATTCAAATTTGAGAGTTTTGAAAATTAGAATGCAAATTCGAATTTTCACTTAAATAAATCTGCCCTATGTCTACCTAGTCAAACTTTATGTAGTCTTTACTATTTGTGCAACAACAATGATTTAGTCTTTGAGTATTGCAAAGTAAATGAGCAGCTAGTTTGTTGAGTAACAACAAATGTGTTTCCACAAAGATAAAAACCAGACTTGTTGAAACTGGATTTAGGTGATCAAGTTTTTGAGTTTCAAGCTCTTAATAAATAATCGCACATTTGAGACTTTAGCTTTTTTGTATCAGAAAAAAACCTCTATAATTTGAATTTTGATGAAACTACCTCCCTGTCTACTAAAAGATTTAAACATTATGTAAGCCAAATATGTTTGTTTTGCCACCAATATGGATTTATGCGGGTTAGTTGCCTTTTAGAGAAAAAGAAAATCATTTGTAAAATGTAGAATTATTTGCTTAAATTGGGAGGTGGCCTTCCTGTAATTCAGAGCTTTCTGGATAACGGTTTTCTGGATAGGTGATTCCATACCAATACAGACATATTACTAAAAAAAAATTATATATATGGAATGAGATCCTGAGATCCTTGCTAACCCACCCAGAGAGAAAATGTTTGAATTTCATTGAAGCTGAATGCGGTGTTTATGTAATTATGTACTGATCTCTGTTTTGGTTTGGTTATATTATATATACATAGGATTTCATTGATTTTCATTCTTTGATCCATGTGACTTAACCGTTTCCATTTGGGATATATTTTTTCTTTCAAATAACAACTATTTAGGCTGAGTGAAAACGACCAAGGATGTATTTAGATTATTTCCATAATACATACTTCTTGTATTCAGAAATGTCTTTTTTTTTTCTAACTGACCTGTTCCTTCTGGGTCTTGTTAAACAGTGGATGTTTATTCTTTTTTCTAGACACAGCAGCAAACACATTAATCACAAGTTGTCAGCTCAAGCATACTTCTCAAGCAAAGGGACTCCGCATGTTTTGATCTCCACATCAAAAATGACATATCTATAATTATATTGCAGCCCTTTAACAGTGAAATATAACGGTATTCCGTATTCATTTGTCCAGCAGAAAGAACAGGATCCCAGCTCATGCTACTAGACTTTTGTTTGTGAAAATAAAATTTGTTTTACGAAACAGCTCACTGTATAAAAATGAATAAATTGATAAACATATACCCTTAGAAAGTACGAAAAAGTTTCAGCTTTACCGTTGACTTTGAGTTTTTAATTTTTATGTAAAGGTAGGGTGAGGGAACTGATTTGTTTTTAAGATACAACTTATCAAGGGTTACAACTGTGTGTGCTTATAAACTGCATTGACCAAGAGCGGCTGTTGATAAAAAGTAGTTATAGATCACTGTTCATGAGTAATATTACAGGTATGGGTTCTATCATCTTGAATGCATACAAGGTCAGACTGGGACATTGGGATCCACTGGGACTGTGACTCGAAGGGCCCTCCATATGAACTGAAGGGCCCCCTTACTGGTGACTGGTAACCATCCTCGCACCAATCCCCGCACCCCCCCCCCCTTGTGTGTGCGTGCACCGCCGCTGCTGTGTATTTCCATCCTTGTGGCTATCATCAAGGGAGAGGGGACAGTGAGGGCAGGGGAGCGAGTCTGGGTCAGTGGGACCCATGGTTTTTCCTGGTGTCCCAGTCCAACACAGAATGCATGGGACCTGGGGTTTTTCTGACACCGTTTTTTTCCCAACATGTCGATAATCATACATTAAATCAGAATGAAAGGTGAAATAGTCGGAGGGTGTCAAATGTTAGGCACCTCCCAGTGATTATAATTATTTACCTGATACCCAGGGCTTGTGCTCCTGTTAACCAAACATTGAACCGGCCTCGGTTATTTCAGTAGGAGCATCACCGATCAATCATCTTCTTCAACATCTTCATTCTTCAATGGCCCCAGGTCAGCACATGAACAGTAGAGTGAAAGAGACAGCTTTTTTCTTAAAGCAAGGCTTTTCACTCTACTGGCAATTCATTGGCCCAGAAGAGCAGAAGTGTAAGAAGCTTACATGCTGCTCCTACAGAAGTACCCCACCCTGGTGCAGTTTTCAGAAAGCACGAGCTTTGGACCAGGGTATCAGGTAAGTAATTATAATTATTGGAGGGTTTCTTCTTCTTTAAGACCCAATAGAATTGTTTTGCCAACAGTATGGATTTATGCTAGCTTAGGTACAACCCCAGTTGAGGTTTCAATCTGAGGTCCCTCCCTATATCTTTTACACACTATAGGCAATTTTATCAGGAGCAAATGAACCAGAAGAGGCCAGAAGACTGAGAAGAATCAAACTCCCCCCCCCCCCAGTGCGACCATTCCCATAATGCAATCAGTCATGGCAAGTCTACCTTTTACACTACCTTTATAAGGAGGCTGCCTTTCTTGCAAATTTTCCACCAAAAAATAGATAAAGACAAAATTGAAATGGTATATACAAATTTATATATACAGTAGATGATCTTTTGCAGGAAACAGGAATATCTAGTGGCAAAAGTTTTGCATAACATGACCTACAAATACTTTAATACACTTTACACAACGATTGATCATTTTCAAGAATGTGCTTTTAAGTGAATGCTGTTTTAATACTTGTAATATATTAGTATTATTATTATTTACTTAAAAGTAGCATTCTCCATCTGCAGACCATTTTCACAGACTAGCTGCTGTGCAACCTTCTCACCCCTCATTAATAATTTCCTGGAGCTGGTTAGAAACTACAGAACTGGTACATTTGCGTTTTTTAATTCCTATAATGGTTAACTTGGATAAGGATAACATTCTTAGGGGTCTATGTCACCTTCTTAATCAAGAATACCATTAATGCTCCAGGTAGTGGTGGACATATCTGTTTAAGGCTACTGCCAGTTTCTGATGGCAGAAGGTAATAAATATCTGTATTTGCTCAATCATTTAAACCAAATGCCCTGCACATATAATAGTTTAATGAATTTCAGGCAGAATGAAATTAATTGATTTGTTCTCTTTTTTGCATATTTATCTGTAGTGTTTATGTTAACTGGAGTCCAGCTTGGGTCTTGTCAATTTTTATGAGTGCACTTGCAACAGAGAACAGAGCAGAGACAAAGCTTTCACAGTGGAAACACCAGACAGGCAGAAAGCAAGGACAGAACAAAGACAAGGTGGAAAAAAAAACTGAGAAAAGAGGCAAGGCTAGCAATAAAAAAGGAAAAAAGAGTAGAATTACGAGTAGAGAGCAGAAATTGTAGTGTTGTACCTTAATAAATTTGAGATCAGTATTCAAGAAAGGGCTTAATGGGTTTCATGTTAAAGTGGCTGCATTTTTATCCTTATTTGTTGCAACTCATTTGTATGGCCGAAAAAAGAGGAATCAGTAATCAGATTGTATGTAAAGTTGGCATTTGCAAAAAAATGATCTGCCAATAGTAAATGAGCCCCAAGCAGACACTAGGAATGGAGGGGGAAAAGGTAAATTTATTGGGTAGGGATAAGAGATCTTACTGTCATACCTTAATACATCAGAGAAAGTTATTCAAGGAGGGCTTTATGGGTTTCATGGATTGTGTTTTACCTTAGCAGTCACTAGTAAATAAGCCCCAAGTATTTTAATATTCTACTTTTGTCTTCGAGAAGTTTAAAGAGAGGTAGACCTGGAAATTTAGATATTTTTACCCATCATGAATAGATGACTCTTTCTCTACTTCTTTAAATTAGTGGCAGTTGAGTTTGAAACAAATGGCTCTACTCTGTACAGGTGTTGAAAAACAAAAAACTCAAATGAATACTTAAAATATATTATACTTAAATTAATTATTATGCCTATTATAATAATGAATGCTTATTATACAGTGTAGCAATGTGTAATATGAAAAACATTAATGTACTTTATTTTTGGCAATATGATGTTTTCTTGTTGAAAAGTACTTTGCTACAAATAGACTGTACTCCCAAAATGTGCCATAAAGAATTTTATGGGCACATGCTTCACATTTTATTATTGGTAATTCTTAATTAAAAAATTCTTGCCTTTCAGCTTGAAAGTCTGCAGAGTATAATGTGAGCTAGTACAATAGCAATTTTAGAGACAGTGCGCTAGGTACAGCATCAGTCTATTACTATTAAGTATCCCAAGGAGGGTATTGGCTTGTATGGAAGCATATGTAATATGCAGAAAGCATTTAATTACCAAGCTGATTTCTGGTTTTATATGGCGCACATTCTTTCTCATTGCATCATATATAAACCATGCATGATGCCACGGTATAAGCTAGTTGCTCTTTACAGATATACAGTTTTGCATTATAATAATGTCAAACATGTGATTGTATCTTTTGGCTTTGAAACCCATAGTATTATTTATGCTTTAGTAAGGGCCCTCAGTTTTGCCTAAAACAGAAACTGCACTGTTGAGCAATAATTTATAAAAATGAGCCTCATATGGATTGGGTTACATGTATATGCTGTATGTATTACTGCTGTATAAGAAGTGTAGAAAAATATATAAAATATGGAGAAGTAAAAACATGTTTCATTAATCGTCAAACATAAAATATAACAACTCTGATCAATCAATGGCATTTATATTTTGGAATATGGTTACTAAGGCTACATTTCATTAAGGCTTTTTAAATTTGTATCAAAAGTGCTTACAAGGGCTGTGCCCTTGGCCTTGACACATAGAGTTATATTTATCAAAGAGTGAGTGAAGTTATCCTCTAGAGTGAAATTCCGCCATTCTCCATTAATTTCTATGGGATTTTTTTTGGTGGCTGCATGGTATAAAATTACACGCACCCTGATAAATTTGCCGTTTACACAGTTTTTTACACTGGTTTTTCGGCAAATTTCGTTTTACACAACAACATAAATATGCCCCTTGTGTATCTTAGAATGTGCAACATTTTATGTCCAGTATTATATCTAATGTTGTGTGTTGTACCTAATGGATTCTAGAGCAGTACTACGTGCGTTACAGTGGGGTGGAGTGTTGGAACCTTACAAAAATCATATATTTTCCTTTATACTGGTTAATCAGACCTGTGACATTGTTCATGCCACACACTCTTTGTACTGTATAACTTTCAATAAAATATTTTAATGGACTTCCCTACAGAAATGTTGGTGTGCTTGCCTCTATTGCATGTTTACATGTTATTGCCCAATACATAATAATGCAGATTTGAATCTATTATGTGTTATGTGGTACCTCATTGAAAAGGAGGGTCTAGTTTGAGTGGACATTTCTTTTAACTTTTCTGTGTTGGTGTAATTTTCTTGTTGTGAACTTACTGCACTTTTGCCCGTGTTCTCTTAAAGTTCTCTTCCATATCGTCTTGTAATGCTGACGTCATGTAATGGAGATTGAGCACTTTACTTACAATGGAAATCTCACATTGGTCTTGGTTACTGGGGTTACTGGCAGCTCCAAAGTCCCAGAGGAAAATGAACAGGAACAAGAACAAGTGAGAAGGAATTAAAAGATAAAACTTAAAGGGGCCCTTCATTGAAATCTTCTAAAACACATTAATATGATGTTATCCTTTTAAGGCTGGATTTATTAAGCTGTGAAAAAGCCCATAAGAGTCAGATAAAAACATTTTAATTCCTCTTCATCGCACAGAGACTGGCACAGCAATGTACTGCACAACTGCATTGGAATTTGGGAAATTTCACTCACCATGATAGTCTTTAGTGTAACGGGTATAGAAATCCATAAGCTGCTGGGTCTGTGCTCTCTGGGGTCCTATCAGGAGAACCACAGTGATAAATAAAATAACCATGCAGCATCAGCCTTAGGAACAGCTGCAGAATCTACAAAACAAATGCAAAAATTGCAAATACATACCTGACTTTCATAACTCTTAATGGAAGTAGTGAAAGGAGATATAATGTAAGGATAATGTGATGTGTATTTTTATCTTAGTATAGTTATTAAACAGATAAGGCTGGAATGTCCAGGATACCATTTTCAATCTCTTCTTAAACTATGAACTTTAATTCCTGGAATATCTAACAGTTCAACCATGTGTATGATATTCACTGATATATATACTGTAATGTGCAGTAGTTAAAAATTTACAACAGTAACCATGAATACAACCAGGGGCATAACTACAGTCGAAGCAGACCCTGCGGCTACAGGGGGCCCAGGGGGGTATAGGGGGCCCATGAGGCCCTCATTCTTATTCAATACAATTTAAATATTGGTAAAACAAGTCAACCTCTAGACATTTTGAGGGTCTGATAATTTGCTGTGTGACCCACTATTATCTTATAGAAGAGCATTCAGTGTCAAGTGCAGTGGGTAAAGGGGTTAACCCAGAAAAAAGGGGGTCCAGGTGCTCAAGCCCCAGACCTTCAGCTCGGGGAGGCAAAAGATATACAAGTAGATAATGAAGGTAGATAATACCAGACCACACTCCTAATATCTAGTTACGCCACTGAAATCAGCACAGTACATCTTTTAGAATGGAACCCAGATTAGATCTGGCATTCTGGCTGGATACGTCTTCAAATAACGGAGGACCGAAGAAACCAATATCCATTTATTAAAAGAATCGTAGTTCATTAACCGTTTGAAATTTGTATAAGCATGCCACAGACATATTAAGGGCTGCCCGATTTACGCGGAAAGTCCATAATTTGTCTGTGGCATGCTCTGTTATCTGAAGACGTTTTGTGAGGAATAGCTACTTTTACATAGCCGTATAAATGTGGATCATGGAGACCAGCACTAAACAGCACAGGGACCCAATTTTGGGTACTGACCCATAGATTAAGAATTACTCTTGCACAATAAGGTCAAACTCATCATCATTTGATCTATCACTCTGTAAAAGAAGGTTTACAGTTTAGAATCTATAAGTAGCTATGAATATGAAGTCGTATAGAGAACATGCTGCTACTGACATTCCTCCAGCTAGGGATTAATGCTCTTGGGCAAACTTAGTGCCTTTTATTACATATAGGGGGTCATATTATATCACAGGGGATGAGAGTCATTACAATCCAACTGTCCTCACCTGTTAGAATTTATAGCGTTTACAGCCCTACTGGACCCTCACAAGAGCTAACAAATCCAACATAGACGATGGTCTTGATTAGATGTTTTGATTTGTGAATGACAGTTTTCCGTACGATCTCAAAGACAAGCTGTGTAACAGCACTAAACAATGATGTTTTAAAATTAATATTTGGTTATAAATAGCTCTCCAGCTTGGCATTTGATAACTCATTGGTTGCTATGATTATTGTTCTTAACAACCATTAATTTGCAGAAGACTGTACTTGACAATGAGAAAGCATTTTAAGTTTGACATTGAAGAGAAGCCCCCATATGCATGAAAAGTTAAGGTCCCTATACACAGGCAAATATAAGCTGCTAACAGATTAAATTGGCATCTTATTGGGCAGTGTATGGGGCCCTCCAACTGGCTTTCCCAATTGACATCGGGCCAAAAGTCGATTTAAAAATTTCCCTTGGATTGAGGACCACATTAGTTCGTTGATGTGGTCCTCGATCCAGCCATCAATATTGTCCTCATTTTGATCCGATCTTTGGGCCCTAGGGCCCACTATTGGATCAGCCCAGTATTGCCCACGTCAAGGTGGCCATATTGGGGAGAGGGAACTCTGTATGTATGGCCTGCTTAAGATTAATGATGCATTTATCCTTGAAATGAGATGATGTAAGTGTACTAAAGGCTTTCCTTGGAGAGTGTGCAAGCTGATCTGCTTGTTACTGATGCATAGACACAAAGGAAACTTGACACTTGGCTGATTTTAAGGGGGGTTGCCTTCCAGACCTTGCGTGGCTTTACGAGGCATAGTAGGCTAGAAGCATTTTAGAAACACTTGTTTCCCAGTGATGTTTTGCATTTAATCTTCTGAATGGTTCATCTTTTATTGTTACTTTTTAACTAACAAGCTATCAGAAAGCAGCCTGTGCATTTTTGTGTCTTGATATCATTCTGGAGGCTTGCCATTGCTCATATATGGCAGTTCTATTCTCTCAGATTTTGTCCATGAATGTGTATTCTTTTACTGCACGTCAATGTAACACACACAACAGGGACATTTTCTTTGGGGAGACATGTTCCCCAGGCCCCAATGTACACAGGGGAACACCCTTTCTGCCAGAAAATATCCTAAATGAAATATATAAACTGTATAATATTAGATTTTGCTACAATTCTCAGATATTAACAGTATCGTTTTAACATTAGTTATGACCACCCCAAAAGATGTGGAACTGCAGCTTTTGGCCGCCTGTGATTGCTGGGAATTGTAATGTGACAGTAGAACTGTCAATCTGTCTCTTACTCTTTCTTTAATATCATCTTTACTTTCCTCCCTTCCTTTCTGCCTCTGTGTGTTCCTCCTTATACTATTTTACTTGGTTTACTCAGTTTCACTACTTGACTTCTCAATTGACCCGTCGCCTTGAGCCATCCCATTTAACCCCATTGTTACATACAGTAATGAAAAACCAGGAGCCAGTGATGGCAAAAAATGGCCACATCACTTATTTTATTTTATTAAATAAATAGTACCTTGCCAGCCTCATCCCAAAGCAAAATTCAAAGCCAGAATTCCATACAAGATCGCTACTATGCTCTGCCATTCCTTAGTGAAGACTTGAGATCAGCACTATGTCATTATATTCACCACTGAGTATTAGGCTGCCTGTACCTACAGAGAGTATGACCCCAAACTCTGCTACAAGTAGTAGCTGCATCTCCCACCATGAGAGAAGTTCAGCAGCCCTGCATTCGGTCTGGAATCTGCAGTGTGTAGATGATAGGAAATCCAAGCAGGCTGTCACCTAGCACACACCTAGCACAAGCAGTAGTAGCATCTGTATCAATCAACCCAGCGTGCAGTCACAGGAGAGGGCCGCTCCTGCTATGAGGCAACGTGAGAACCTTGCCTCAGGCGGCAGTGAGGGGCCAGTTACAAGGGGCAGCAAAAAGCCGTCTCCTGTAACTTTAAGAACAAATTTCTGTTTTTTAAACCTGCTCAGAAATAAGGAAATAAACTACTTCTTCCCCTGCCATCACATCCCTATCTTTCTCCACCCACAGCCTGGCTCTCCCCTGCTTAACACATTCCTTCTCATCTAATCACAGCTGCATCTGATTCTGCCATCTTTAAATATAAACCAGTGTAATTTGGCTGCTGGTCATTTTTCTTTACAGCAGTGTGATATTGTTGCTTTTCTATCTTGTTTGAAATTAAACACAATAAAATATTGAAAAGAAAAAAATAAAATACATGTATGGCAGGGCTGTCAAACTGGCGGCCCCCTTTATGTGGCCCTCCATATCAAAATATGCCTGCTGTGTCTGCTTACCATGTGTAAAATTTAAAAGGTATCACTACAGAGATTAACTGGCCCCTGAATTGTTTAAACCTCAAATTCAGGCTACCGTATATACTCGAGTATAAGCCGAGTTTTTCAGCATCCAAAATGTGCTGAAAAAGTCTACCTCGGCTTATACTCGGGTCAGCGGGCAGTAGCCGATATTGCAGTCACTTTTAATCATTCCTATACCAACAGTTCACTTGGGGAGAGACTGCAATATCCCACAATGCCCTCTGTTGGTTTTATGAAAGAATAACAGTGCGCCCTCTGTTGGTTATATCAAAGAATAACAGTGACTGCAATATCACACAGCGCCATCTGTTGGTTGTATCAAAGAATAACAGTGACTGCAATATCACACAGCGCCATCTGTTGGTTATATCAAAGAATAACAGTAACTGCAATATCACACAGCGCCATCTGTTGGTTGTATCAAAGAATAACAGTGACTGCAATATCAGCGCCATCTGTTGGTTGTATCAAAGAATAACAGTGACTGCAATATCACACAGCGCCATCTGTTGGTTGTATCAAAGAATAACAGTGACTGCAATATCACACAGCGCCATCTGTTGGTTGTATCAAAGAATAACAGTGACTGCAATATCGCACAGCGCCATCTGTTGGTTATATGAAAGAATAACAGTGACTGCAATATCACACAGTGCCCTCTGTTGGTTATATCAAAGAATAACAGTGACTGCAATATCACACAGAGCCATCTGTTGGTTATATCAAAGAATAACAGTAACTGCAATATCACACAGCGCCATCTGTTGGTTGAATAAAGGATTAACAGTGATGGCAATATCACACAGCGCCATCTGTTGGTTATACGAAAGATCAGTGATGGTTTTATGACACACAGCACTTTCTGCACAATTCTCTGTCACCATCAACTTTGCAAAGAAGTCCGGTCGATCGCTGGGGGAGTCTCTTTGGCGGAAGGTGCGCTGCTGGGAGACAGGGCTGTAGTTGTGTCTAGGCTTATACTAGAGTCAATAAGTTTTCCCAGTTTTCGTAGGTAAAATTAGGTACCTCGGCTTATACTCGGATCGTCTTATACTCGAGTATATACGGTAATCCCCTGCATTGTTCACACCTGTGATCCTCCTGCATTGTTCACACTTGTGACACCTCTATTGTTTATATCCTAAAACCCTGTACTGTTCACACCTGTGAGACCCAGACTGAAATTGCCCACATTGTTCACCTGTTCACACCTTATACAAAATGGTACCAGCACTGTGTCACTGTATGTAGTACATATTAGAGCGGTCCTGATTCCTGTCTCCTGCTCTGTTCTGTCTTCCCTATGCTCCCTGTGTGTGTCATACTTTGCCTGCTCTTTGCACCCTGTGTTTGCCATACTCTGCCTGACCTATGATCCCTATGGAATGTAAGTCTGGTATTTGTTTTTGAGGTTTGTTAGCATTTGAAAATTATTGTTAGTGGCCCCTAAGGTGTTTAATCATATGCTGGGGTACTGTATTACACACAGGGGAGGAGGAGGCATATGGATTTATGGGTATGTCTTAATATGACAACTTTTTTCACATATGAGTGACATCCCTGCAGGTGCCGGACCAAGGTAGTTTGGCACCCTAGGCAAGAGCTTTAACCAGAGCCCCCCTGTCCTGCATTACCATTTCCCTCCTTACCATGATGGGTTTTAAAGAAAGAAAGCAAGAAAATGTACAACACATTTTCACTTATTACTGCCCCCTGTACCAGCAAGTCCAGCAGACATCCATAATACTGCCCCCCATACCTGTACCAGCAAGCCCAGCAGCCATCCATCATACTGCCCCCCATACCTGTACCAGAAAGCCCAGCAGCCATCCATCATACTGCCCCCCATACCTGTACCAGAAAGCCCAGCAGCCATCCATCATACTGCCCCCCATACCTGTACCAGAAAGCCCAGCAGCCATCCATCATACTGCCCCCCCCATACCTGTGCCAGTAGCCATCCATTATACTGCCCCCCATACCTGTACCAGCAAGCCCAGCAGCCATCCATCATACAGCCCTCCAGCAGCCATCATATTGCCCCCAATCTTTACCTGTGCCAGCAGCAGCCAAAAATAAATCTGATCACATCATATTGCCCCCAAGTATTTATGTACCTGTGTCAGCGCCCAGCCCGTACCTGGCTGTCTTCAGTTCAGTGCCACTGTGCAAAGCTGAGGGCAGCAAACACGAGCCACACCAAGCAGGCCACCAGCTCTCTGTCATCCAACCCCATCAGTGATGTCATTGACGCGTATACGCACGTCGCACTGCACTGCCGCACCGCACAGAAGGAGCTATTATTTGCTGGCAAGAGGAGAAGGTGAAGGAGGGAGATTCCACCCAACTGAGTGACCATGATTACTGAAACAAATTATTAAATAAATGCTTGAAAAAAAAGAAAAAAAAAAACCCATTGAAAGTGCCCCCTCAATGATGGCGTCCTAGACAGCCTCCCTGATCCCTGCAGTGAGCACCAACCATCTGGTTTTTTGGTGTGCTATTAATGTGGACATGGTCTTGCGGTAACGTGGGTGTGGTTTAGAGCGGGTGTGGTCTAAAAACAGGGAGTGGCTAACACTGGCTTCCTTTATCGGCCTCCACCATGTAGATTAGAAAAATTCCGGCCCTCTGTACCATATAAATTGGACAGCACTGATGTATGCGATCTGTTATTCAGAAAGCTTTGAACTTGGGGTTTTCAGAATACTGAATCTTTCCGTAAATTGGGTCTCTGATAAAAATCATTTAAACATTAAATAAACCCAATAGGATTGTTATGCCATAAATATGGATTCATGCACCTTGCCATCAATTACAAAATACTGTTTTATTACTACAGAGAAAAAGGAAATCAATTTTAAAAATTAGAATTATTTGCCTGAAAATGGACTCTATGAGAAATGGCCTTCCCATAATTTGGAACGTCATGAATAATGGGTTTCAGGATAACAGATGCCATACCTGTACAACCAACTATGGAATGTGTTTTTTTAGGTGATCGCAGAGCAATCATATCCCCCACGTACCTGCTCCAGCTTCAGCATCGCGCAAAACCTTTACGGCCCGTGGCCGTCTCTTCTTCTTGGCCCGCCTGACTCTGCTAGTCCCGCCTGCCTACCAATGAAAAACGAGCAGGCAACTGCAAACTGCAAACCGTCACTGCCTACTCGTTTTTCATGGGTAGGTAGGAATAGCAGATGCTAAACGAACAGGAGGACGGCACTCTGGGAAAAAAATGGTTTTTATTGCAAGGTTCTGCAGAGATACATGGCCTTACGCATTTCAGGAATACACTCCCTTAGTCATAGGCTAAGGTCCTAATTGTTTTTGGGAATAGCAGAGGCAGGCGTTCCAAGAAGAGGAGGCCATGGGTTGTGAAGGTTTTGCGCAATGCTGAAGCTGGAGCTGGTATGTGTGGGATATGATTGTGCTGCAATCACCTATAAAACTGCTAATAAAAATAATTATTTGCTATTGGAAAAATATTTATATTCACTCCCCAAAGCCAAAGGGGGATTTACATTTTTGACCATAGATTCCTTTAACTGGTAATGGGTTTCACTTAGCATGAAACATGACTCTTTACTGTGGAGCAAGGGGAGTGAATCTGGACATAATGGGGCAAGCTGTTCTATTGCTGGCACAAGTTTCAGAGCTGATGAAAACTGAGAATATAAACTATCTCCTGCAATGGCTAAAGGAATGTACGTCCTTACACTGTTTGTCATTAACCACAAAGGAATCAAAGGGAATATTTGCAAACTACACACCCAAATTTCTAGTAGGAATTTGTTCTGAAGACAAAAAACCAAGTTGTGTCTCCTTTTAATATAGCGCGTATGAAAATAGCAGCCATTACCAACCCTGTTTAAACAGGCCAAATAAATCGACACATTGCCTTTTAAAGCCCTGTCATTATGCTACAAACAAGATCTGTATCTGTTCTGAAGAACAAAGGTATGAAAAGTATAGCCTTGAGGATAAGAATGTCATTATCAAAAAGAAAAGGTAGAAAAGGAAGGCAACCATGGGCATTACAGGCCGAAAGAATTGGAATAAAGGAAATGCATTCTAAATTAGAAGCAGGACAGCGACTGGGGCTATAATTTTTTAGGGCTAATGTTACATCAGGCATAAAACTGCATGTGCTGCCTCTCATGTGTCTTCTTGTTACCCTTAAACATTCTGCATTCAGAAAATGCCATAGATAGGGTGTATAATGCAGATTAAGGGTAACTGGAGCTGTGCCTGACTTGGTCCTGTCTATGTGATGATATAAAAATGAGTAATCTTGTTTTATTGTGTCCTAAATATACAGCAAAGCTGTCTAATTTTATGTTTTTCGAGAGGACCAGAAAAATATGTAGTAAAAGTCAGCAAAATGTAAAATTAGAGAAATTGATTCTAAAATTATAATAATATATATAATAATGCAATATATTATTATATATCTTATTATAATATATACATGGGGCCACCAAAAAAGATATACCATTTATTTAAATATAATTAATACATTAAATTAATAAAAATTTAAAATCCGAGGATGTAAAGTTGAGGTTTCACTATATGGTTTTTGTTCTTTAGACTCCCCACTTGACCTTAGTAACCCTTGGGACACACAATGAGCAGCCACCCTCTCTAACATCTAGTTTGTGATTCATTTTTCTTTATTTTGTATTATTTGCTGCTACACATTTACATGATTACATTCCCCTATTTCTAATGCTGATTTGGCGAAAAAACCTCTTTGCCAATACATGTACATATCATCTTCTTGATTGAAAACCAGAGCTCCCAAAGATTTAAGGTTGTCCTCAGGCTGTGTCTAATGTTCCTATGTTAGCATAAATTCCTGTGTTTACATGCTGATATTATCAGAGAACGGCTGCCTTCTTTTGCTCAGATTTAAATCAAACACAACCACACTCATAAGCAAGCGAGTGTCAGGTGGACTGTGGGGGTGGGGGGTGATAAAGTATATTTAGTTTTGGCCTTAGTTGCCCCATGTGCTCTTAACAAAAACAAAACTGCTCTGAAGTATAATGTAGTGCAACATGACCTAACTTTTACTGCCAGGTTTGTCTTATGAAAATAATCCACCAAGAAGTGAAATGAATGCAGTCTTACTTGGTACAAGAGGAACATTTTTGTGGATGGCAGAACAGCTAGAAAGTTTAGGAAATGCTGTTCCTGAGCCGCTCATGCAACAATCTGAATGTTGTTTTACGGGGACTACAACCAATTTTTCTAATAAATCAGAATTAGGCCTTATACCAATATCTGATTTTGGTCCTTCAAGCCATTTAGGCTCAATGCCTTTGTTTCTGTCTTTTTCTATGTATATATTGTGCTATTAGCACATGTATTTTACATTCTAAAGGCATTAGATGCCTCCTGCAATGCACCATGCCCCTATAATGTGCACTTTATATTTAATATCTGGATAGACCTCCAGGTGCCAACATTTCTTTAATTTCTTTCTTTCTTTTGGTGTCTCCAACACCCCCCCCCCCACACACACACACAACTATTGGCCTATAACTACTGAACCCTGGCCAGCTGTTCTTTTTGGTCAGCATAATAAGTCTTCTTAATGCTCCAATGTATTGTGTTTCCAAGAGGTTAAGCACTAGCGCCAGTGTTGCATTCCTTTGGATAGATCTGCCAGTAACAGAATAACCAGTACAAAGGGGTAAAGGAACTAGGCCTGTTCATGCATTTAATGAAGGGATTCTGCACTCAAGTGATCAAGTGTAGTTGTGTGCATTTGATAACCTCTATTATTATTTCTAGAAAGGTTACCTGGAAAAGTTGTGAAGACACATATGTTTGTGTTATTGATTAAGTGGTTTCATCTGCTACTTTTCTTGTTTTTTCAATGTTTGGTTTCATTTGGCTGCTCATTCTGCTTTCACTGAGATTGTATCCCATCCTCTTGCTCAACCCTGCTGGCTTTTTGTAATACACTTACTAAAGTACAATTGGTCATAACTAGGAGAAGTGAAAGTTGAAAAAATATTTTACATTTTTTAAGGTTCTGCAAGTAGAGATACCTGGAAAATATTAGACTTATATTTACTTATTATGGGAAGAATAAAAAAAATCAGGGTTAAATGGTCTTAAACACCATCACAACCTCAAGAGTCATAAACATCATCAACCAACTTAAAAGTAATATACTTTAGGCTCACTTTAATTCTGGCTAATCAATTTTTATTATGGAGGAAGAAAAACCCTAGGAACATTACTAAGTCGTACATACTGTATATATCATTTTCTATCAATGATTTCAGAACAGAGTCATGACTTTTGTGCAGTTGTAATCTCTTTATTTTTCTTGAACCAATAAGATTTCTTTCTGCATGTAGCCTAAACAATGGTTATGATATCTAAAAGGGTAAAAAATACTTGGTCCTAATACCACAAGTAGTGAGGAACGGTTTCAGTATATGAGTATGGTGGTTTTTAAGAGATTTTGTTGTGGGAACCAGTAGCTGGTAATGATGCCACTATCTCTTAGCTGCTTCCACATCCGTAAGGCATAAATCTAAGATAAGAGGCCCAACTGATGCAAATGAATGAATGCAATCAGTAGAGGGTAAACACATTGGATTTTCCCTGCCAGTCACTAGTAATAATGCATTAGGAAATTTACATTCACATTACTCTCATTTCATGAACGTTCTGTATTAATCAACAACCTGTTTCCATAATTACTTTTACCATAACATATATTTATAGCAGGAGATGGAGAGTCTTATTGCAAAGGGCCATGGAAAAAGCTCACGGTATGCTTGACCTACTTTTTTGACAACAGTAAACTGTCTCTTATATTTCTCAGTTGGAAATTGGTGCCTTGAATGCTATCCAAGTAATCCAGTGTTAGCTTCTTGCTTTACTGTATGCCACTCACATTTTCCATTTATCATTCTATTTGAAATAAGAACTGAGTTAAAGTGGAAGTGTGAATGAGGGCTGTTCAGGGCCAAGGGTTGGCTCCATACCAGTGCCAGACTTTGAGTGTCCCCTCACACACAGGCATAGAAATAAAATGTCAGCAGCAGATTTACTTTTAATACCTGCCTAAGTAAAAGAAAAGGGATGCTGCCAGGCAATGGTTCCAGTCATTAAATAAATAGAATGCTATATATAACATTTGCATTTACTGAAAACAGCAAAACATTGTGACATATAGCGCAAACCTCATGTATTATTGTTTAGGTACAGTTATATGTCCTGTTATCCTGAATGCTCTGGATTTGGGGGTTTTCATACCATAAGTCTACTAAAAAATCATTAAAACATTAAACAAATTCAATAGGCTGGGTTTGCCTCCAATACGGATTAATTATTTATTAGTTTGGATCAAGTACAAGGTACTGTTTTATTATTACAGAGAAAAAGGAAATTGTTTTTAAATAATTGTATTATTTAGCTAAAATGGTGTCTATGGGCAATGACCTTCCTGCAATTCAGAGCTTTGGATAACAAGTTTGCAGATAACAGATACTGATTCCATATCTGTATTATTCTCACTTTGTCATGAAACCTCCGTAAGTGCAGGATTTTGAAACGATTGGTAAGAATATTTCCCTCATAAGTGTGCCTGTTTTATATTATCATTTATGAACGTATTATTAATTATGCCTATTTATACCTACTGTATGTATATAGTCCATGTAATCAAGTTTTTTTCCCAAAGTAATAAATGAAGAACAGAGTACCATAATGGATTGATAAACAATTGTGCTAGCAAACTTTTCAACAATGTGAACAATAAAATGCACTTTATAGATCTGAAAATAAATTCTGACACAAACCACTGGTGAACATTTGCAGGCTTCTTTTATGGGCGAAATTTATTTCTTTAACTCTGAGCCTTTCTTCTTGATTCAATTAACAGGGCACATCACGCTTGTGCCATAGCTGTTACTTGTCAATATGAAATGTTAACAACAAACTGAATAAACAATGACATTATTGTATTGAGTGGCTATGTCCTCTGTATTTTCATCCTGTTAATTATTCTGAACTTATTCAGTTTTCAGTTTATTTTTTGACTTTCACTATGTACATTATTGTTGTTGTGAATAGATAGAGACTGAATATGTGTGCATTTGCTGCAAGCCACATAAATACATGCATTAAAAAAAGCATCTGATTGTCCAGTATAAAGGCTGAGCACTAGACCCCAACACTACCTTGTGACCACCCCTCAAGCATTCATATCTTGATAAAACAGCAACAAATTGCAGAAATATATTAGGTCCTGTTATGACCTTCCACCAGATATAGATAAATCTGGGAGTGAGAAACCCATTCCCATTCCCAAAGTCCCATTTTGATAACCACTGTGTAAACTAGACATCAAATAAGCTTTTTTAAACATCTCCCTTATTCATACATAGATCCTAAAATGTTGCTTAATGGATCCACACAACAGACGTAAACTGAATTTAAGAACATGATGACTATGTGGGGATGGATTTAATCAGGAATAATTGGACAGAATTTTTTTTAAAAAAAAGTGACAAAAGGAACACAAATCTACAAAGAAGAAAAAGAATGAATAATCAAGTTTTGTCAGGTTATATTTTTCACTAGAACATGTATTACATCACATAATGTAAATGTTCACCATGCAATTGTTTTCCACTGGTGGGTGAGGCACAAGGGGTTTGTTAAATTTATATTACATATGCAGGCATTTTTGCACAGAGGAGAATGTGTTGGCATTGCCTATATTTTTCCAATGGCATCTGCCATTACATAACAGGCAATTGTGTCCTGTATGCTACCTAAGAGTCTGTAGTAGTGCTTTCATAAAGGGATTCTGTAATCATTTTTATGGTGTAGTTTTGATGTGTATATTAGTGTGTAGGCAGCCATCTCAGGTCATTTTGCCTAGTCATGTGCTTTCAGAAAGCCAGTGCTGTACTATGGAACTGCTTTCTGGCAGGCTATTGTTTCTCCTACTCAATGTAACTGAAGGAGTCACAGTGGGACCTGGATTTTTACTATTAAGTGCTGTTCTTAGATCTACCAGGGGGCTGTTCTCTTGTGTCAGGTATCTGGTTACCTTCCCATTGTTCTGCTGATGGGCTGCTGGGGAAAGGGAGGGGGTGATATCAATCCAACTTTCAGTGCTGCAGTAAAGAGTGACTGGAGTGACAGAGCACAAGTCACATGACTGGGGGCACCTGGGAATCTGTCAATATGTCTAGCCCTATATCAGATTTCAAAATGAAATATAAAAAAATCTTTTTGCTCTTGAAAAAGGTATTTAAGTGCAGAATTCGGCGGGAGCAGCACTATTAACTGATGCATTTTGAAAAAAGCAAGTACACATTTACAATGACAGTAGAATTATCTTGGAAATTGAAATGCATCACAACTAGTGTCTTGTATATTGTATACAAGTATCTTTCCATAACTGTATAATACAGTTTACAGTGATTATAGAATTATCTTGCAGAGCAAATGAATCAGAAGTCCGACAAGGGTATTATATGTTGCACACCAGTCTACAGCAGGTTTTTTATAAGTGCAACAATCTTTTATTACCCATATTAAGCTATATACATAAAATAAAACATAGGTGCACAAAGATAAACCATGGCAATATTTTAGTATGTTTACATTGCTACATTTCTTTTCTTTTTTTTAATTATGATCGTGATCCTTGAGGAAAGTCATGAGGAAAGTATAATAACCTATGCGCAGATGTATTACTTAATCAGCTGAAGTATTTACTATGCATAATATGAAGCAGTGCAGGCAGGTCTGACTTTTGTGCTTTTTGTATCAATGCAACAATGAAATCTGCTCTGTATAAATAATTCAAGTTTCATAAATGCTTTACACTGAAAATAAGTACTTACTAGTTCATAACCATCTCTACAATGTAAAGGGAAGAATATGTTTTTTATTGATACTTTTGGGTCAGGAGGTTTATAATGCACTTATGAGTGTTAAATTTGGTCCTAGAAGGTGCAGTGCAAGCCTGAGCAAGGTTAGTAGACTGCTCTTTAATGCATAGGAATTATACTCATGGGCAGATGCTGAACAGAAGAAAGAATGGTCTCGTGAGAGCTGAGCTAACAAACTATTTTTTCTATATTTCAATAGCAGACATAACATTTTTTTTATTTAGAATTAATCTGTATTTACCTAGGTTCACAGACTTCCCTGCTACCACTGTACCATAATCACTGTTCCTTATGATACCTACATACAAACATGTACCAATTAATTGCGGGTATGAAAAATGTAAAGTTACTAAAGACAACTACACAGACAAATACTGTTCTTTAAAGTAACATTTTATCTATTTGCAGTCAGAAAAGTAAGCTTATTTCAGTGTTAGTATGTTACAAGCTTTTTGCAAAATACTCTCTACTTTGTTTCTTTCTGTTGTGTGACAAGTCATATGGTAAATGTTGATAAAATGCTCTTTAAAATCTTGTCTCTACCGCCCCTTGAAAAATAATTCATATCAGGTTTTTCATGACTAATGGCTTCTTCCTACATAAATACAATGCACCCTAGTGAGTAATTTGATAAATGAGTCGTTATCATCCTTTAGACTTTTTCATCAGTCTGCTTTTTGTTTGTCATATTTTAGAGGGTAGACTGCTCAGTTAGGGGCCTCTTACAATTCTCAGTTATATTCTTGACTGTGTGCCAAGGGTGAGCCATACCTCGCTATAGATTTGTCTCAAAGTTCTTTCAAAAAATTACTTTACACTTGAGTTTCATTTTTCAAAACACAACAGCTTAACTTGGTTTGTGGTACTAGGCATCTAGTAATTATACCTGTTGTCAACCTAGTTACCAAGTCATAGGGGCAGATCTACTAAAGGGCAAAGTGGTCGTCACTAGCGAAAATTCACCAGAAATCCCATCAGCAGGGACACCCCCAATTTACTAACAAGCATAGAGGACAATTTGCTAGCGAAATAAGCTATCGCTAGCATAGTTTTGCGCCCTATTGGCAGGCAAATTTTCACTCTGGTGAATGATCGTTACTCCGCAAATTCACTAAAGTGTAAATTTTACAGAACCAAAATTCTGCAGTATAGAGGAGAGCATTCAAATAGCAGTTACTGCTAGAAAAGTATTTTATTGACTACAAATCACACTACATGATTTGGGTTTAGCTCTTTCTCAAGTGTTTTTACAGAACGTTACCTCTTTTGCCAGAGTTTCCTTTGCCAACTTAGACCTGGACAACTGATAAGATGAAGCTACATCCTCCTCAATCTTATGTCAGTGACATCATATCCTGTATGCCGAAAAGTCATAAAAGTTAGTTAGTTAGTTTTTTCATATATTAAAGCAGGATTGCCTTCAAACATTTTTTTCCAACCATCTGAGGGGCATGCCACATTTGTTTTAGGGTGGGTTCATGTCTAGGGCATTAGAGGATCTCTTTCGTCTTTATTTTGCTTCCTTGTACATTTGTAATAAGTGGCCACTTCAAGTATTTGCACCAACATCTCTAATAAAGACATCTATAAAAACTATATGTATCCGCCCTTTTCAAAATGACCTAAGCACAAGTGTAGTAATGAAGTGTCGCTAGGCGGAAACAAACGTTAGCGAAAGTTAGCTATGAAATGCTCGCTCGACAATATAACGCCAGGTTTCGGCTGCAGAGAAGCAACTTCTCATTTTAGTGAATTAGTGTAGTGGTAGCAAATTTGCTCGCGCAAAGTATGGTGAAGCCTTTGCTGGCGAAATTTGCCCCTAAGTGAATTTGCCCCATAGTCTTTGCAGGAGCCAATCTTACCCCAGAGAACTGTATAGAAACATTCAAAGATACAACATAACCAGGGCCGGAACTAGGGGTAGGCAGAAGAGGCACGTGCCTAGAGCGCAATGAAGTGGGGGCGCCAAGCACGTACCTCTTCATTCGCCTACCCCTGGTCCAGACCCTTTTTCTCCCACCGCCAATGTCCAGCGCATACCTGTGTGCTCCTCTTCTGTGTGCGCTCTCTCCCCCCTCCACAAACTATCAGGGGCGCATGTGGATGAACGCACGCGTGTGTACTCGCGGACACATAAACGGGCGCACTCACGGACATGCCGGCAAGTAGGTGAAGTGGCCGGCCGGGTTGCCTTGGGTGCCCGGCTGGCTTGGCCCATGCCTGAACATAACAGTAAGAAGTGTCTGCAAAGTGTTATATTCTATAGGACCACAACTATTCTATGACAATGCTTAGATTAAATCTATCTTGCCATGAACCGAGTTGTTACTAAACAAATGCTGGACTACAAGTGAATGCTTGAACTCAAAAATTCTGGGCATAGGGACAGATAAAATAGGTGGGGAATAAAAGGCAACAATAATGTCTAAAACTAGAAATACTACAGTTCAACATGAACCTAGCTACCTTCAATATCTTTGATGCTCCATAGATAGTGAACTGTAATTTTTAGGATTTGTTTGCTAAGGATTCTGGGAGCTGTAGGAATAGTTATATGAATGTGCGAGTTTAGCATCCCTGGTCTTGGGTCTGTGCCTTCAGTCCAGTAATCGGAGAAGATGGTTTTCTTACAGCTGCTAGTACCACTTCATCTAACTCTTTTCACAGCTTCTGTAAGTTCCCTGAGTTTAGCTTTCATGTTATGCCAATATGGAACAAAGCCCTAAGGAAATTTCAGAGAACACGTCAGTTCTAAAAACAGAGGTCTCCAAGTTTATATTCAGGCATATAATTCTAAAACACAAATCTATGTAACGAGCAGGCTGTTAATCAGCCTCTTTGTCCTTACCAAGGGAACTCCACTTATGCTTTTCATTTGATGTTGCAGTGCACTGGAGTTGTTTTTTCATTTGAAGCCTTAAAGATTAAAAACAACAAAAGGGAGGTTGGAGAGCCTGTTAGCTCATTTTCATATAATTGAGACAAGGGTCCCCTGTGGCTTCTGAAGTTCTTTTGGAAAAAGTAATAATAATGGCAGCAGCAGCGTTTCATTTCTACAGATCTGTACTGGAGCTTTGAAAAGAAGGAATTGAAATGCTAAGCACAGCACGAAGACTTAAAGGTAAATTATTATTTCATATACAAGTTCTGGAACTGCTATGAAGTGGTTTGAAGGAACACGCTCTGTGGCAGTGAATTGCCGCTCTATGACAGTGAATTACTGTATACAACTAATCCATTACCATAAATATGTTGAGGCTTTTCAATCAGAGCAGCAGTAAATCTGTATCTGTTCTGTGACTTGTATGAGGACTTTTACACTATAGAATTTAAAGGGGGAAAAATACATATTTTTTTCTTTTAATTCTCATGATATCAGCAGCATAAAACTGCTAAAATCATGCATTTGTGGCACAAGTGCCTCCTACTGTTCTGTCCAACTTACTGACCACCAGAATGTTAAGTATTATGAATATTGTCATGGGAAAACATGTTTTTTTCAAAATGCATTAGTTAATAGTGCTGCTTCAGCAGACTTCTGCTCTGAAATCGGTTTTTTTAGAGAGTAAACTGATTTTTTTATATTTAATTTTGAAATCTGACATGGGGTTAGACATATTGTCTGTTTCCCAGGTGCCTCCAGTTATGTGACATGCTCTGATAATCTTCAGTCACTCTTTACAACTGTTCTGCAAGTTGGAGTGATATCACACTCCTACCTTCCCGCCCCAGGAGCCCACCAGGAGAACAATGAGAAGGTAACAGCTTCCTGACAGATATAAGAACAGTACTCAATAGTATCCATGTCCCACTGCAATACCTTCAGTTACATTGAGTAATCAAACAAATCAAACAACAGCCTGTCAGAAAGTAGTTCCATCCTAAAGTGCTGGCTCTTTCTGAAAGCACATGACCAGGCAAAATGACCTGAGATGGCTGCCTACACACCAATATTACTAACTAAACGTATTACTAACTAAACTAAAAAAAAATACATTTGTTGGATTAGGAATTAAATGTTATATTGTACAGTGAATTATTGGCTATATAAACAGTGTAATTTAGGAATAAAAACGACACCATAAAAATGTTGACAGAATCCCTTTAAGCATTTCCTGCACTACCCTGCACAGTCCTATCTTTCCTCTCTCTATAAAACTGAGCAGTGTCGGGAGATGCTTCTTGCATCAGTAACTTGACCATCTGGTGGCCAACCTGCCAGATCAGCAAGGTACAATGTTGTAAATGCAAACATAAAATAATGCTAAAGAATAAAAAGATATACTAACTGGAAAACTGCACAGAAGTTATATGATTCTCAAAAAGTAACTGCTAATTAGGGATGTGTGTTACAGCACACCTACAGCCAATAGTGCCTCTATCCTAATGGACCTCATGGATTGATGGCCAATCTACTACAGTGGTGGTTGGCACTATAATTACCTTTCACGATCACTGTTGTTTGTTTTCATTTTTTAAACCTGTCAAGCAGTATCTAGCTACAGATTTGGGTTGTTATTATTTTGTACTAGTGAGTGCCTTTTCCAGTTCAATGTAACATAGTCACATAGTAAGTTAGCTTGAAAAAAGACACACACCTCATCCAGTTCAACCTTTAAGTATATATATATATATATATATATATATATATATATATATATATATATATATATATATATATATATCTTCCAAACGAGTATCCGCACTCCAAGGCCAATCTTAGTAGAAGGAGGGGTGCACGGTAAATCATGTATACACCAATAGTTTCCAAACCAGCACTCCCTTTTGTGTAAAAAGTATAATCTTTTATTGTTGCATCAAGTTTCGTTCCCTATTGGGACCTTTTTCAAGGATCCTGCCAAATGGCTAGTTGATCCAGAGGAAGGCAGAAAAACCCATGAAACTTCTCTAATTTGCCTCAGAGGGGGAAACTGTAACAGGGAGACCAGGGGGGAATGTAACTGATTAGAGTGATGCTATTTAGGCTAATGGCAGAAGGAGCACTTTCTCCACTGGCCTATATCAGCCAGCAGAGAAATGCCCAAAGCCACACATGAATCTTTCCATTTACTTTAATGGAAACCAACTGACATTGATAAAAACATCTCTAACATATACTGAACTCGTTGTGCCATTTGCCTTATGCTTTTCTGCAGTGATGGAATCTTCAAGGTGTTAATAACAATGATGTAAACTGAAAGACAAATTGAAGGACATCTTCTACACCTGTTTATCAAAAAGCAGCCATTTCAATGGTCCCTATATATTTGCTTTTTATTTTGTTTTGTATTTGTCCAAAGTTGTTATAAGGCCTAATAGGCTTGTGCTTATCTGAGCTCTGGGAATCTACCTCTCAAGGACCAAACACAGAACAGCTTCAATTTCCCTGTTTAGCTCAAGTTACATTAAAAACCACAGACAAACAATAGTCAAAAGTTATGTTCAGCACAAGCTCTACACATTACAAGTTAGTATACTGCCCCTTTAAAGACACTAAACAAATGTAAGGCTGCTGGGCACAGACATATTGCAGACCACAATGTAATCTGTAATAAATACAGATTTACTAAAGGGCGAAGTGACTAACATCCGATTTACTAATGGGCACAGGCGTAATTTTGTGAAGGAGATAGAATCTAGCGGTAATTCAATCCCTTAAGAATGGCGAAGTTGCGCTCTGGCAAAGGGACATAACTACGCAAATTCACTAAGATGTGGATCTTACTAAACGTTAACTCTTGCGCCACCTCAGTCCAGGCAAAGTGCAATAGAGTAGATAGGACTTCCTCAAAAAATAGTTCAACATTTTTCTAAGTCCCAAAAAACGCTGGCGACCACATTTTTCAGGGTGATAGGCTGCAAAAGAGCTTCCCCCCCGACATTTCCTAACATATGGCACATAAACTATACACTGGGCTCATGTGTAGAGCAATATAATAACTCTATTTTATTTTATTATGGTTTGTTTGTGGCTTGTGTAGTGTGATGTATTGGGTGCAACATATCCGTCCATTGAACTTTAACTTCCCGCCATATGCATATTAGGTAATGCTATCACAACTTTGCTTCGCTTGCTGCAGTAACGCTAGTGCTACTTCGCCTGCGTACGGCACCCTGGACAAAACTTTGGATTTTAGTGAATTAGCGTTGTCCTGGCGAATCTACACCTTGCAAAGTGTTGTGATGTGAGCGAAGCGGACGCTAACGCAAATTCAGCACTTAGTAAATCTGCCCCATAGAGTATCAGTGGCATAGACCTTTACCTTTAACTTGGCACAGCAAGCCCTATGCATAATATTAATAATTTGACTCTCTTCGTTTTTTAATGCACTATTTCTCATTTAAACCATTATGTGAAGCATTGCAAGACTGACTTTGTTTCTCTAAAACTACAAATTCCATGAAAATTATAAAAGATCCTAATATAAAAAGCATGAACAGAAAAAGAAAAATTTGCAAAAAATGCAAATATCTCTAAAACCTCCGAAAAAATTATTGTTTTCGGGGCAATTAGTAGCGGGAAAAAATTGCAAACACCTCTGAAAGTCTAAATCGTTACTAAACATTATAATAGGATCAGCGCAGCTCTCTTTGACTTCTATGGGACCTCGACTGTCCTTGTGGTTTTTACACTTAATAAATCTTGAATTTTTCGAGTTTAAGAGAAATAAAAAAAAAAAAACATAGATTTGTACGAAAAAAATAAGATTTGTGAAAAAATCAGTGTGTTATTAAATCAACCCCTTTTGTGTTTCGGAATGGAATATATAAATATGTGGGTGTCACCTGCAGAATCATTATCATTTCACATTTCTTTTCGATTTTTTTTTTGTTCTTTACCCACAAAAAAAATAAAAAAGCCATGCTTGGGTCACGCATCTGTTTTCACATGGCAGAGATCAGACTCTGAATGCCATCACATCCGCTCCTTCACAATTCCTGTCAGTGAAGCACTTAGTTGGATTTCCTACACATGAGTTGTGTTTCTCTGAAATACAGGAAGATGTAATTATTGTGTCTCTCAGCAGGAAAATTGGTGCATTGTTGTTAAGCTGATGAGGCAGAAAATTTGACATTGAGACACCAAGTCATCCTCTCTAAGCACCCAGATCCCTGGAGTTCCTGTCAATCATCAAAATGACTAATAATAAAGGGAAAATTAGTGCTCTGAGTGCTATTTATTGATGGTCACATCTCTAAAAAGGAGGGAAGGCACACTTGAGGCATCAGGAACTAAAAATGGAAGAAATGCTACAATAATTTCACTGTAACAAAATACATGTTCATATAGATAAGCACTGAGACTTTGCAGAGAAATTAATAATAGCATAATGAGATATTCATGCAAATTTGCTTCTTTTGATTAGCAAGTGAAGACCCAGGTACTCAAGAGGTAACATTCTAATCACTTTGAAGGACCACATTCTGATTTGAGGAGTTTAGATAATAGAATAATGTTCTACTGATGGATGGCAGCTACAGAGGAACACATAGATCTGCCTTTATAGTGTACTCATGCCTAAGCAGCAGCACAAGGGCAGGCCTATAATTACCGTAGAGGTGCTTGTCTTTATGTGACAGCATGTAGGAGGATTTCAAACCCCAGATGATTCACAATAATGGCTTGTGGGATTGGCAATAAAATTTATAGCACAGAGTTTTATATTTTGCCTGTTAGGAAGGGATTGATGATGAGGATCTAGACACTTTGGGGCATAGTAACTAAAGTGTGAATTTTCTCCTCGTCTAACCAATATCATTATGATTTATACTTACTCCACTGTGAATGTAATGTGCTGTCAGTGAGGGGCGAATGTATTCACCACACATCGATTCGCAAAGAATTTTCGCTGCCTGCGAATGTTTTGCGAAACGCCTGCGAAAATTTGCTTGAGAAAAAAAAAGCAGCATGCATAAAAATTGTCGCAAGTCACACTTTTTCAGACACCCATTGACTTTAATGCATTCGGACAAAAGAGTCGTGCGTAAAAAAATTCGATGTGTCACAATTGCTGCACGTGAAACACCCACGTGTTTCATGAATTTTTTGCAGTTTCAAAAATTTTTCGCCATTTCACGTATTTTTCCAAAATTTTCGAGAATTTTTCGGTGAAGCAAAATGCAACAGATTCGCACATTACTACCCCATACTATTATACTGGGGAAAATTGTATAGAGAATTTATGCAATAAAGAAATGAGGACTGTCATTGGAGTGTATGACGCAAATAATGAAATGGTGGCTGCACTTCTTAATGCCAACCTGAACCTGGAAAAATTCCTTTTGGTCAAAATTGTCTATGCACTCTTACAATTAGTGAATAATGAACTTTTGAACTGTAGACATTTCACCTGCGAATGTTCACCAATGCAAAGTTATTTTGCCAAAACTTGTCGTTCTTGCCTTTTACTATGTGATGAATTTGTCCAAATTGTAACTTTCTCCCTATAGTAGCTACTCGCCAGTATCTGAGATGCCAGGACTTCTGCACAGATGAGTCACACATGTAAACACTGCAGACTGACTGGTGGGAGAACAGTTCCTGGAGTTCATTTATTACATTACAAAATGCCAAGGTGTCAGCATCTCTGCAGAGGAAATTCTGATGTGGACATAACAAAATATTGTGTTACCATAAACATCAAGTTCTTTTTTTTAATAAATCCTGTTATCTGATTTCCTCTGTGATGTTCAAATCATAAGAAACTATTTCCTGCAACCTATGCATTATTCCCTTTGATATATACAGTACATTCAGTGGTCGACAAAGCCTACATAATGTGCCATAATAAGTGACCGTGCTGCAGATTTTGTGCCTGTGCCAATTTGCAAATTGGCATAAAGTTTTCTTCTAACATTTAGCAGGTTAGTCCAGCCTGGGACAACATTTCCTAATGTATTCTGTTTTTAGATTGACCTATACTAGATATGCTTTTATGAATGCATTACTGTACAGTTCATGAGGTGGAAGGATCAAATCCAGATGCAAAACAAAGATATGGAAAAATATATATCTTGAGTTAGTAAGATTCAGTTGTTCCATTTGCAATCTTCAAGGAGATTTCAGTAACAAGCTTATAATAGTTCAGAGTGGTAGAGCTTTTTATTTTATTTTAACTATACTTGCTATTTATTTCATTATATAAGCTGTTGTTTTACCCATAATGTCTTATTTTACAGACACTTTACACTGTTTATATCAATCATTATATGCACTAAGATTGTGAAAATATTTTTGTGGTTCAATATCCAACATCCAAACTCCAATAAAAATTATTGAAAAAGAAAGAAATCCAGAACAGAACCATACAGCGGCACCACAGCAGTTAATGGGCTTTGCCTATTTAGAAAAATGTAGTTGAGGTGAAAAAGGCTGCTGAACTGTTATTCTTCATTACCCTTCAATCATCAATATATAACACACAGGGCATCTCTGAATGAAAACGTTCACTTTAAAAATCTCCACTGCCTGTGAATAAATGCGTCACTACTATTGGCAATATGATGTAAGGATCTGTACTCACAGAACACGTAGGTGCATTCGCAGTTTTGAAAGCTGGTACATATATAAAGAAAACATAGCAACAATCTGTAAGTTCAGGCACGGGATCTGTTATCCGGAAACCTGTTATCCAGAAAGGTTCGAATTACAGGATCTCCCGTACATTACATTTTATCCAAATAATCCAAAAATGGATTTCTTTTTCTCTGTAATAATACAACAGTAGCTTGTACAGGTATAGGATCCCTTATACGGAAACCCGATATCCAGAAAGCTCCGAATTACGGAAAGGCTGTCTCCCATAGACTCCATTTTATCCAAATAATCCAAATTTTTAAAAATGATTTCCTTTTTCTCTGTAATAATAAAACAGAACCTTGTACTTGATCCATACTAAGATATAATTAATCCTTATTGGAAGCTGTAATGGAATCTACCTCATGTTCTCAAGATGGCGTCCAAGATGGCGACTGCCTGTCTCACCACATGGCTCCTGCTGGGCACAGGTCTATGACCTCACCTTTTTCCCACTCCAGGATTGGTCGTCGGCGACGGAACGGACGCCGGTTTCAGAATCAGGCGCCGGCGTCGAGACGCCAGCGTGAGGACGCCGGCGTCTGCGTCTGACGCAAGCGCGTCAAAATTGGCGCTAACCCAGGGACTACTTAAACGCACTTCCCCTTCCAGTCCTTGCCCAACTATAGGTTCCTGCTACTGAGTTCCTGGGTGTTATCTTCTATTGATTCTTGTGTACCGATTTCTGCCTGTTTTTTCGATTCTGCTTGTCTTCTGCCTGGTCTGACCTATTTTCCTGTATTTTGACGATTCTTTGGATAAACCCTCTTGTACCTCGAACCTGGTCTGGTCTCCTCTTTGGTCTACACTATTACTGTGCCTTCCGGCCCGTTACAGTATAGTTGGGCCATGGACCCTTCGGAGGAGACCCCAGCTCCACCTGATGTCGGTGGCGCTATCCGCGGTTTGGCTTCCCGCATGCAGTCATACGAAGCCCAGCAGTCTCACTTCGGTCAGGCTCTAGAAGCTATTCTGGACAAGTTGTCGGCATTGTCACCTGTGGCCCCGGTCCCTGTGGCCGTTCCTGCAAGCCCACTCCAGCCTTCGGAACCTCGCATTCCTGCGCCTCCCCTCTACAGCGGCGATCCTGATGCATGCAGAGGTTTCATCAACCAGTGCGAGATCCAGTTCGCCCTGCTGCCAGGTCAGTTTGTATCCGAACGAGCTAAAGTGGGGTACATGATTACTCGCCTGCAGGGGAAGGCTTTGGAGTGGGCATCACCTCTGTGGGAGAAGGGGGACCCTTTGATTGACAACGCCAGAGCCTTCATCCGTGAACTTCGGATCGTCTTTGATGCCCCTGGTCGAGCTATGGCATCCTCGGCTCGCCTGTTCCAGATCCAGCAAGGCACTCGCTCTGTTCCAGAGTACGCTATCGAGTTCCGCACCCTAGTGGCGGAGACCACCTGGAACAATGATGGGTACCATGCCGCCTTCTACAACGGCCTAGCCATGCGTATTAAGAGTGACTTGGTCTCCCGGGAAATTCCTTCTCAGTGGGAGGATCTGGTGGCGCTGGCTATCAAGGTTGACACCCGACAGAGGGAATTTCAAGTCGAGCTCGACAGAGAGCGTTCGAAGAAGTATCCCCGGTTCCAATCCACCCTGGCTCCCCGCTTCCAGAGACCCCTACTCTTCAATCCGGCTACTGCTTTCCCCTCTCCTACTCCTGCGGCTTCTGCTTCCTCTGCTCCATCTACTGAGGAACCCATGCAGATCGGACGGGCTCATCTTTCCGAACAGGAGAAGCTACGGAGAAGGGCTGCCGGCCTATGCCTGTATTGTGGGGGCAAATCGCACTTCGCCCATGAGTGCCCTGTGAAGCCGGGAAACGCCAACACCTAGGTAGGTTTGGGGAGACCTATCTGGGTGGTGTTTGTTATTCTCCCCAACCCTCTACTCAACGCTTCCTTCTTCCAGCACAGATCCAATTTGGTTCCCAGAAAATCCCAGTGCAAGCTTTCCTGGACTCTGGTGCTGCTGGAAATTTCATGGACAGCGTTTTTGCTGCTCGTCATGCGGTTCCCCTACAACCCTTGGCCTCTCCTCTGCGAGTGTTGGGTATTGATGACCGCCCTCTGTCTTCGGCCATTATTTCTCAAACCACCGCTGAACTTTCTCTTAGAGTGGGCACCATGCATCTGGAGAGATTGGCCTTTCTACTCATCGACTGCCCTTCAACTCCACTCGTTTTGGGGCTCCCCTGGCTGTGCTCCCATAATCCAGTCATTGACTGGTCCTCCACTCAAGTCTCCCGCTGGAGCCCCTATTGCCAACAGAACTGTTTACCTGCCGTACCCCTTATCAAGGTTTCTTCTGTTTCTTCCAATTTGTTCCTTCCATCCGTCTATCAAGATTTTGCTGATGTCTTCAATAAGGGCTCTGCAGAGACTCTTCCTCCTCACCGACCCTATGACTGTCTGGTCGAACTTCTTCCTGGTTCCATGCCTCCCCGGGGTCGCACCTATCCTCTTTCCCCCTCTGAGACGGCTGCCATGAAGACCTACATTCAGGAGAATCTCCAAAGAGGCTTCATCCGCCCTTCTTCCTCCCCTGCTGGTGCTGGATTTTTCTTTGTCGAAAAGAAGGACGGAGGTCTGCGACCATGCATCGGCTATAGGGGGTTAAACAAAATCACCATTAAAAACCGTTACCCTCTCCCCCTAATCTCCGAACTCTTCGATCAGTTAAGAGGGGCCAAGATCTTCACCAAGCTGGATCTTCGGGGTGCCTATAACCTCATTAGAGTTCGTGAAGGGGACGAATGGAAGACCGCCTTCAATACCCGAGACGGGCATTACGAATATCTAGTCATGCCATTTGGACTCTGTAATGCCCCCGCGGTCTTCCAGGAGTTCGTAAATGATATATTCAGAGACTTGTTGGGGCAAAGTGTTGTCGTCTATCTGGATGACATTCTTGTCTTTTCCAAAAATCTCCACGAGCATCGCTCCCAAGTGAAAGAAGTTCTTCTTCGCCTAAGAAAGAATAGTCTCTTCGCTAAATTGGAAAAATGTTCGTTTGAAGTGTCCTCCATCCCTTTTCTTGGATACATCATCTCCCAGCAGGGTTTCAAGATGGATCCAGCCAAGGTTTCAGCAATTCTTGATTGGCCCCTCCCCACAAGTGTCAAGGCTATCCAGAGATTTATTGGCTTTGCCAACTATTACAGACAATTTATTAAAGGTTTCTCTTCCAAGATCTCTCCTATCCTGGCCCTTATCCGCAAAGGGGGTAAACCACAGCATTGGCCTCCTCTAGCCTTAGAAGCCTTTGAATCCTTGAAAACTGCCTTTTCTTCTGCACCTATTCTCAGACACCCCGAACCCCTTCTTCCCTTCTTCCTCGAAGTCGACGCCTCAGATGTGGGAGCTGGAGCTGTCTTGTCACAGAGATCATCCTCGGATGGAAAGTTACATCCCTGTGCATTCTTCTCTAAGAAATTTTCCTCCTCCGAGCAGAACTACGATGTGGGGAATCGTGAGTTATTGGCAGTGAAACTCGCCCTGGAGGAGTGGAGACATTTACTGGAAGGATCCTCCATCCCCGTGACCATCTTTACAGACCATAAGAACCTTGAATTTGTCCAGTCCCTCAAACGCTTGAATCCCCGACAAGCCAGATGGTCACTATTCTTTTCCCGTTTTAACTTCATCATCACCTTTCGTCCTGGCTCTAGAAATAGAAAGGCTGATGCTTTGTCAAGAAGTTTTGTTCCTGAAGTTCCCTGCTCCGAAGATCCTGAACCCATTGTCCCTCCTTCTAAGATCGTCGCTGCCCTATTTCCCTCCTTGGCTTCACAAATCCTTTCCGCTCAAGCTTCTGCTCCTGACAATATTCCTCTAGGGGTTGCCTTTGTTCCACCTGATTGTCGCCAGTCTATTCTATCCCAGGCTCACAGTTCTAAACAGGCCGGCAATCCCGGAGTGGAGAAGACTACAGAACTCCTTTCTCGCCTGGTGTGGTGGCCATCCATGAGGAAGGACGTCAAAGACTTTGTTTCTGCTTGCACCATCTGTGCCATTTCCAAGTCTGGTCATTCTCCCCCCAAAGGACTCCTTCTTCCATTACCCATTCCATCTCGTCCTTGGACTCATCTTGCCATGGATTTTATTGTGGATCTGCCTGTCTCCTCCGGTCACACTGTCATCTGGGTTGTCGTTGACAGGTTCCGCAAGATGGCTCATTTCATTCCCCTCCACAAACTTCCCTCTGCTCCTGAACTTTCCAAGCTTTTCATCCAACATATTTTTCGTCTCCATGGGTTTCCTGTCGAGATCGTCTCTGACCGTGGCTCACAATTCGTGTCTAGATTCTGGAGATCCTTGTGCAAAGCTCTCAACATTTCTTTGCAATTTTCTTCTGCCTATCACCCACAGTCCAACGGAGCCGCTGAGAGAGTGAACCAGGCATTGGAACAGTTTCTTCGCTGCCATGTTTCCCTGTGCCAAGACGATTGGTCGGATCTCCTTCCCTGGGCTGAGTTCGCCCATAACAATGCTTTGCATTCTTCCTCGCATCAGTCCCCTTTCTTCTGTGTCTACGGTCAGAATCCATTGGCGTTCCCTCAGGATCTTCTCCTCACCAATGTCCCTGCCGCCAACGATCAGGCTGCCCACATGATGGCTATTTGGGCTGCTGTTGCCTCTAATCTGCAGAAAAGCTCCCTGGTCCAGAAGAGGTTTGCCGACAAGAAGAGGATTTCCGCTCCACCCTATGCTCCTGGTGACAAAGTTTGGCTTTCCACCCGTAACATCCGCCTGAAGATTCCTACCCCCAAGCTTGGTCCCAGATTCATCGGTCCCTTTCCTGTCATTGAAATCATCAATCCGGTGGCGGTTCGTCTTCAACTCCCTCCAGAGATGCGGATCCCGAATGCCTTCCATGTCTCTCTCCTTAAGCCTGCTGTGTCTTTTTCTTCTTCTTCTCCCCCAGCTCCAGTCCTGGTTGACGATCACCAGGAATTCGAGGTGAAAAGGATCTTGGACTCTCGTCTTTCCAGGGGCACTCTTCAATATCTCATCGAGTGGAAGGGGTTCGGTCCCGAGGAGTGCTCCTGGGTCAGGAGCTCAGATGTCCATGCGCCCATCTTGGTTCGTAGATTCCATAAACTATTCCCTCTCTCCCCTAGACTCGGTGGTCCTGAGGCCCCCCCTAAGGAGGGGGGTACTGTAATGGAATCTACCTCATGTTCTCAAGATGGCGTCCAAGATGGCGACTGCCTGTCTCACCACATGGCTCCTGCTGGGCACAGGTCTATGACCTCACCTTTTTCCCACTCCAGGATTGGTCGTCGGCGACGGAACGGACGCCGGCGTCAGAATCAGGCGCCGGCGTCGAGACGCCAGCGTGAGGACGCTGGCGTCTGCGTCTGACGCAAGCGCGTCAAAATTGGCGCCAACCCAGGGACTACTTAAACGCACTTCCCCTTCCAGTCCTTGCCCAACTATAGGTTCCTGCTACTGAGTTCCTGGGTGTTATCTTCTATTGATTCTTGTGTACCGATTTCTGCCTGTTTTTTCGATTCTGCTTGTCTTCTGCCTGGTCTGACCTATTTGCCTGTATTTTGACGATTCTTTGGATAAACCCTCTTGTACCTCGAACCTGGTCTGGTCTCCTCTTTGGTCTACACTATTACTGTGCCTTCGGGCCCGTTACAGAAGCAAATCCAGCCTATTGGGCTAATTTAATGTTTAAATGAATTTCTAGTAGACTTAAGGCATGAAGACCCAAATTACAGAAAGATCCATTATCCAGAAAACCCCAGGTCCCAAGCATTCTGGATTACAGGTCCCATACCTGTACTTGATCCAAACTAAGATATAATTAATCCTTATTAGAAGCAAAACTAACCTATTGGGTTTATTAATGCTTAATTGATTTTCCAGAAGACTTAAAGGGATAGTGTCGTGAGAAAACTTGTTTTTTTCAAACTGCATCAGTTAATATTACTGCTCCAGCAGACTTCTTCACTGAAATCCTTTTTTCAAAAGAGCAAACAGATTTTTTAATATTTAATTTTGAAATCTGACATGGGGCTAGACATATTCTCACTTTCCCAGGTGCCCCCAGTCATGTGACTTGTGCTCTGATAAACTTCAGTCACTCTTTACTGCTGTACTGCAAGTTGTAGTGATATCACCCCCCTCACTTCCCTCCCAGCAGCCTAACAACAGAACAATGGGAAGGTAACCAAATAGCAGCTCTCTCACACAAGATAGCTTCCTGGTAGATCTAAAAACATCACTCAATAGTAAAAATTCAGGTCCCATTGTGACACCTTCAGTTACATTGAGTAGGAGAAACAACAGGTCCCATTGCGCCACCTTCAGTTACATTGAGTAGGAGAAACAACAGCCTGTCAGAAAGCAGTTCCATTGTGCAGCACTGGCTCTTTCTGAAAGCACATGAGCAGGCAAAATGACTTGGGATGTCTGCCTACACACCAATATTATAACTAAAAACAAAAATACATTAGTTGGGTTAGAAATGAAATGTTACATGGTAGAGTGGATTATTTGCAGCGTAAACAGTAAATAAATTACCATAAAAATCATGAAGGAATGAAGATCCACATTTTGTAAAGATCCATTATCCAGAAAACCCCAGGTCCCAAATATTCCGGATTAACAGGTCCCGTACCTGTATCATGTATTTTTATGCAGTTAACATGTTTTCACAGCCACCAGAAATTATTTAATTATTACAACTTGCTTAAAAAGCTACAAATAATTTACTATTCCCTTGTGAGTATTGCTCTACTGTATTGCACAAATTATATGCATCTCAAGTAGATGAATCTTGCACCTGTGTGTAAAAACCCATAGTGAATCATTTTCGGGTTATGAAACAGAGTCTGCTGTGTGCTATTTCTTTGTTGTGTGCCAACATATTCCCACAGTGCTTTACAGAGAAGTTAATCGTTTGCATTGGCCCCTGCCCCAGTGGAGCTTACAATCCAATTTCCCTGTCACACGCACATAAGCTCGGGTCAGTTTCTTAAGAAGACAATTAACCCACCAGCCTGGACTGTTTGCCAGTCAGTGTCTGCAAAAGCTAATAATATATAATATACAGATGGTGCCTTCATTATTGCTCACATCTACGTGTATGGGTATCCCCTTGTGTGGTTTTTTCCTCCCATATTGTGAGATTATTAGCGTTCTCCATGGTAACCTTTAATATTTGGGCCAGCTGTCCAACTGAGAATACACAAGCTGGTTGGACAGTTGAAGGATTTTTTTATGGCCCCCAACATCAACACAAGCTAATTTTGTATAGTATCTATATAATAATATAATCCTGCCCTCAAATGAACAGCTGGAAATACAGGTATAAGATTCGTCATCCATAAACTCTTTATTCAGAAAGCTCCAAATTACAGGAAGACCATCTCCCATATACTCCATTGTAATAAAAAAATTCTAATTTTTCAAACTGATTTCCTTTTTCTCTGTAATAATAAAACAGTACATTGTTCTTGATCCATACTAAGATTAATTGGGTTATTTATCAAAGGTCAAATTTTAGAGCTTTGTGAGGTTTTTTGTACCTCAAACGAACTTGAATATTTTCCGATTTAAGAAAAATTTGAATGGAAAAAAACCTGAATCAGTGAATTCGGGGTGAACAACCCAAAAACAAATTAATTGGGTTTACGAGCGAAACCAACCATAAAAAACTCGAACATCATGAAGGCTACTAACATCTTCAATTAACATCTTCAAATGGTTGAAGGGACTTCTGCCATTGACTTCTACATGACCTTGACAGGTTTTAGCTGGAGTATTTTTGAATTACAGCTATTTCTAGCTTCGGGGTATATCTTGAAAAAACAAAAACCTGAAAAATGCTAATTTTTTAACTCAAAAATGTGAGTGAATGTTGACTGAAAAATATCGAATTTTTTGTGGAAAAAACAACTCAACCTTTAGTAAATTTGCCCCTAGATGAATCCTTATTGGAGGCAAAACCATCCAATCGGGTTTAATTCATGATTTTTTAGTAGATTTAAAAAATCATGATTCAGATTATAGAAAGACCCTTATCTGGAAAACCCCAGGACCCCACCATTCTGATTAACAGGTCCTATACCCATGTAATGAAAAAAGGGAAATTTACAGAGTTTTAACACATTGAATGTCGTTTTTCCTTCTCCATATTTACAGTTGGTTGTGAGTTGGTGAAACCATAGAGATTGCATTAGCAGAAATCAGACAATTACAGCATGTGTGATTCCTCTTTCTGTTCTTTTGTTGATAAAACAGAAGTATTTGTTTGAGAATCTGTCTAAATGATGATGAGTCTAATCACAGGCAGTAAATAAGCCAAGAGATAATGATGACAAGTCATTACATAGGTTAAGTGGGTAGAAGGGCTGCAGCTTCTTCTTTTTTTTTTCCCTTGGACATAAACTAGGTATCTCCAGATCCCAGAAAACCATGCTAGAATGAATTGCTGTCAGTCACATCTGTTTATTTCATGCACACTGAATTTAAGAGTGTTTCTCTAATCCTGTACATGCTGGCTTTGTCTTTTGGCATCCAGGGCTTTGGTTTGGCCTGTGTTAAGCATTTCTGAGTTGTGAACTGACTGGTACAAACTTGTTAAATGTTTTGTTGCACTATGCTGAGTATCTTGTCTGCTCGCAGCTCATTTTGTTATGTAAAAACCATTCAGAAACACTAATGGGGTGTCCAACCTGTCACGCTTCAGCTAACTACAACTCCCAGCATTCCCTGGCAAAAGCTCTGAGTTACTATTGAACAACAGCTGGAGGGGAAGCAAGTTGGACATCACGTGGATAAATGAAAATGTAAGCAAATAAAATATTGATTCAGCCTTTTTTTAATCCCCCTAAATGCACAATTAAGGAGCCTGCATGTAGATGCTGACATTCAAACCTGACACGATATCCACTGTGGTCCCTCCACTGTAGGCCAATCTAGGAGCCTATGGGAGCTACTCTCTACTACAAATCCTTGATGGAGCACAAAGCTGCTCTTTCTCTCTTCCCTCACTATCTTACCCCCTAGAAACTACTATAACAGATATATTCCTGCCACTCACTAGCCTCATTCACAGGGTCCCTGCTCCCCAACTTCCACAATAGAGGTTCAGGTCCCTCTAGGGCAAACTGGTTTTACTGGGCTTTGATGTACCCAGGCTCAATGGAAAAATCCAAATGGGTCAGACACCAGGATCCAAAGAGAAAGATCCACCCCTTTCCAAGCACTATATTAAAGTGTGGCAGGAAGTGGTCATACCACCTCTTGGCTAATAACTGGGATATGTAAATGATAAACTAGATACATGTTCATCTGCCCGGCAACTAGGGAAACAAGGAAGGGTAGGAATTTAAAGCCATATGTAATAGTAACCCTATGGGTCCCTACATATAGTTTTTAAATGATTTGTCTTCTTCTGACTCTTTCCAGTTTTCAAATGGAGGTCACTGACCCCATCTAAAAACCAAATGCTTTGTTAGGCTACAAATGTATTTTTAGTGCTATATTTTATTTCTCATCTTTCTATTCAGGCCTCTCCTATTCATATTCCAGTCTCTTGCTGTATGTAGTGATGGGTCGAATTTGTTTCGCGAAACTGAGAAAAATTAGCGAACAGCATTGAAGTCAATGGGCATCAAAATATTGTTGACGTGTGTCAATTTTGATATATATGTGTGTGTATATATATATAAAATAAATAAATCTATATATATATATATATATATGTATATGTATATGTATATATATATATATATATATATATATATATATATATATATATATATATATATATATATATATATATATATATATATATATACAGTATATATGTTAATAATAATGTTAGAACACAGCATACCAGTGCACTAATACAAAGTGCAGCTTAGGATAAACTACTTATCTATGTATCCTGAACAGAATCACAGAGCTGCCATTTTGGCGGAGATCTCACATCTATAAGGGGACACAGGAAATGTACCGGAGAAGAGTAAATAGTGTGTTCTTGGGCTCCATTCATTCTGGAAGCAGTGTGTTTTCATTGGCATTGCAGAGTGTACTTAGTACTTAGCCCTACCCTTGCTTACTGAGAAGGTCAGTTAAAAGTCACTCACTTTATAACGCCATTCTTTTAATATCACTAGCTGCAGTCTGTGTTTATGTAATAGGCCATTGTGCAATAGCTATTGTTTTATACAGTAGAACCCCAATTCTATGTACCCAGAGGTATTGTTTTCTTGGAATTTTCTGTGGTTCCATAAAGGCAAGAGATGTCTTTTTCACCCTTTTTTTCCCTAGAAAATATGTCATTTCGACGTCATCTCCTTGGAAATGTAAAATTGGGGGTTTTACAGTTCTAATAATTGGTACATAATAATTGCTCTCAATTACTAAGAGATGAGAGCAGCAGTTAACCCCCCACCTCCAAATGTGGCCTATAGAGAGATTCTATAATCTATGAAACATGGAGTATAAAAGTGGGGTGTTGCTTTATTTTTTGTCCATTACTAATTGTGTTGTTTCCATTTATTGGATTTTATTAGAATGCTGTTGCCTCAGATATTTTCTTGGTTATAAGGAATAAAGGAAGTGGACCTTTCATACTAATAATGAATATGAGAGATGGAAGAACTTCACAGGATTCATGTGGCTGCTTGTCCTGTACTACCCCATGTTTGTTGCATTCCTGTATTGGAAAGAAGCAGCATGCAGCAGCAGGTTGCTACATAGTGTGAAACACATGTGCTCTGGTTTTTGTCTGGAATGTAAAATTTGTAGATTATAGGCTTCTATTGAATTCATGTGGCATATCGCTTTTATATTACTATTTTTTAAATTTAGCTTCTCTCATATTAATGATAGAAGAGGACTGTCTAACACTAATTAAGAAATTAAAAGATCTGTCATTCTAAAGGATGATGGGAGTTGTAGTCTATGATAGTTGAAGTGCTGTTATTCCAACATCACTCTGCTAAATTGTGCCCATAGGCTTCTCATTAAAAGGCTTCCTTTGTTTACTTTGTGTAGCATTATAAAATCACATGTCAAATGAAGATGAAAAAAGGATATGAAACCCTCTGCTGATTGCCACATTCAGAACATTGTATTTTTTCCTCCTGCTAGACAGTAAAGGGGGTTATTTAATAAAAGGCGCAAAGTTTGCTATAGGTCTAACCACCTATAGTAACCAATCAGTAAGAAGAATTTACTGTTGTTAATTGAAAAGATATAATCTAATTGGTTGTTATGGATTACTGCATATGGGAAACGTAGTGCCTTTTTTTACATACAGGGGGTTTTGCGTTTTATAACCCAGTATGATTTGTGGTTTTTAAAAGCAGCAATGTCAGGGAAGTGATAGCTTCTATCAAATTTAAGTCACATGAAGAATCACACTGATAGTTTGACAGATAAGTGTCTCCCCTTTCTGGGGGAAAACATAGGTTTTTCTATAATTATCTCTCCTATTTTGTATTACATTGGCATCCCTAGTCACAGGGGCTGAGTTGGGTTAGGGGTGGTTCACCTTTGAGGTAGCTTTTAGTATGTTATAAAATGTCCAATCCTAAGCAACTTTGCAATTGGTCTTCCATATTGATCATTTTATTGTTTTTGAGTTATTTGCCTTTTTCTTCTGACTTTTTCCAGCTTTAAAATGAGGGTCACTGACCCCATATTCAAAACAAATGCTCTGTAAGGCTATTCAGGCTTTCTCCTATTTATATTCCAGTCTCTTATTAAATCAATACATGGTTAATAAAGTAAGTTGGACCCTAGCAACAAGATAGCTAAAACTGCAAACTGGAGAACTGTTGAATAAAAAGCTAAATAACTCAGAAACCACAAATAATCAAAAAATAATACCCATTACAAATTGTCTCAGAATATCACTCTCTACATCATACTAAAAGTTGTTTTAAATGTGAACAACCCCTTTAAGTCAAATCAATAACATCTTTTTTATTTAAATATTTTTACTGTTAAGAAATCATTCTATTTGTGCTATAGCAAAGTCTTAATCACCCCCTGCCTTCCAAAGAAAAGAAACCTGAAGAAAGCACTGCTCACAGGTAATAGAGAACCCGACACAGTTAAGCAAACCTGACTGTGCTGACTTTACTCTAATTAGAGCCAATTTTAAACCTCCCACATAGAAGTGTTGGTATGCTGCCTGGTAGGACCAAGCACAAAATGTCATGGCCTCTTAAGTGCAGGAAAAAGATAATAGTGATTTTTATAATGACTCGCAGGATGTACTTTACAGTACTGTAATATAATACACAAAGAGTAGGCCACAATAACTAGATAATAGAGAGAACATTTTACAATCCAACAGTCAGATGCCACGTCACATTAATAAATGTATCACTTTGAAGGCAAAGGTGCTTGAGCCACACACTACTGTTTTTGTATTATTTGAGATTCCATATTGCAACCTGTGTACTACACTGTGTAGGTGCAAAACCAGACATGTCACTTTAGAGAACCACAGAGGTGATAGCATGCATGTAGGCAGAATGGAAAGTGTTTATGAGACACATTAAATATCCTTCTCCAAGTGAGAGATCTGATGGGAAAAGCTCTACAGTACAACGTCTTTTTCTGTAACAGCCCCTTAGCCGTGTGATTTTATTTGAAACAATGACACTTTATAACCCTGTGCCAGATTTAAAGCATATGTTAAAATATAAAAATGTCACACAGTGTCAGCAGAACAAGTATAACTCAGGCTTAACTGCGAATAACAGAAGGTTAGCTTTGCAGCGTCTTCACACACAATATTCAGACTGAATTCAGCAGAAGGAAATTGGAATGTAATCACATTTCTTGATATATTGGCAAAGGGGCTTTAAACCTTGCCTATAGTTTGTTTAGAAGCATGGAGTGACACAAGGAGTAACACAAGGCTGAAGCTGTTGCATCTGCTCCCACCATACTCCAGAAGCACTCACTCTTATGGCATTGAGAGGATGGTTGGTTTTGGATGTTTTGCCTGCTGTGATAAGCGCTTGTAAACCCTCAGAAAAGCTTAAAGGAACAGCCCAGAAAGTTAAGTAGTGTATTAGGTCAGTGTGAGACTGCTATTTACAAATGTAGCTGAATGAGGGCATCAGGCCAGTGTTTGATTAAGTATATGACATACAAAGCACTGTATTTTGCTTGAGGAAGCTCCTCCATCCTTTTGAAGTCAAGCACAACAAGGCACTGCCATGGGATTGAGCACAGCACTGGCAGTGTTACTTCATTACTGCAAAGTCTTCTTGAAAGCCTAAAATAAATAACCAGAATCCTCTGGTGGGAACATTATGCACCTTTACTTGATATTTCGTCTGAAGGTTGACAGCCCCCTGGAAAGAGAGGTGTGCAGTCATTTTCCCTTGTTTCTTAAAAGTAATACAGTGTTTCAATATGTAAACAAAAACAAAAAACGAGCAATAATAAACAATATAATTGCCTATAATCCAAGGGTGTGACTACCTACTGTAAATGATTGCATTATAAGTCAAAAACACATCTCCTCTTATAAGGGTCTTAGGATTTTAATGTGTTTTTAAAATATACAGTATGTGTTGGCATGGCTGACTAATAAACATTGTTTTTTGACTTATTATACAGTGTTTCATTGCAGACTCTGTCTTGCATTGTTCTCTGTTTCTCTAACCACAGACTTTCATACCACCACATCATCTTCCAAACCATATAGACAAATACAAGAGTCCTCTGCACTCAACCCAATATCAATATATTTAAGACAGAGAAATTTTGTGCATACTGCTACTGAAAAATGCCTTACCCTTTAAACAAAACAGGGATTGTTTGTCCATATATTGCAATATATTTAAGCTGGCCAACTACGTCAAAGTCATCCCATATCTGGCCAGTCCTATGCTCAATTTTCATCTGATTCATTAAGAATTCTATAGCTTCATTATACATTTTACAAAGAAAAGACAGTGGCTGGGGGAAGGGGTTCTAAGACTTTAGGTAACCGACCTTGTGATCTGGACCCCCATGACAGCAGGATCCACTTCCATTATAGTTACGCCACTACATACACTGGATTAATCTCCAGTGTCATCTTCTGTAGCCAATATTAATAGCGGGTGACAAAACAAACAGCATGTGCCCTTAGGACTTTACCTGTTTAGTCAGCCTTCTACATATTGAGCTTATTGAGGTATTCTCAATTCCTCAAGGCTTTTTCAATTCTCAGTACATGTTTAATTGCATTGTGGCCTTATCACTCAATGACAATGTGCTCTTTCACAAGAAACTTGATAGTGTGGAAAGCATCCTCAAAACAGGGGGAAATTGAACTTGTAGAAAATGTTTAATCTTTATTGCTCCTTATTAAAACACAACATATGAGCAGGCGGGGAACCAGCTTTGATTGAATGCCACTTCATCAAAACCTCTGTGGTCATTCAAACTTTCTTTTTCAGTAGCCATAAGACCATGTTTTGGCACCAAACGCATTTGAATAATCATCATGTTTGTAGGTCTCATTCATACTGCCTAAGATTGTCTGATCTTTTGCTATGACTTTTTACTGCATGCTTCATACTGGATCTGCCTGTTTGCTATCATACTTTGTTACGGACCATTACAAGGCCTCTTAGGGTCCACCAGAGAACTTGAAATTCAGTTTTTCATAACAATTATGTGTAGACAGTGGACAATATTATGATGTCATATGTTAAATATAAGAAGGCCTGATGGGAATTATCCTAAGCTTGGGCCACTTTGAGATTTGTATATTGGCCGACCAGTCTGTCCCTGCACTATTCCTAGCCCTGTGTTAGATCTACAAATTGGTACACACTCAATCATCTATCTATCTATCTATCTATCTATCTATCTATCTATCTGTCTGTCTGTCTGTCTGTCTGTCTGTCTGTCTGTCTGTCTGTCTGTCTGTCTGTCTATCCATCGATCTATTTTACTGTATAAAAGGAAGAGGTGAACAGATTTTATTCAGTCTAATCTCCTATGTTGTAGTTTATTTTCTATGTTTTCTATGTCTATGTTTTTTATATGTGACACAATTCTCACATCATTCCTTGTCTTTTTATTTATGCAACAATAAAAAGTTTCCAAAGGAAAGTATTAAACACATAACTCTACTAAAGAGTTAACACAAAGTCTGTGGAGCGATTCAAGGGAGATGGCTTAAAATGCATTAGCAAGTTCAAATCTGATAAGACAAACTAAATGACAGGCGATCTGCTTGTGAACCAAAAACCTTTAAATCCAAATTAGAAGTTAAAAAAAGAAGAAAGAAACATGAGCATTTTCTAATTGGTCAATGTTAAATAAACAGTTAAACTGGGGTTCTTTGTTTTTTTTTTTCTTCCTCTTCTTTTTTTTTTTAAAAATGAGGAATGTCTAGTCTGTTGTTGATCTTCCACTCCCAGCAGCCCTTGACAGAAACCTTGAAGGAAGATGGATTATAAACTGTCAATCAATCTTTTTTCTTTACTTGCTCCATTGTAGATAACTTGCTTTTTGGTAAGGCTTCCATGAATGTTTTGGTGCTCCATTTTGTTGGGGTTTTTTTGTTTCACAATAGCACAAATCTGAGAATATATTATTGATATAATACACAAAAGCCATGAATATCTTGTAAATTATATCCTTATAAACGGTGAGTTCTGATGTCATCAGTTATAAATGGTGAGTTCTGATGTCATTTCTGTCACATGACTCACCGAAACTTGTGTATTATAATAAATAAAGTACCCCCAGTTGCAAAATATGAGAATATTATAAGTTACCTTGGAGTTCCATGACCTGTATAAAAACACTCGGCCTTCGGCCTCGTGTTTTTATATGGTCATGAAACTCCTCGGTAACTTATAATATCCTTATATTTTACAATAGGGGGTACTTTATTCACTATATATAACCAAGGGATGCATGCTTGAAGGCTCATGTACATGAAGTTGTGCTCTGAGATGTCAAATTGATGCACTACATGTTTCATACCCCAAAGGTCCTTCCTCTGGTGCAAGGAAGGACCTTTGGTGTCCAAAACATGTAGTGCGTCAATAAAAACGACATTTTTTGCACATTTGAAGACTCTCCAGTTTTCTTCATGATCTATGATACGGCTGTGGAGATGGCTAATCCACTAATCTGTTGAAGAGTCATTTGGAGGATCGCTTGGGAATAAATCCTGTGCTCTGAGATTTCCCTGTGTGAGATCATTATGTTAATGTACTGATATAACTGAAAATGTCTTGTATGATAATGCCAATGAAACTACACAGAACAAGCTGTAGAGAAATGATTTTGACTCATAACATTAACAGTAATAGAATTTATGAAGAGTTTGCTTACAACTCTTCATAAAGAAGAACCATTATTGGAGACCACTGCTGTTTTGATAAGATGCAAACATAGGAAAAGATTTTTCTACCCTACAAGAAGGAACTGTATTTCTAGTCCTTGTTTCAGTTAAAGTGATGCTGACATTAAAAACTACTTTTTAAAATATAAAAGTTACCTATAGGTCATGCTGATTTTTTGCGGAGAGGTTTTTTTTGTAAGTAATTGTTAGCTGAAGTTTTGCCAACCTGACAGCCTGTCAGTTAAAATTTCTAATACTAATGGACTCCTTCTGCACAAATATGGCAGCCCCCTCATAGACTAACACAGGGAGTCAGATAGGTAATGTAAAAGCATTGGGCAAATACTTTATGGCAAAAGTATTAGTAGCATGCAAAGCCAATATTATGATAGATGTAAAAAAGGCATAATTTCTGGTGTCAGTATCTCTATAATAAGTATGCTCTCCGTTGGTGGATGCGCTTTTCTACCTTTCTTTCTTGTTTACTTTCCATGGATTTATCTTTATTACCTGCATATTAGTCCCATGTTGAAGCTCCAATAAATGAGTTGTTAAGCATAAATAGTGAGTACTGCACAACTTTCACAGCGAAAACTACGTCTTTAAGCAAACACTTCCATGCAGTGGTAAACTAAGCGTTTGCACGTGTGTGCATATTATTAGGGCTCCTACGTATTTGTTTGACGTATTTGCCAGACAACTAATAAGTTAGACCAACCTGGGTAGCAGAGAAAGAAAGTGATCATACAGGGTTTTGCAAGGGGCACACAGGATGTTTACAGGGTGGGGCAGTTTTTAAGTTGTGGCTTTCCAAAACCTACTTAAAGCAAAATTATAATTTGCCCAGTTTGAACAGCTGTGCCGACGTGAGTACAGAGACAGCTGTGTTTACATTAAAGGAAGGTTCTTCTTTGTGAATGATTAGGAAACTAGGTGGAGGTATGGATGAAACTGACATCAGCGTGTGCTCTGAGAGTGATGGCATAATTAATGCATTCAAAATCAGTTCAAAAACCCCATGCAACCTCAGTTGTTTTTGCAAGTAAAAGGGCTTTGATGAAGTCATGCCATACATTGTTATTTAAATGATCTGCTCTGCCATTACTACACATGACTACTGCTCATTGCTGAATCACAACGAATGACCTTGAGTGGCTGATACAGTATGTGGACTGGTCAATCCCTGCAAGGAAGACACATTTATATATATATATATATATATATATATATATATATATATATATATATTGTATATATTCACTTTCATCAGGTGGTAGCAGCAACCTCTATGGTTTTGTCTTGGTTAGGACTCCCCAAAAAGTTCTAGTGATGGGGAAGATTCAAAGGTCTACAGTACAAACTGTAGGGGGAAGGCTTCTTTGACCTAACAAATAACTTTAATGGACAGCAGAAGCCAAAAGCAGGTTCTACTTCCTTGGCTAGGCCCTGTGGGTACAAGTGGAACCTGTAGGAATAGAACCTGTAGGAATAGATTGGATTAGCCTTGTTAACAGGGATAGTTAGGGGGGCAGCTGTAGTTCTGATGAGGAGGGTTCAGGGTAGTTTAGAGCCATTCGTGAGCAGGCTGTAGGATGCCTGTTTCCTTGCAAAGGTATGTGACAACTGTGGGCCATTTATTCCAGGGAGACTGAACCAGGTGTTCCATAACTGAAGAAATTTGCTGCAGTAAACATTCAGGGGCACATTTACTTAACTCGAGTGAAGGATTAGAATGAAAAATACTTCAGTTTCTAAGGATTTTTTGGCTACTTCGACCATCGAATTGGCTACTTCGACCTTAGACTACGACTTCGAATTGAACGGTTCAAACTAAAAATCGTTCGACTATTTCACCATTCGATAGTCGAAGTACTGTCTCTTTAAAAAATACTTTGACCACCTACTTCGCCACCTAAAACCTACCGAGCACCAATGTTAGCCTATGGAGACCTTCCCCATAGGCTTTCCTAGCAATTTCTGATCGAAGGAAAATCGTTCGATCGGTGGATTAAAATCCTTCGATCGAACGATTTTTCCTTCGATCAAACTAAATGCAGTAAATCCTTCGACTTCGATATTCGAAGTCGAAGAATTTTACTTTGCTGGTCGAATATCGAGGGTTAATTAACCCTCGATATTCGACCCTTAGTAAATGTGCCCCTCAGTGTATACTACTCATTCTATTAACAGTAAAGGCCTGAACCTATTTTAATCAGGGGTTCCCAGCAATATCTGACCTGCATATATCCCTGCAGCCAGCTACAGTAAAATGTATAACAGTCTGGTAAGAGAACCCCAAGTGAGAGCTACAGCTGACACCATTAAGTTTGTAGCCTTTCCTTGACATTTAATAGCTGAAATATAATCACCAATTATGACTTTGCCCTAAGTGTCAGTAGGCCATTTCACACAACAAATTTTGCTGATTCTAAGCACATAGTTGCCAACTGTCTCTAGTGGCAGTCACATACCTAGAATATTTGTATCAGGAAATAACTGTCCGTGAAAATGTCCTGGGATTTTTAAATCAATCAACTGCTACAAGAAGTTTTTTCCAGCAGAAAACAATGCTTAGAGCTCTCAAAGCCATTGCTGTTAAAAGTGCTAGAAGTAAAGAAATGTAGTTTTTGAACTTGGAAAACACAGCCGGTAGTATGTAATTAAATTCTTAATTGGAATGAAAATGAGCAAATAAGAAAGAAAAATTGCATTTTGAAATGTATAATAATGTTAATTATTATGTTAAGGTTAATCAGACAGTGTTTGTTATTTAGCTTTATATCCAACAGCTCTCCAGTTTCCAATTTCAGCAATCTGGTTGCTAGGGTCCAAATTACCTTAGCAACAATGCACCAATTTGAATAAGAGACTGGAATATGAATAGGGAGGACCTGAATAGAATAATGCAATTCATTCAAGATCTGTGCGTTGCTCTTGGGGGCCGCCAGGGGCCCACCGGGTTTTTTCCCGGTGTCCTGCTGGCCCAGTCCGACCCTGCACTGGTTTCTATGCAAGGTCACTAGATTTATACAGCTTTTTTCCCATAAATTTCAGTGGCCTTTGCCAAATTTGCTGAATAATTTACAGTACCTGCACTTTTGCCAAGATACTGAAAGAGGATTCTACACAAGTAGCACAGCTGTACACTAAGCTGTACATTGTAAAGTGCAGTATATGTATATACATTAGCCTACCCTATTTTTAGACTTTACATTCACAGTGGGTAAAAATGAACCAGGACAGCTGTAGCCTAAAAAGACATAATTCTGCAACTTTACACCAGACGACAGTGAGAAAATGACTCCCACTGCATTTGGCATTTATTTGAGATATTTCACACAATGAAATAAAAGATTGAAAAGTGCAACCAAACAGTGTTATAGCTACATTGCTAACAGCTGGGATTTTTTTAACAAAACACAATATTTTTTTTATTTCTACTGACATCAATCATGAAGCTAAAGCAATTGGTGCCAGTAACTTAATGTGTGTGATGAAAGTTTCAGGCAACTGCCAACTTTCTCAAATTGTTGCAATAGTGATTGCTGGTAGGAACGAGTGTATACAAAATCATGAAGACAATCTAAGAGATTACAGAGTCTCGGTTGTAAGGAGCTAAAAGGATGTTAAAACGTCCAATACATTGTTTTAGAATATGGTAGACATGATGTGCTTCTGTGCTCATCTGCACAGTATATAATGACAATAGATATTCGTCAGTCTAATTTGTCAATGTTAATTTTGTGTAATGATTAAAAGTCATAGGGTACATTAACAGTGCTGGGTACAAAGGCACAAAATGACTCCCAAAAAAGACATTTCCGAAAAGTAAAGCAGACCTAGGGACAGTCTATTGGGAGGATTGAATGGAAGTGCTAAAGCATTTTCTAACCTGCCCTGTGGCTATCTGGTCATTTTTGGTTAGAAAATTGGTTAGGTGGGCCACTTGTAGACTCAAAAAGGTGCTGGCTCAGTCTGGAGGGGCCATGAGGGCAGCTTTTCTTGGCCTATGTATGACCACCTACATTGCTTTATTTGTGCATTTAATTCCATCCAGGACTGATTTACATACTGTGCCTGCGTTGATGCATATGACACACAGGTGCAAGTGCTCACTACTTGGTGATTAAAGAATATACCGGTAGTTGTAAACTAGTTCTTAGTCTTTGTCCTTCTAATTTATTCTGTGGTTTCCCTACTTCTGTCCTTGGCCTTTTCCCTATAATCTGCTTCTGACTGCTGCTAACCGTAACCACTGGCTTTTGACTGTCTGCCTACCCACACCAGACACCACGGACCTGTTTACTGAACTGTTTACTGAAAAAAATGCTGGACTTGCATGAAAAACTCCAATGTACAGGCCAAGTGTAAAGAAAAAATAAAACGTTATTTAAATAACAAGTCCACAAAAAGGCCTAATGCGTTTCATGCCTAAATGGCACTTAATCATGTCATCTGCTTGCCACATTGACCACTAGTATTATCAGATTCTCAAGCTTACATGCTTCCAGTTCACAACAACATGGGGCCCATTTATTTAGTTCGAGTGAAGGAATAGAATATAAAAAACTTCGAATTTCGAATGTTTTTTTGGCTACTTTGACCATCGAATGGGCTACTTCGACCTTCGACTACGACTTCGAATAGAAAGATTCAAACTAAAAATCGTTATTCGACAATTCGATAGTCGAAGTACTGTATCTTTAAAAAAAAACTTCGACCCCCTCGTTCGTTACCTAAAACCTACCGAAGTCAATGTTAGCCTATGGGGAAGGTCCCTATAGGCTTTGCTATCTTTTTTGGGTCAAAGAAAAATCGTTCGATCGATGGATTAAAATCCTACGAATCGAACGATTCGAAGGATTTAATTGTTCGATCAAACGTTTTTTTCGTTTGATCGAACGAATTGCGGTAAATCCTTTGACTTTGATATTCGAAGTCGAAGGATTTAACTTCGACAGTCGAATATCGAGGGTTAATTAACCCTCGATATTCGACCATAAGTAAATTTTCTCCCATCTGTGTACCTCAGGCCCACCAACCACTGATTGCACCCCATTACTCAATATGTGGGTTCCAATTAGCCTGGAAGCCTGCACTTTCTGATATCTGTCCTCAGCCATTCCCCGGATGTTTTAAAAACAAGGGAAATAAATTATTGTACCTCTCTGCTATAATACAGCCCAGATAAAACACTTTAGATTTCCAAAATAATACTGTCACTGAGCTCTCCTGTAATTTAGCTGTTGGGTCAAACAGCCAGATATGTCCATAAATAATGATTTGAAGAAAGCCTATTTTCTATGACAATAGTATCCCAAATGTTAAAGCTAATGACATCAGGGACAATAGCACATAAGCCAATTTCTGCTTCATGTTGCTTTCATGTTACAATTTAAACACAGCTATAGGACAAGTTCCCTCAAGCAACAACATGGAAATTCAACAGACATTTACAGGTCTAAATTTAAATATTTAGAGGCTTCTAGGATGTAATGAATGTTTGTTTCTTGAAAAGCTCATGTTAAATATGTACTGTAAGTCTCGGGGATATTTGAAGAATTATCGCAACTTAAGAACAAGCATCTCAATCACTTTGACACGTGTGTGCTCATGCAGGGATAGCCTGAAGGAAATGGGCTCCGAGCAGCTCTTGAGGAATGGTCTAAATACCTCTGCCATAAGCAACTTTAATTAAAAATGCCTCAAGCTCTTTGTCAGATTAATCTGATTGATTCTGGAACATTTGTAAACAGCTTTTGAGTCTATTATTATTTTGAAGGAAATTGTGGCCCTTTTATCTGACTGAATGTCAACTGAAACTGTCGCCCTTACATGAAGATTATGGCAGTTGTCATTAAGCAACAACTGGAGACTCACAAACAGATCAACCCTGACCTTTGTCCATCACCATATTTCTAATGATGACTTAGGACTGGTCAGGTGTTAGGGTTTTAAGGATTTTGTGTCTTTCAGTATGTAGTCCTATTGTGTGTGCCCAGTGTGTGCCATCTTTTCCACGTATACAACATCATGCTTGGGAGATTTATTAAAGTTTTGCCTAACGGTAAATTTGCCAAAACATGTATGTTTATAATATGCTAGACAGGGGTAAGCTAAACAATGATTATATTATTCATTATTTAGCTATTTAAGTTTTACCTCTATCAGTCAGTGACCCTCCCGCCAACTGTATGTTGATGGATTTTGAAAGTCGATTTTTTTTATTGTTTATGATTCTTGGGCTCACTACTCAGCTTCCAATCTGTCAGTCACAGCACTATTATTTTATCAATGATTTATATATCACCAACATGTTTGTGTAGCATCTTCCAGAAATTGTTAATTATCAGTTCCCACCACAGGGAAGCGTCCAACTAAGGTCCCAATCACATCGACTACCCGTACCCCTACTGTATTTCTCATAGACAGAACAGTGTCAGTTTTCATACTTTTTACACTTATATTGGGTAGTCCCATTTACTTGTGAGAATCACAGTGCCAGCTTACTGTCTTCACGCTATTGGTGGGCCTCACTGGTTTTGGCATTTTTTGTGCACAGAGAATTACAATCTCTACACTAGAGAACCTGTCAGTCTCAAAGTAAGTGAGGGGGAGAGGCGACATTGGATCTGCTGCCTCACTTGGCAGTAGGCCCAATAGTGTCTCTGTTTGTGACACAGTGATCCCAGTACCTTACATGACCCTACTGAGATACCTCAAGAAGTATGTACCTTTACCACTACAACTAACACTTGGGTCCCTGTACTGGGTCATTCACTGTATGTCCTTGATTAAAGTTAATAGTACTTAAAATACTCTCTCTACAGCAACCACCTAGATGTAGCTCTTGCCCTGTCAAATCCTCACCTACTATAATTCAGCCTTCACTTGGGCCTTTTAAATTCTCATCCTACACCCATCCTTCTCCCTAAGGAGACTGTGCAAGAAAGGCACCTACAATATCTGCTCTTCCCTACAATATTTCCCTACTGTTTTATTTATAAAGCTAAAGTCAAAACATAGTTCAGTGTACAAAACCTCTACTGAGCAGTACATTTCTATTCCTGTATTTATAGAATATTTACTTTTTTTATGCATTGTCGTCCCAATGCTAAACGGAGTTATTTTTAATACATTTGTCTGCATAGCTATACTTATTATTGGCCTTGGGGAGCCCTTTGTATTTCATTCTTCTGTCTGTGCGTTGGCTTTATAAAGGGCCATACTGAGCCCGCGGCACTGTGTATAAGTGCATATTTTCTCTAACAACTGGGATGCATGAGTGATTTTTCCTTTCTGTGCTGGCCCCTCTGGTTTTCTCTTCTTCATTCTGTATTCTGTATATGTAGCAGGAAGGATTATTTCAATTAACATTTGCTTCTATTCTTTTGCATTTTGTTATCCCATGCCCTTCAGTATCTCTGTATGTACTTGCCTATACAGAGCAATGTTTGCTTGATTTTAATACCATATAAGGTGTGAAGCATGTGGTCTGTTTAATGAAAGAAAATCATTGCCAAAAAGTATATATACTAATTTAGAAAGGATGTTATGTTAATAACTGAAAAGAAGTTGTCCCTTAAGGCATATTGGCAAATGGATTTTTTTCCCAAACAGGTTCAACATTAAGCTTCCTTCATTCTTTATAGTCTCATTTTGTTTTTTATTTGGGGGATGAGTTGTCATGAGCATTAATTTGAGCAGATTTATACATGTATATGTATATATATAATTATTATTTTATCATATGTATAACTGACCGAAACGTCACGTCAGTTACACATATAATAATTAGATCATGAAAAATCCCAGTGTTGCTGGTCATATGGATTCCCTTACGGTGCACCTTGGTTAACATATGAGATGGAATGCTGTTCTCTACTATATATATATATATATATATATATATATATATATATATATATATATATAGTAGACAAATACAAGAGGTCCTCTGCACTCAACCCATTATGCACAAAATGTCTCTGTCTTAAATATATTGATAATGGGTTGAGTGCAGAGGACTCTTGTATTTGTCTACTATATATATATATATATATATATATATGTATTTTGTGGTCACAGCCTCATTGCATCCCCACCTAATGGTTTTAAAAATTAGTGGTCGAGCACAACTTTCCCTTGTTTTTGTTTGAAACTGCATCTATATTCTCGCTGGCAGGGAATGTCATAGTTGCTCATGAGACTCTTCTGCAGAGAGGTATCTCCTGAGGTTCTACAAGCATCTTATTGATGTGGATTTGTTAATTAAAATGATTACAAGCAACATGGCAAAGCCTTCAGTCTTTCTTTAGATGAAATGTTTGTGCAGTCAAACCCCCCAGTTTAATAGTTCTGCAGGAATGTGTGCAATGCTTCAATGATAAAGACATTGTGCCAAGATTTTAAGATGGTTTAATACACCAGATTAGTATCAACTGAGTTGTATGCTTTTTGTGTCCAGTGAAATCATTCAGTTCCAAACCAAGATGAAAGAGTGAAGAACAGAAAGGGCACTGCTGCATTTATACTTCACTGACAATCAATTTCCCCTTGCTTACAGGCATTATGCTTTGTATATTAGTTTTCCTTGCTGGAAACCATGCATTTTGCTGCCTCTCTGACTCTGAGTAACAGTGACCTTTAGAATACAAGACAATTGTATATATTTAGCTTATTTTGTCTCTGCAGACACATCAGACACAGAAGCTAGCAAAATCAGGAACATTAGATATATATTTTAAATAAAAACATTTGTTGATTAATTTTATGGTGAAATGCCAAGTTTTATTACCAGCACAGGGCATTACAGTAGTTTTGCCATACAGTCAATACATTTAATGCTACATTCAGCCTTCCTGGAAAATTAGCAGTGCACAATAGTTGATACCAGCCACTTTTAGCAAGTGTTCAATTTGGCCCAATTATGAGGAAGCTCCTTCCTAATATAGGAAACATGCCAGCATGCATTAATGTAAAATGTTATAGAATGGCTAATTCTAAGCAGCTTTTCAATTGGCCTTCATTTTTTATAGTTTTTGGATTACAGTCACAGTCTAAATTAAGCGATTTAGAGTAAAAATAGTGAGCCAATGGTGTGGAGTAAAAATTACAAAGGATGGTACCAACCCAACCAGGAATTTAAAATGTGTGTGAACATTTCTCCAGTTCCAGTGATTTTTAGACTTTGTGAAATCACATTCATCCAGTCCTTGTCAGTCACACATCAACATCCAGATGTATCATTATGAATGTAAAAGTTTCAGGCATGCATAAAAGAGAAGGCATATATTTTGAACTATATTTATATATATATTGAAATCTTTATAAAAGTAAAAAATCAGTTCCCTGCCTCGGGGCTACTTACAGACCATATGCAGGGATGAGGATTTGAACGGTTCCTGACATAAATAGCTCGGGCCGTTAGCTTTGCCTGGGAGCATTAAGCTTACACCAGGTTACAGCTGAAACCACACATTAGCTGCTCCAGAAACACAAACTGGCTTGTTCAAACTATTTTAGTAATTATTCCATTCACTGAAATTTGACTTAAAATTGCAATTAGTATGTAAGTTAATGTACTACATTAAGCAGGAGGACATGTAGGAGTCAATTAATGTCAATCTAGAGGATGGAAAGTATAGATCTCAATAAGGGGTTAAATACTGCTGAGTAGGTAAAATACACGGATGTTTCGAATAAAATGCAAAGCCGAGTGGTATGTTTTGCTCGTAAATCCTTCTGGCATGTTTCATGTGTAGCAAATTGCAAAAGATACTTAAAGAGAGACTTTACATGAGTGTAAATGTGCAGTAAAGTAGCAGCTGTGGTCCTGTAACAGCTCTGGCCTTGTTGCCTCTCTCTGTGGGAAAGCATCGACTTCACTGAGCTGTGTAGTGCACCTGTGTCTGTTTGTGTGTTTCTTACTGGTTTCACACACATGTGCTGCAGCATGCATATACACATTTGTATGCATTCCTGCACAGGGATGAAATGCTGGTGCACATTTCTCTGCTTTGGGGAAGGTATCGTCTACGGCATTATCATCAACCATGCTTTTGTTATCATGAGAACCTTTCTCCAATTCTACAGGTACGTGATCTGTTATCCAGAAAACTGCAATCTAGAAAGCTTCTAATTATGGGGAGGCCATCTCCCATAGATTCCAGTTGAATCCAATAATTCTAATTTTTTAAAATAATTTCCTTTTTCACAGTAACGTAAACAACACCTTGTACTTGATCCCAAGTAAGATATAATTAATTTTTATTCGAGGCAAAACATTTCTATTGGGTTTATTTCATATTTACATAATTTTTTAGTAGACAAGGTATAGAAATCCAAGATATGGAGAGACCAATTTTCAAGAAAACCCCTTTTCCTGAACATACTATATAACATGTCCCATACGTGTATCTTCAGAGGACACATTCTTCTTCTGCCAACTTCTAAAGCAGGGATCCCCAACATTTCAACCCGTGAGCAACATTCAGAAGTAAAAGAAGTTGGGGAGCAACATCAGCATGAAAAATGTTCTTGGGGTGCCATATAAGTGCTGTGATTGGCCACTTAGTAGCCTCTATGTGGATTGTCTACCTACAGTAGATTGAGGCTCTGTTTGGCAGTGCACCTGGTTTTGATACAATCAAAACTTGCTTCCAACCCTGGAATTCAAAAATAATCACCTGTTTCGAGGCTACTGGAAGCAACATCCAAAGGGTTGGAGAGCAACACATTGTTCACGAGCTACTGGTCGGGGATCACTGTTCTAAAGGAAGCAAACGATATGCAAATTCTAACTTTATACATGATACAGGATATTGCCTAGGTGAATATGTAAGGGGACAATATTTAGCCATTCCCTGGTGAATAAAATTGCTTACTACACTGGCAATCCTCTTTAGTGAAAAACCTGTCTTGAGGTACGTTCTATTGTCTTACAGCTCCACCATCTTGATTAATTTTCCCAATGAGTTGTTGTCCTACACTACTATAACACAAACAAGCATGACCCATAGAAAGTAAGCAATTTTATGCAATGGGTTTTATTCATTGTGGTGTGCCTAGCAGATTCCCCTCCCCCAAAGTGAAAACATCTTTCCTAATGCTGGCGTCTTTTCCTTTTTTCAGAGTGATAGCCTGCAAAAGTCCTTAAATTTTTTTGGGGGTAGCCGGGTTCCCCCCTACATTTTCTAACATATGGAACATAAACTATACAGTGGGCTCATGTGTAGGGCATTATAACAACTCTATTTTCTTTATTAAGGTTGCCTGGACTTGTAATGTAATGTATTTGCTGCAACATGTACGTCCACTAGGCAGAATTGAATGCTATAGCATCTTCGCTTTGATTTGCTCGCATTGCCGAAGAAATGCTAGCGAAAATTTGCCAGCGTTCGGTGCCCTAGATGCAACTTCGCATTTTAGTAAATTAGCATTGTCTGAGCGAATTTTCGCCTGGCAAAGTGTTGTGATGGCTGCGAAGCCTTTGTTGGCGAATTTTCGCCATAAAGTGATAGTTTCTTTGTAGTATATCTATATTACATTTTTAGCAAGAACACAAAATATATTATCAAAAAAAAAAAAAAAAAGATAGTAAGGTAGTGAAATAAATTGCCCATGAAATGGCAATATAGTGGCCAGCAAACCCCAAACGGAACTCAGCAGCTCTTTTTATGGTTCAGTGGTGCATTCATTTATAGACATACATTGTGCATACAGTATAGGACTGAGAGCCTAACAACCAATCAGAACTACAGGACTTTGCTTCTAAGGGCAAACCATAAGTCAGATACATAGGGGCAAATTCACTAAGATGCGAAGTTGCGCCAGGCGCAACTTCGCCGCACTTCGCCACACTTCGCCAGGCGTAGTTTCGCCAGGGCTCCGCAAATTCACTAAAATCCGAAGTTGCGCACAGGGGTAGCGTAAGGTTGCGAAGTTGCGCTAGCGTTGATTCGCTATATAAAGCGAAGTTGCGCTAGCGAAGGCTAATTTGCATACGGCGCAAAATTCAAATTTCAATGGAGGAACACGTATCTGCACTACAAATGCCTAGAAAACCTTCAAATCTGCAAATAAAAATTTTATTTTGCCCTACATATGTGCCCACTGTCTAGGTAAGTTGCCATGAGTCAGGAAATGTAGGGGGGAGGAAGGGGAGCCCCAAAAAATTTTTGATCTTTTTCAGCCTATCAGCCATCATGTAGAAAACACGCCAGCGTTTTTTGGGACTTAGAAAAAATTTTGACTTTTTTTGAAACAATCCCTATCTACTCTATTGCGCTTCGCCAGGTCTGAGGTGGCGAAGGAAGTCTAGCGTAAAAGGTAGCGTTCACTACACTGCACAAGTTAGTGAATTTGCGTAGTTTCGTCGCTAGCGAAGATTCGCCTGGCGTAAGGTTGCGAAGTAACACTAGCGAAACTACGCCAGCGTTCGTTAGTGAATTTGCGCAGTAGCGAAAATGCCAAACGCTAGCGAATTAACGCTAGCGTTCGGCGCTTCGCGCCTTAGTGAATTTGCCCCATATATGGGTATTTGTGTTAGAATTAGAAATCCTCAAATGGCATGGATTTTTTTCAATAAACAGAATAACACTTTAAAGGGGCAGCAAAAGAATAGCCTATATGCATGTATTTTACTGAATATGTATGTGAAAGAAAATTAAAAATAGTTTTATGCAGATATTGCCTTAAAATTGTTATTGTCTTAACATGTATCCATTCTATAGTGGATGCCTAATAAATCTTTTTTAAAAACATGTTTTTTATTTCTTTCTTACAGTTTTTAGAATATATATATATATATATATATATATATATATATATATATATATATATATATATATATATATATATATATATATATATATATATATATATATATATAGTGAATAAAGTACCCCCTCTTGTAAAATATAAGGATATTATAAGTTACCGGGGAGTTTCATGACTTATACGGGTCATGAAAATCAGAGGTAACTTCTAATATCCTTATATTTTGCAACTGGGGGAACTTTATTTATTATAATACACAAATTTCAGTGAGTCATGTGACAGAAATGACATCAGAACTCACCGTTTATAACTGATGACATCAGAAGTCACCGTTTATAAGGATATAATTTACAAGATATTCATAGCTTTTGTGTATTTTATTAAACAGTTTAAGAAAGAAAAATAGACAATTTATTAAACAAATCTATAATACGTCCACTACAGTTTATTGGATATTTTATTGAATATCTTATATATTTTGTAATAAAGTGACTTTTTCTTTTATCGTATTTCTACAAGTGTACTAACTGGGGAAAAAAATATTTTTCAACACAGAAATTTTAAAAAAGAATTTATGAGCATTTTCTTTTTCAAGTCAGTAGTTATGTTTTTGTGGGTCTTGGACCTCAAGACTTTGTGCTAGACAGTTCAATTTGCAGTTTGGGTCAGAGGTTAAAGAGTGGCAAAATATTTGAGCCTCCGAAGTCAAATGGGGAAAGAAGATCATTTTTCTCAGTTCACTTGATCCCATTTGTCTTCAAACTTAATGTTTTCAAGAGGTCAGGCTGCTGTATATGATATGAAATGAGCGGAAAGTATTTTTCAGCTTGCAGAGAAGTGATTTTCAGGACACATATCATTAGGAGATTTCTGGTGAGAAGGAAATGTATGCAGCTCTTGAACTAACTCTAGATGACATATTTTAATGAAATGCAATTTAAAATTATGGCCCTGTTGAGTCGGAGAATGAGAAAATCCTGCCTTAGGGCAATTTCCACAACCCTTAAAATCTAGTTCTATGACTCATGTGACAGGTGGAGACCCTGATGTAAGATAAAAAAAATAGAATAAAAAAGAAAACTTCATGATCCTTACAGTTAACTTGATCATTACATTTATAGTTTTATGACTGATGTATATATAAATGGGCTCACATATAAAATATGTATTAAATAACATATCAGCAAATGTTAATGCACAGTTACATTAACAACTCTAAAATACAGGAAAAAAGAAAATTGGAATTGTGACGTGCAAAAATTTGGACTCTCTAGTAAGTGAGAATTTAGTAACAACCCCTTTGGCACAGGTCACAGTTTGTAAAATGCCTTATGTACCCAGATAAGAATTTTTCAATTATTATGGATATTTTGCCACTCTTCCTTGCAGATCATTTCTAATTCTGAGACCTTCTTGGACTGTCTTGAATGTTTAAGATTTACCCATAGCTTTCCAATGATATTTACATCAGAGGACTGTGAGGATCATTCCAAAAGCTTCATCTTTAGGGATGGGTGAATTTGACCCGTTTCGTTTCGCCAAAAATTCGCTGCCGGTGAAATGTGGCTCCCATTAAAAGCTATGGGCGTTATAAAATTTTGTCGCACGACAAAATATTTTTTGACGCGCGTTTTTTTTTTTTTTGTCGCACAACGCCATATAAGTCTATGGACGTCAATTCCGAGGCGAAACAAGGCGAAAAAATTCACCCATCCCTATTCAGCTTGCTATTCCTCAAGTAGGTCATGGTGGATTTTAAGGTATGTTTAGGTTTATTGTCTTGTTATAGAAGCTCAGTTTCATCTTCTTGGCTGACTGTTTTACACTCGCATCCAGAATTTGGTGGCATTATGTGCCAACACATAATGAATCCATATCCATGTTTAATATTTGCCAAGGTGGGTTTTTTCCATCAATTACCTATTTATCACCAAACCAACTGTTCGTGATTGTGCCAAAGAGTTATCTTTTTAACTCTTTGTGAGTCCCACAGCACTTGTTTCCAAAAGCCTCTAGCTGTTTTCAATACATCAGATGTTATATGATGAAGTCATGGCAAGGCTACCTCCTGATGTCTCTCCCATGTAAACCACCTTTAGCAACACAGTACTGTGGAATGGAATGCCGCCGGCCAATCAGACCTGCAGGCCCTTCAAAGTCATATGAGGGTTTGCCTTTATGGCCAGCATACAAGCAGTTCTATCTCCAATTTTTTGTGGACTTCCAGATTTTGTCTTGACTTACAGTTTCCCTTAATTACATTTACTTGATGATATTATTGATAGTGGAAATCGAGAACTGGAAGCATTTTTAAATCTTTTTATAGCATTTGCAGGCATCAAGTAGCTTCATTTTCCGATCTTCACTCAGTTGCCTAGAGGAACCCATTGCTGTTGAGTGATGGCCCAAAGTTTGGTGTCTCAGAGATTCTATTAAGCTCTGCAATTGTCAACATCTGAAAACATCTAATGGCTATTAATGAGGGGAACTGTTTAACTCTTCATCATGGCCTCTACATTTTCCCCTGCTCTCTTTAGAGTTGAATACACAGAGATAAAAAAAGCCAGTAGAATCAAATAGTGGGAACATCCCAGTGAAACACAACTAAAACGTGAAACATGCATCACAGCCATTTTTATATATTTGACTGTAAGTATTTAAATAAAGAAATAAGACCACAAAAAAAAACTTATGATGCACACAAATAATTAGAACCCTTGTCCAATTAACCCCCAATGGGTGAGAGTCTCCTATGTGTAATGGAATAATGAAAGGCAATGAAAGAAAGACGAAACCCTTATATAAAGGAGCTACACTTGTGTAGGGTAAAAAAATAAACAGCAATGCCTTTATTAAGTACTAATAGAAAAACTAGTTAAAAACACAAACCCATTTTAAAACACCAGAAATATAATGGACTTTATAATAATAGATCAGATGGTACTAAGGCTAGGCTGAGAATACAACATTTCTATGTATAGTTAGGTGCCCAGGTACCTATTGACTATGGCCCAAACTGCACACACTGAATACAGGATAGTGTTTAAAATGTGCAATAAAGAGCATATCCAAATAAAAAAATGTATGAATACATGCCAATAATATAAACAAATGTTTCATCTATCCTATAGGCACAGTGCCTGAAAGTCATTATTCCCACACCTACACACCTAAATTATAAACCAATTGATCAGGCTGGACCTAAACCCAGCAAATAATTCTCACCATCATTAGAATGACAATGTGCATTCAAGTCCATTAGTCCCAAGAGCCAATGCCCAATGCGCATTTCACCCTGACAAGCTTCCTCAGGGGCACTCAAAATGTAAATGGACCCTACTGTAAGTATTCAGCCAGGGATTGCACACTAATACATATAGTTTTTGGAGTGGGGAGAGAGATTTTTTGAATGTTGTTAAACAGTCCTACCTGTTTTTGGTTTGGATGACTTTGTCACATTCCACTATTTCTAGAGCAGCATCTCCACTTGCAAATAGTCTGGGTTTTCTTTGGGGTTTCAAAGAGGCGCCATGCAAGACAATAGTGGAAACTTTTCTCTACTTTTAAAGGACAACTAAACCCTGTGAAAAAAGTGTGTTTCAATGTAAAGGTATTTTAATAGTAATGTTCTGGGGCAATGTTATTTCATACAGGAGCAATTCCATCTATTTTGTACACATATCATTGATGACCCCAATCATTGATGACCCCAGGTGTCCCAACTCCTAACCTTTTGGAAAGGAGGTGTCCAATAACAATGGAGATGCTGGGTTATTATTCAGCATTTACACCTACAGTGTTGAGAAGGCGGCATTGAAGCACAAGCGTAACATATTGCAAGGGGCATTTTTTAACTTAAACCAATAATAGTACTAGATGGAAAATGTTTGGTGTCAAGGGGAAGGATTTTTTGCATATGTGCATTAACTAGTTTTACACTGAGGAAGTTTAAAAATAGATAGCAACAGTGTGACCAATGCTGTAATCCAAAACAGGATCATAAATTACTGCTCTCTATATGTTTATTATGCATTATACACTCTGGCTTTTATTCAGGCAACCATTTTCAGTTTCATTCTTCCTTAAAGACACAGTAACTGCCAAGACTTGAATGCTTGCTGTTAATCTATTATTCTAGTGAGATTTTGTGTCAGTGATTTTTGCTATTAATGGGTGAGGGGCTGAGGCCTTGCCGTTAAGGCCCTAGACCCTAGACTGAATTTGGATGAATGCCCTCAATTAAATGTACAGGCAAAAATCCAGACATATTCCTCACTGGAGACAGTTTGTTGGCTTTTTGATTAAATTTGAACAAAACGCCTGTGACTAATGTGATCCAAACATGCCTCTATATCAAATACAATTGTTTTATCTAGTGTTTTATATCTGAGGTTGATTCAGATATAAGATTAAGGGTCCATTTATTAAGCCTCAAATGTTTCTAGTTGAGGGAAAAACTGAATTTTTAGAGATTTATTATACCCCAAACATCTGAAAATCCAAATCTGAAAATACTCCATCTAAAACCCGTCGAGGTCATGTCGAAGTGAATGACACATGTCCCTGAACTGGTTTCTTGACATCATGATCTGCTTTGGATAATCAGATAAAGTCTGGGTTTTTGTTTAATAATCCGATAAAGTTGAGTTTTCACAGTGACAATTCACTTAAGTTGAGTTTTCGGGGGCAGCAATTGTACGATTTAAATTGATGCACAAATTTGTTGAAACGTTTCTTATGATGATAAATGAGTTCACTTCATGGATGGGACTTTGGTTGACTTTGTTTTAATAAAAAAATGAGATCAATTCGAGTTTTAGTAAATAACCCCTAAAAGTAATGAACAACAACATTTACATTTAGAGATATCTAAGCTGTCTTGGTTTTACTATATCTTACATGTAGTTATTTCGCAACAGTAGCTAAGTATTTTAAACTGACATTCTATTCATTCTAAGGTTACCACCTGCTTGGTTGTGAGAGGTCCTGTCAGCATTTCAGCCTACTGTCTGGTTTTCCTGATGATAAGAAAAACAGACTGAACTCTGGCAATCCTATACACAACTCACTGTTTGCAAGCCCTATCTTGGTTCTTGTCTTCCATTTTATTTTACTCTTCTAAATACATTTAAAGAAATTATTTTAGGAAAGACTAATCATTGCATCACAAAGCCTACCTAACGTGTATTCTTGATTTCCATGATCTTCTTGACATTGTGGCACTCAGAGTTCAGACTCTATAAATGGCCAATAACCAAGATTATTCAGATCATTCATTCCCATGTCTAATTATAACTTTTAAATCATCACATAGCACCAGCTTGTGGGAGAATAAATGGGTCTACCACAGTTTCCTTATTGCATGCAGTATATGAACTGGTGACGGCTAATAATTAAACAAAATCACAGACATCATCAAGTTCCTTCTTCAAGAGGGACCACTTGCAAGCTAATATCATAAAATATGGCTGAACAGATTTATGGCATTAATCCCTGATGCAAGCTGCATGTCGGAATAAATTAGAGACACTTACAACAAAGATTGATGTTGCACCTGAATATTTTAAACATGAGCTATGATATATTATGAAATATACTTACCTTTACTTGTTTGAGTGACACACAGGTCTGTCATGACTGTTAGTCAAGATTTTTGCCATGTGTAGGTGTCTGCTTAAGACAGTGAAGAACTGCCCCAGGCAGCTTACATTCAGTGAATCTTCATGCTTTATCTAGCACATTTCCATTTCCTCTGGCAACCCCGGAACAAATTTGTCATATTATAATCACAATATGTTAATTTCTTTTCTCTGAAAAGGCACATTTGCTTTTAATTTGCCCCTATCCATATATTATTACCTTTAAATGAGTCTTATCTCATTTTTGATCAATTTTGTGGTTGGAAACTCATTTATCCAGGTCTGCTGATTGAAATAGTCCTGATATCCTTTTGTTAGAATGTTTGGAGTTGTAGCGACTGGAATTCTGCCTGGTTTCCTATGTAAACTGTTTAAAGCTTGTGGTTGAGTTGAAAATCTCTTGAGAGCACTTTGTATCATTGGCATTGACATCTGGAACATCTTACATAGCGATACATTTATGTATTTATACAATTGAAAGATCTTCCTTTAGCCTGATATGCTATAAGGATGATATTATATTGAAAAATATAGATAGCTCTGGTGTTCTATTTAAACAGTGATCATATTAATACTGATCAATAAATACTCACCATTTTAGAAGGCTTTTTTGATGTTTTCAACAAAAACTGTCCTTTAGATGTATTGAATTGTGTATTGCCTGTTCTCTAAATTTCAAATTGCATAAATGCAAATTCTTTACAAATGTAAAATACCTACGATTTACCAGAGCTAAGCTACAAAAGATCTGGAGGATTTAACAGGTTGCTTTGATTTCAGATGTCATATAATTGTCAGATGTCATATAGAATTTTTTGGATTTGGATTTTGGGACTGGTCTCAAAGATTTTTAAAAGAGCAATAATGTGATTTAGTTTATGACAAACTACTTGCTACTTGTCTAGTAACCCGTATCAACTAATCAGCAGATAGGAATTACTGGTCAGCTAAATGTAAACAAACATTGATTTCTATGAGTTACAATGCAAGAAGCATTGTTACAGTGCCTACAAAATCATCACAACCCACCAGCAATTAGTGTTTACTTGTCTACAACAATTAAAATAGGAGCATATTTGTATAACTGTTGATGAGTAGGGATTCTGGTGTAAGCACACTTGGGGGCAAATTCACTAACTCGCGAAAATTCGCCAGCGCTGGCTTAGTGCACATCGCAACACTTCATCAGGCGTAAATTCGCCTGGACAACGTTAATTCACAAAGATCCAAAGTTGCGCACAGGGTAACGAACGCTGGCAAAATTACGCCAGCGAAATTACGCTCAGCAGTTTGAAGTTATGCTAGCGATGGCTAATTAGCATATGGCGAACAGTTAAAGTACAATGGACGTATATGCTGCAGCAAATACATTACACTACACAAGGCCAGGGAACCTTGATAAAATTATATAGAGTTGCTATATTGCCCTACACATGTGCCCACAGTATAGTTTAGGTGCCATATGTTAGCAAATGTAGGGGGGAAGGAGTGTACCCCCAAAAAAAATTTACTTTTTCAGTCTATCACCCTTTAAATAGGAAAAGACGCCAGCTTTTTTGGGGACTTAGAACAATTTTCAACTATTTTTTGAGGAAGTCCTATCTACTCTATTGCACTTCCTGGTCTGAGGTGGCGAAGGCAAGTCTGGCGATAGAGGTAACGTTGAGTACTATCAAAAACTTAGTGAATTTGCCTAGTAACACTACCGAAAATGTGCCTGGCGTTAGAGGGCGAAGTTGCGCCAGAGTCTATCTCCTTGGCGTAATTACGCCAGCGAATTCACGCCAGCTACCGTTAGTAAATCGGCGAAGTGCCGAAATGACAACATGCTGGTGAATTTTCGCCTGTGTTAGCCACTTTGCCCTTTAGTAAATTTACCCCTTGGAAGTTTATAGGTTGGATGTGCATGATTGACAGTTGACAATTTTTCAGCATTATTTAAAAAAAATCCTAACATTTTGGTAGGCTCCTTTTGTCTGCTGGCAGAAAATAATTTTCATAAAAGTTGAGACTTTAGTTCTCTTTTGATGTACTATTTGATTTGTTGCTTTAAAGCATCGGGCTCTTATAGTTGACACCTGCCAATAAGTGAGAAACATTGTGAAAATCCTTTGATTCCATTTTCAGTTGGAATACGAGACAAAACTTGAAACGGTCAAGGAATGACTGATTACACCTAACTCTCTGGTGGAAAGATTGCTACTTTAGGGAGGGAAAGTCATACAATAAAAAACGGCAAATATTAAAGTGAAAAAATATTTCCCCTCTGATCCATTCATTTCATTTCAGCTCCATGCTTCATTTTGCCGCATGATCAAAATACACAAAGCGCAGACATTCCGCGAACAAAAGAAAATTCAGCTTTGGAAAAATGAAGAGCTGGACGCCAACTGTGAAACTCATTGCTCATATACTCTTGACCCCATGATCTTTATGAATAGTCTTTGTAATTCTGTTTTGGAAGTATTCAAGTCCTCAGATGCAGTAGCATCATGTTGGAAAGAATTTCCACTAACCAGATCTTTGTGTCCAACATTTTATTGGCTAAACCATAAAAAGTCACAATTTCAAAAGTACATTCTCAATGCAATTTGAAAAGCACTCAGAGCATGAAAGATCAGAGAGCCAGTACAATCATTTTAGTAACTTATTGGAGTAAAGTTTGAGTCAATACACAATCCAGTAATGTTCTGATAGTGGGGAGGATTATACTTTTTCTATTTCTTAAAGCTGTTTCTTACAGCTGTTTAGTTATAGCTGGAATATGATTGTTTAGGTGTGTCATGTATTAATTGAAATCTGGGGTGCATAGAAATTTTACTTTAATAACCCCATGTCAGGTTTGCTAACAGAAAGTTTTTTTGTTTGCAACATTCCTACTGGATAACGATGTTTATGTGATCCCAAAACACAAAGTTTTTCCAGCCTAGTTTGTAAAACGATAGGTAGGTAGATTTCTGTCAGTTTAATAGGTCTATAATAAGCTTGATATTTGATTCATGAATGTAATGTGTATGCTGGGCCCCTGGGGCCCAACAAAGAACCTCGCCCCAGGGGCCCACCATACACATAAGTGCACCCACTAGCTGCTGCCGCTCACCACCCATTATGTACATGAATAATCAGGGAGTCTTAATAAATGTGGGGCCTACGGAAAAAAAGTGAAGCTTGTAGCCCAAATAAATGTACAGAGTAGTGATGTGCAGGCCGGCGCGATACCCGTGGGTCGGTTGGGTTTGGGCCGACCTTGCACCCCCCTTTGCGGGTCCGGGTCAAGCTCTTCTTCCTGCTCTCCCCGCCCGCCACCTTGCATTGCCGGCTTCCAACTGCCTGCCCTGCCCCTTTTGTGATGTCATCAGCGGGCCAGGTCAATAAAAAGAACCTGGAAGTCTGGTGTGGGCGGGCGCGGGTGGAGGAAGGATGGGTTCGGGTCAGGTGCAGGTTGGCACATCACTAGTATAGAGCATACCACAGTTTCAACATTGTAGGCCCTTTGCTGCTGCCCTTGCCAATAAATTACCTAGATATGCCAGTAAGATCATTGCAAAAGAAGGGTAATAAGCATATTAACGCAAGACATGCCAGAAAGATCAGTGCAAACAAAGGAATAGAGTCAAAGGATTACCTCACTATCAGTTGTGTAACCAGAAGACCACCGACTGCTTCTCTCTGCTATCATTCTGCGTCTCGGCCTCCCTCTAATTAACTGAAACTCTGGCAAAAATGAAACATAGGTGTTCCACACCGGAACTCATGGCCATCTTTGATTTTATTTCAGCTGTGGTTAAATCATGACCACCATACCCATTAGGACTTTACTTCACATACAGTATGCTAAATGTAATTTTGGGCACAATTTGGCATGTTTTTTACCTACAATAATTTCCGCATCATTGTATCCACCAGGGGGCGTTGTGCTTGGTGCAATTGGTCAAGTTGCACTTGGGATGTTGTCATTTTTGGTGGCTGGCAACTAAATTACATCTATGAATGTTTCTTTAAGAAAATTATGTTGTGTCAATTAATGCAGGCTGCTGTGGGAACTCTTCAAAGCGGTGATTGCTTCCTGGTGTCAATATGTGCATTTCATGCGATTCATCCAAACACACTGGCAGGGCACTTCACACCAAAATTTGTAAGTTCTAGAAGAAGCTTTAGACGCAAGTAACTTTAATGAATGATGCCTATTCGTGGATTACTACAGTCATCTTTGTGTGAACACAACTGCAGTTGTGTTTCTTAAATAATATTGTTGTATGGGAATTGTACTATATATTATATATATTTTCTTAAATCGCAAACTTAAAATCATGTTTCATCTACAGTACATTTCAGTGCTAGTATCCCGGATGCAATTACTGTGAAACATTTTTATAAACCTTATTACCATGTTTGTTAATTATCTGGACAATAGCAAATACTTGAACATAATGACTGTAATAAAGCAACAGAGAATGAAGCTTAAGCTTTCAGGCTTTAGACTAGTATATTGTATTGGCGTTATCCTGTCAAGTGGTTCATGTATATATTCCTAATGAAGGTGCACTTTTGATGTCTGCACAGGTTTGAGTCTTCCATCTAGTGGCCATATGTGTACAGAACAACAACTAAGCAGTCCACTACCTTCTACCATGCATTTGTGGTTTTAGCATTCTTTAGCTGCTCGTCTACAACAAGATTGATTATCTGTCATTCTCTTAAATCAGCTCTGTCAGTAGAAAATACTATCAGAGAATTAAAAATTACACAAATACAGTAGTTCCCAAAAATAAATTGTAAGCTCTTCAGAGCACGGACCTTATACTGTACCTACTGTATATTGAAACTCCTAGAACTTGTGTATGTATTTATTCTCTCTGTCTAGTTTTTAATAACTATAATCCTGTTTATATATATGTATTGTGATCCACAATTATTTTTTATGCAAATTTGTGCTATTATTTATTCAGGAGAATAGAATATTGTGTCATATACTTGAAAAGCCTGAGATTCAGACACCCAAATCAATATTGAAGATTTGACTGCTTTCAGCATGGTTTACTGGTGTACCAAAAGTCTGTGTGATGGATATCACTTGGCCATATGGTGTCCCGTTTTGTGCAAGTGTATCTCAGTTGTCAAATCAAGGTTTCTAATTTGATAATGTTTGTATTTTGATTTGATTTTATAATTCAATTCCACCTCTGTAAATGCGCTGGGACAAGTGATGGGTAAGAATTAATGATAATTATTAATAATAATAATTTTCACCAATGTGGCACTCAACTGTACATTTGTTAAACATCTTTTTGCTTTCACGTGGCGTTGCACAGGGTTAAAGTGGTGATATGTGCTATGCGTTAATACTTTTTTTTTTACACACCTTAATTAATAGGCCACTAAAGTATAGCCAAAATGTCATCAGACTCGTTGCCTAGCCACACGGGCCCATTAACAAGTCTCCTCCTTGTCACAACTGGCTGCTTCATTTTGAACCACACCAAATATTTTCATAAAATTATTCTACACCTGACTCACTGATAACTGTATACATATTGGAATATATTAGAATATAAAAATGCTCTACAAAAACAACAGCTGCTATATGGCAGCAACACAATTCAAGCTATTAAAAACCATCAATCCCAGTACAGTATAGAACAGTATTAAGTTGCATGCTCCATTAGTATATCAGTTATCCCTTTAATGACTGCCTTAAAACCTCATGAGAGTAATTCTAGATCCCAGGACATTTATTCATATAGTGTGGAAACTTCCTAAAGGGATTATATGCCTGAATAAATTAGATACCATCAGCTATTACTCTCAGCTTGTTTGGTGATGGTTGGACTCAGAAGGTGATGAAAGGCCACAGTAATAACATGAATGGTATACATACCACAAGGCATTCCCCTTTCCTTACTGTACAGTCTTCAAACAAGCCTGCATTTTGCTGGACAATCCTATCTCCTTCCACCAAAGGGCATTCGACAAGGGGGAGCGTGTTCTGTATAAGGGATCTTTCTGTAATAGGTATCTCCATACCTGATGTCTACCAAAAATAATTTAAACATGAAAATAATTATTCAAAATTTAGATTATTGTATTAAATTGGAGTCCATAGGAGATGGCCATCCTGTAATTCAGAGCTTTCTAGATAACAGGTTTCTGTATAATGGATCCCACACCTGTAATTCTATTCAGAAATAAATATAGAAAAAAATTCAGGCTGCAGGGCTTCCCTAAAGTCTACTCTTTTTGCATATTTTCCTTGGACAATCATAGTCTTCTTGTTGATTCTTTCATGATTCCTACCAACACCCTCATGTCTATCTGATAATCATCTTATAGTGTTTCCTATAGAGAGCTATCTTAGTGATAATACAACAGCCAGTGATAAGAGCTGAGAACAACCAAGCAAAATAGCAACTGGATGATCCCTCTATATAATAGAGATATTGTACAGTGGGATTATGGTATTAGTTTTAGAATATGCTCTCTCATACTATTAAGACTCATACTCTTACTCTCAAGAGTAACAACAATAGTCACAACAACCATGTGCTACAGGCCTAAGCACAATTCATTATTAAAATATTAATACACGGTGTCTCTGTTTAGCCAAAAAGGCAGCAATAATTTATTGGGCTTACTATGAAATGCAGCATTTACTGCAACGTTGCGACCATTTTGTGACAAATTTCTAGTTCCTGGAAATATGATATGATATGAGCAGCTAACATATGCAGAAATTCAATCCAGATTAAATTACGTGAGTGCTTCAGTTATCATTTGCAGTGACCCAAACACTGTAGAATGCTGGAGTTTCCTACGAAAAAACACAGCAGACCTCAGCAGCTGCTGTTGGGGGGCATAACTGTAGAGAGCGTTCAGATGTTATCCTTAATGCACAATTTTACAAATGTATCTGAAGTATAGAGGGTGGAGGTGGGACTATTCTTGATAACTTGGAGTTATGCCTCTCGAGGAAAATTCATAAAACCCAAGAGATTCGTGTGCCATTCCCCCGGCGATTCGTATTCTTGCTGGCAGGAAGGCATTTAGTGGAGATTAATCACCCGTAGAAGTGAAGATTTGACGCTGGTCGATTAACCTCCCTGTCTATCACCACCCTAAGGCTAGGGCCACACGGGAAGATTCAGGGAGATTGGTCGCCTGGCGACTAATCGCCGCGTCTTTGAGGCAACTAATCTCCCTGAATGGCTTGCTGGTATCTTGCACCCGCTAGCGCTAAAGTCGCCTGCGCCTATTCACACGAGGCAATTTCGAGCGACTTTGAAAAACGTGTTGCCGCGTTTGAATAGGCGCAGGCGACTTTAGTGCTAGCGGGTGAAAGATACCAGCAAGCCATTCAGGGAGATTAGACGCGGCGATTAGTCGTCTGGCGACTAATCTCCCTGAAATCTTCCCGTGTGGCCTAGCCCTGAGGCAACTTTGGGCGACTATTGAAAACGCATCACCGCATGTGCATTAGCGCAGGCGACTTTTCATTCTAGCCTATGGGGAAAAACGCAGAGGCAGTTCGGGGAGATAGTCGCGCAAAAGACGAGGCAATTAGTCGCCAGCCGACAAAATCTCCCCGAATCTCCTCGTGTGGCCTTACCATAAGAGTTTACCAAGAGAACATTTTTCTATGCCCCTGTTGACGCTAACAGTTGATACAGTAAGTGATATACATTGATAGGTGAAATTAGAATTTGATTTGCCATCAGCATGGCTTATGCTAGTTTAGTTAACATCCAATGCAAGGTACTGGGTTATTGTTTTTTTATTAAACAGTTAAAGCAAATCAGGGAATAAAATAAATAGAACAGATACAAATGTATAACTACATAAACAGAAAGCACAAAGTTCATTACACAAAAGAGATATTATTGCCTGACAACACCAGGATTACTTTAGCTCAGTAAAGTTGTTGCCAAAGTTATGAATATTTTAGCTACAGCTCACAAAACAATCGCTCAGAGACTGTAAGGGTGAGCGTTTATGGATAACATCAAAGGAGTAAATGCCACAAGGAGCTGTACAAGTAAAGGAATATCTTTTAACAATGAGAAAAGTGCAGTGGAACAGTAGTTCTGCCTTCTGGAGGAAGAAGAACAGGGAAGCAACAGCTGTGGTGAATAGTTAGCACAGCTGCAGGTGACACTTAATGGTTTTGGTAGCAGCTGTCTATGGCGCTGTTCAGCTGGTTCTGCTTCACAATGACACACAGCGAGATTTTTTTTAACATTTTATTTTACAATGGTTTCAAGTATCCCTTCTTGTATACATCCTATATATACATTTATGCAGTGCACTGTATAGCAAAATGAAAGTTAGTCTCGACAATAAGATAATTTATTTGCCTGTCCATTGCCTGATCACTTTATCACTTTATTTATAACCTGAAATGGAAACTGGGAAAAAAATTATTCATACAAGGGTGGATAAAATAAATACTGCGCAAATATATTATTTACTCTCTGTGGACTCTATTTAAAGAGCTGGAAAGTGCTTTGTATAAGAGGTCACCCCCTCATGATAAAAAAGCAAATGCTCCTTAGAGAAAATATTACATTTATGGATTTATATACAGAAGAAAGTTGTCTTGGAAGATTAAATAACTTAAATAGTGTGTTAAACACTGTACAAAATAAGAAGCGTACTTGGGATGTTCCGAGAAACATTTAGGTTTTCATGTCAGGACACTATGTGGGACATTCACTATGATTCGTTATTGCACCAGCGTCCGCTTCGCCGCACTTCGGCGCACTTCGCCAGGCGTATTTTCGCCAGCGCTACGCAAATTCACTAAAATTATAAGTTGCGCTCAGGGGAAGCCGAAGGTTGCGAAGTTGCGCTGGCGTTAATTCGCCAAGCAAAGCGAAGTTACGTTAGCGATGCTTAATTTGCATATGGCGCCAAATTGGAGTTACAATGGAGGTATATGTAGCATCACTACACAAGCCTGGGAAACCTTTAAAACGGCAAATAACATTTTTATTTTGCCTTTCACATGTGCCAACTGTATAGTTAAGTTGCCATGAGTTAGGAAATGTAGGGGGAAGGAGGGTAGCCCCAAAAAATGTTTCGATCTTTTTCAGCATAACACCCATAAAAAATGAAAAAACGCCAGCATTTTTTGGGACTTAGAAAAATGTTTAACTTTTTTTGAAGCAATCCCTATCTACTCTATTGCACTTCACCTGGTCTGAGGTGGCGTAGGAAGTCTGGCGTAAAAGGTAGAATAATTTGTGTGATAGTGAATTTACGTAGTTACGTCCGTTGCGCAAATTCGCCAGGCGTATGGGTGCGAAGTAACACTAGTGAATTTACGGCAGCGTCCGTTAGTGAATCGGCGAATTAACGAAAATGTGCTACGCTGGCGTATTCACGCTAGCGTTTGGCGCTTCGGCGTTTAGTGAATTTGCCCCTGTAAGTAAAGAGACCTCATGCTAACCATGCTCCTTCCCACTTAGCATTGCTGGACTTGTGCCTTCACAACAGGTTCTTCAAGGATGTTTTTTATAGACAAAAACATGGCTGTGCCATGGTTTTCCCTGTGTCCGTGGTAGTGAACCTTTGCGTGGAGGAAGTAGAAGAGAGAGTCATTTGATCATATATATATATATATATATATATATATATATATATATATATATATTTGATCAGATATGTAGATGACATGTGGGTTGAAAGATTCCAGCCTTAACTGAACACATAACTCAGTGGGCAAGAAAATTATGTTCACCAGGGAAGATGAGAAAGACAGCAAGCTGACATTTTTGGATTGTGTGATAAACATCAAAGAGGGTGGAAACACGAATATTGAAATATAAAATTAAATTTTGATGTATTTTTTATACATTTCCCATTTTTGGTGGTACTGTTCCTTTAAGCAACAGATTGCATCATATTAAGTGGAATATTAAAGAATCTTACTGCAATCACCTGGCCAGAAATACTGCAGCTCTAATTATGACAGGAGGAAGTGTGGGAGTAAAATACATACTTAATTGGCTAATGTGATGTAGCATGTATGTATGCCCTTGGTTTGTTTGTGTGCACAGTGAATCGTAGGGGGCGGCCCTTATTTCTTAAAATGACAATTTTCTATTTAGGATTACCCAATGGCACGTACTACTTAAAAAGTAACATTGTTTATTTGCATGTTTTTACATATAAACCACTTTTTGCTATACAATGTATAGAGACCTACATAGTTTGGGGGTATAGTTTTCCTTTAGGTACAATACGAAAATAATTATTATGGACACTAATTGCCGAATAACAACTGGAAGACTGTACGTTGCAAATCCTTTAAGTTGAGATATTGACCTTTTGCAATGACCCTTGACCCAATAGATTTTCCAGCATCTGCTGGCACTTTTTACCACGAAACCCACTAGTTAGTGTAGGCAATTATCACCTGATGTCAATACTGTTGACAATTAAAATTGCCTACATTATGGAACATTTCCACAAACATGGTCAGCTTGCTGCCTTTTAAAGCAATAGGGAAAAGTGTCAGACTTGAGGAAGTTCCTATTGTCTAGCAAAGAAAAGTTGATGATTTAGCATTTTTTACTTTCACTACTACTCAACACCTGTTGTGACATTAGTCTCCACTCCTTGCTTTCAAGCAAATCTGCAAAGGGTGTTTGGTTAAAACAAATTTTTACTATTAGCTTGATGTCTTAAATGATTATTCCAGTTATAGCAAATTATGTGTCTGTTTAAAACAGGCACTTATATGTATATAGTTCTTGGAATGTGTTCCTTTAGTGTTTGATGTCTTTTTTAAGGATTTAATAGTAATATTTGCTTGCGTTACTCATTAATAGAGCACCAGGTGTCTTTCATACTTAACTGTCTGACATTTTATGGTTGATTTAATGGTGGACGTGTTTGCCCTCTAAAGCAACCATTCTGTACCTTTAAAACTGAATAGCACTAATTTATTGTTGCTGTGTGTGGTCTGCTGATTGCCTGAGCTGCTCCAGCATGACTGATATATTCAATTCTATTTCAGAACTTCAGAGAGTCTGTAATTGAGGAGTAGACAAAACACCTTTCCTCATTTTCTTTACCTTGAGATGACCTTCAGACATGCATATTTAGAGTTTTAGGGGTTTTTTTAGCGTTCTTTGGAAACATTTCTGTGAGATGGAAACATCATAAATTAAGAATGCTTTTCCAGTTTAATCTTGTACAGTCATTGCCCATAAATGGACAAACATATAAAAGCATTTTATTTGGTTGCAGTTATAAAATATTGTGATGGCCTCATTGATAAAAGCTCAGAAGGATTAGAAAGTAATTTAGGATCCCTGCTGAAATACAGTTTTGCATTAATGTTCAGCATTGTGGTATTTGTTGGCTTTCAAGGTAAAAGTCATGCATTAGTATATGACATCACCTTCATTTTTATTACTGTTTTACTTACATAGAATCTAGACCATCTGTATTGGATGCACAGCCGTTTTTATTAAGTGACTATGCACTAATAAACTATGCCTGATTGGTGATACCTCTAAATAATTCACATTTTTGGCATCTTACAATATGAGCACATATAATTACCCAACAACACATATATAACTGCTGCTTTAATAGCACAAATAAATGTAATCATTGGTCTCATAATAAGGCCTACCAATATCAAAACAGTCTGTTTTGTTATATAGCTTTGAATTAATTGCTGTATCTGTGTTTTTAAACCATGGTTTCTACATGTATAGTTGCCCAAAGGGACATATAAGAAATACTTTGAATGTCACCACCAACAATTCCTGAAGAGTTTGTTACTCTCTTATTTTTGGTTGCGAGGCAATGCTATAGGTGTAGCATGAAGTATATATTTAATTGACTACAGAAGGCCATTTGGCTCTTTTTACATGATTTCACCTTAATCACCTGGCCCTTCAATATGGGCCATTATTTAAAATAAGCAGTCTTCAGTCCCTAGAGAAATGAAAGGGGTGAAAATACATTGTCCGGGTACATTTGAGAACTTTCAATACTATGCACTGTGGTTAGATCTGTTAAGTGCAATGTTCCTGGTATCTGCGAATATCCTAGTTAAAAAAAAAAACACGTATAGGAGCATTATAATGGTGGGATATGGAATGCTCCCCAAGAAACAGGTTTTGGACAAAAGCATCCATCTTTTTACAGACAATTGCTATGTAGGCCTTGAAGTAATAATTGGGCTGAATAACTAATCTAAATTCAACCACCATTTTTTTTTAAAAACTAGGACAAGTCAAGTGAGCTCATGACAGTGGGATTTCTCCAACATTATTATTCAAATGCTTGAAAATCACAGGTTGATCAAATGTAATTTCTACCGTGAACATCAAAACTTGTGAAGCACATGTACAGCCAAAGAGGAATAGATTTAGGTTTGTGCTAATTCTTGAGGGCTTTTCTTTTAAGTAACTATGCTGCTTACTTACTATCTATTCCTATTTGGTAAGCCTTGACTTGATTGATTTGAACAATATGTCTACTTGTGTACCTCAGCAGGGGGTTCAGGGTTGGGATTCAGTTCAGTATTTGGCCGAATCCAGAATTTTCTGGAAAAAGCCAGTGTGAGCAAGAAGTGTGCACAGTAAATTTTTACTGTTATATAGGATTTGGATTACGTTCAGCTAGGCTCTTGGATTCAGCCAAATCCAAACCGATTCCGGGATTTGGTGCATCCCTAAAATAATTATTTAAATATTTATTTATTTTTTTTGGTAAGTTATATTTCATAAATGTTTTAGCTGTAGATCCTGTAGAAATTAAAAATACCCAAGCAGAAAATAGAGAACATTTATTTTACAGAGTTTATGTTCATTAAAACAATATGGTTAAAATAACACCATTGGCATTGAGAGCCTACAAAGAAAATTCACATGTTCTCATTGTTATATGATTCTTTAGCTACTGATGATTTTAATGCCCTGGATATTGCATTACTTTGTTACAGGAGTACAAGACCCCCAACATGAGAAGATTGTTTCCGTTTCGTTCAATGGAAGTATTCACAGCCCTAGGTTCCCTCACTCTTACCCACGCAGCACAGTGCTGGTGTGGAGGCTGGTAGCAAAGGAAGAACATTTAAGGATACAATTGACCTTTGATGAAAAGTTTGGGCTGGAAGACCCTGAAAATGATGTATGCAAGTAAGTGATCATATTATCATTCCACCATTATTGCACCCAGTAAGGTGGAAGCAATTAGCAGTCTGTAACATATATGGTGTAACAATAATGTCAGACAAAACTATCTATAAGCTGTAAGCTAAAATAAGCTAACTATAAGCTAAAATATTACAAAATTGGGAACTTACAACCTTTAGCAGGTACATATAGGGGCAAATTTACTAAAGAACGAAGTGGCTAACACTGTCGACTTCTCGCCCGAGTTGCCACCTGTAGGGACATCGGCAATTTACTAACAGGCACAGGGGCCAATTCGCTGGCGAACAGGACCGCCGCTAGAGGCCATTCACACTTGGACTTACTCCGCAAATTCACTAAAATGCGGATCGCCAGAGTTGCCTTCTTCACCTCAGACCAAGAGAAGTGCTATACAGCAGCTAGATCTTCCTCAATCTTCTGTCACATACATCATATCCTGTAAAAATGCATTAAAGTTCAAAAAACGATGCCGAATTTTCCTTTTTTTAAGCGGGATTGCCTGCAAAAGTCCTAACTTACTTTTTTTGTAAGCGGTTTTCTCCACACATTTTATTACATATGGAACATTAATTTTACAGTGGGCTCATGTGTAGGGCATTATATTAACTCTCTTGTCTTTATTAAGGTTCCCTGGACATGTTTAATATAAACCAGTAACTTAAACAATTTGCAGCAACATTTATAATAAAGAAATCCATTCATTTTTAAATTTTCTGTCCTATGCAAATTGACCTAAGCGCAAGATCACTAGCGAAGTTTCGCTAGGCACAAATAAATGCTAGCGCATCTTCGCTATGAAATGCTTGCACTGCCGAAGTAACGCTAGCGAAAAGTCGCCAGTATACCACACCTGGGACTTCGCATTTTAGTGAATCATCGTATTCGTAGCATATTTTCACCTGATGAAGTGGTGCGATGGGTAAAAAGCTGACGCTGGCAAAAATTCGCCCATTAGTGAATCTACCCCATAATTGGATAACATGGAAACTATGGGGTATATTTATCAAAGAGTGAAGTCAGAGATCGCTACAGTCCTCTAGAGTGAAATTCCACCACTCTCCATTCATTTCTAAGGGATTTTGAAAGGCGTATGAAAAAATTAACTTTCACTTTCACCCATTGATAAATCCATAGAAATTAATAGAGGGTGATGGAATTCGCCTATAGAGGACTGTGTCGATCTCTAACTTCTCTCTTTGATAAATATACCCCTATGACTCAAAACTGTGCCCATGTGTATCTTGAGACTCTTATATTTTGGTAAAATATGTTATATGAGAGTGGGGTCAGACCTTTTGAACTATATAAGTGGGTGTTGATATATTGCTTGCCTCAGTGGAAGCTTTTTCAATAGACTGCAATGAAACAGCATCTCAATGGGCCATAAATAGAAAACACTGATCTGCAGTAGGGTGGTAGGTTCCACTAATGTATAACTCAATATTGTCAGAAAGGAAAATCTACATGTGATCTCTAATCAAGCACAGTGAATGTAAAGGAGAAAGATGAAATGAAAGACATAAAGATAAACAAATGCTTGTTTCACATAAGCTCTCACATCTGTTTCTTTTCATTTAGCTGCACATTACAAGGCCAATAGAGGCAAACTCTATTGCTCACTTAAGCTGTGAAATCTGCCTTCTCGCTTTGCCAGAAAATAATTACGTTTGCCTTTAAATGAACTTATTACTTTTGCAGTATTTCAGATTCCCGGACAGGTTTAGGTCATTTGTATTTTCACTTATGGTGGGTTTTTTACACATTTGTGAAATTATAGGAACAGCTTCTGATATAAAAATGCATTAAGCATATTTGCAATAAAATAAATCTCACTTGTATTTGAACATGAGCTGGGCACATTAAAGACCATGGTCTTTAGTCTATGCAAGAGCAAATAAACATAGAAAGAAATATATTCATGCGGTAGGTTCACACAGAGCAATTGTCAGGACAGTGACAATTCTTCTTATTTCATTTCAGCTGACAGCACTGTAGCTTTACCTTAGATCAAGTAACAGTGTGTACAGGCACAGAGACTCCTGTATGTTCAATTCTTAGACCTTGCTCTCAGTCTCTTTAGTCAAACTGACCAGCCTGGGGTTTAAAGACCCCCAATCAACCAGCTGAAGTTAATCAGGGCTTACTGGCCAGTCTGCACCTCTTAATTTTATTATATACCTCACCTGTTTGGGAAACACCCATACATCCAGCTGTTGAAGCCCAACACTCCAACCTTCATCTGGAAAGGAAATCTGCATTTTGATTCGTCTTTCCAGGCCCATGTTGTCCCTTAAAGGAAAAGGGTTGGAAAACCATATACCATCTCATCATTCTCAGGTTTGTGTCTTTTATGGAGTGCAAGCATTTTAAGGTCAGTCAGCAACACCAATTGTACATCTGCTAGATAGTATCTTAGTGTCTCATTGGCCCACTTAGCAGCTAAAAACTCTTTTCCAGTTAAATAAGTATTTAGTAATTATTTTCTCTGGGAATAAAGCTTCCTGTTAAGAAAAAAGGATGGGATGCTCAACCCTATTAAATTCTTGTGAGAACACTACCCCTAAACCAACTTCAGAGGCATCTCTCTGAAGAATAAAGAATTTTGTAAGATCCAGACTTTTTAAAGTAGATGAGCTTGAAAGTAAGTTTTCAACATCATCAAAAAACGTCATTGACCAGTCTACCTTTGTTGGGGAACTTTTCTTTGTCAGGCTTGTGGGTAAGTGATTGTAGAGCAATGGGGAAAAAAGTGGCAATAGTAGCCAGAAAAAAAACCAAAAAGCACCTTACATAAGTTTTTGTCTTTGGAACTTGGAATGTGTTTGGGTGTCTTTGTGAGCCTATGATTAAGGGAGTTACTCCCAAAATGCATCAGGCATGTTTGTTTAACAGCCTGTTGCAATAAAACATTTTAATAGAGAGTGATGCCTGATTTGTGCCTTTGATATTGAGCTACTACAGCTGGGACGCTGGAGGAAGAGCACATGGGAGCTGAGCTAGAGAGACATTGGGGCGAGGAGTGAGATTTAAGTGGCCTTTTTGTTTCTACTGTCTTTGCTACATTTCTCAACTGCTTCTGTTGAGGAGGGGAGGACTGCCCTTAATTGGTCCAGATGACCTTACCAAGTTTTACTTTGAATAGTGATGAGCCAATCTGTCCCATTTTGCTTCACCAAAAAAAATTAGCAACAGGGGGAATATCCATAAAATACAATGGCCATTTTTTTGCAGTTTGCAGAGACTTTTTTAATTCCGCTTTTTTTGCAGCAATTTTTTCAGCACACAGTACATTGGAGTATATGAGCATTTTTTAGTGGTGAAAGCTGCCGAAAGATTTTGCCCATCAGTAAAAAACTACAACATCATCCAGATAGGCAGCAACACAACCTGCATGAGGGTACAACACATTGTCCCCCAACCAATAGCTTGTGAACAACACGTTGCTCCCCAACTCCTTGGAGGTAGCTCCCAGTGGCCCCAAAGCAGATGCTTATTTTTTTAATTCTAATTTTTTTTAATAAAAACCAGGTGTACTGCCAAACAGAAACTCCTGTAGCCTGCCAGTCCACTTGGGGCTACAAAATAGCCAATCAATGGCTTTATTTGGCACCCACATGAGCTTTTTTTCATGCTTGTGTTGCTCCCCAACACTTTTTACATTTCAGTTTGACTCACGGATGAAAAAGTTTGGGAACCCTTGCTCTAGAAGGTAGCAGGGGCTACATGTAGCCCAAATGGCATCATCAATGGTAAAAATCACAGGGGGTTGCAAAGGCACTTTTGGGTTTAGACTTTTCCACAAGGGGAATCTGCCAATAGCCCTTTGTTAAGTCTAAGGTTACCTCTCCTGTACTTCGTAGTGCCTCATAGGGGAAGGAAGGTGTATTAAAACTTTATCACTTGGCACAAATGTCCAAAGATGAGCATTTCTATAAACGTATTATTCCTGATTTTGTTGCACCTTCATCAAATTTTCTTTGGCAAAGTTACCAAATAGATCTAAATGGCCCTATAGATCTGTAACATAATGACATTTTAGCAGTTTTGACATGAAATTGGTTCCTTAATCAGTAAGAAAGTTAGCTGCATACAGAGCCCCGCCCTGGGGAGTAGCTCAAAACGTTTGACAGCAACTAGTTTAGCAGTAGCTGTTCTTAAAGGGAATGCTTCTTATTCTTGGAATGCTTATCTTTTGAAGAAGGTTCCAAATGACCAACAAGATCCACACCCACTCCCTCAATGGGAACATTTATTAAAGGCAAAGCGATTAAAAGGGTAGTTTTTGGACTTATTTCACTGGTTGATAGTCTGGGCATGCTGCACAAAAAGCATCAATATCCTTGTAAATTCCTGGCCTGAAAAACCTTGCATGAATGCAGTTTAATGTTTTATCTCTGCCCAAATGTCCACACCAGGGAGAAGTATGAGCCAAATTAAACACAGTCAGTCTACAGTGCTTCACTCTGCTACAATTAAATATAGGGTATATATTCTGGGCTCTGACTTTAACTAATTTATAACTGTCTCTGGTGGTACACAGTTATTTCACCACTAAACAACTGATAAAAAAAAACATATCTCCAAAAAAGCTTATTTAATAGAATCCCTTGGCAACATTTCACCGACCCCATTCCAAAGCATCCAGTGATTTATCAAACGCAAGTATGTCTAGCTTGCAATTAATTATTCATTTTCTTTGACACAGGTAGCTTTTTGACTAGCTTCTTGTAAAATTCCATTTCATTTCTAAAACCCAAACTTAACAATAAACATAATAACATTCAATGCTAGAATATCTGTCACACAGCATGCTGTTTCATTAAAGCAGATAATAAACGTTGCTATCATTTCCCTTCCACAACAAAGTGTATGAGAACTTACCAAAGCAGTATACATAATCCTTGTTAAATTGTGAGAACACAAAATGTTGTAAGATACTTGTCCCTTGCTGAAATATAAGGCTATTTTCAATGGCATATCTACAGTGTTAGCTTTTGTTTATTATAACTATGAGTAAAAGACAATGGATAGAGCAGTCCACATTATATTGACTGTTAAAGAGAATTAAAACATAACTAAAGAAGTAGGACTAAAATGTTGTACATTTATATGTTGGACTTCTATACCAGCCCATGACAACCACAGCCCTTTCACAGCCTCTATAGATGCCCCAGTAGCTCTTTTTGTAAGGCAACTAACATGCTACCCAGACACATTTTTGTGCTCTGGTTTCAAGCGACAAAATACAGTTGGGATGTACATTTTGGGACTGGTACAGAACTGTTATATTAGCAGCAGGATTGATAGCAACACCCTTTAATAAAGGACAAATATGAAATTAGCTCAAGATAGCAGTGCGTGGGTTTCAAAGTATCTATGCACATAGTATTTTAAAGGTCATCTTATTAAATTTTCAATGATTAAACAAAAGAGAAAGAACAATAATACATTTACTTTATTGAATATTAAGTAGGTAAACATGTTTTAAACAAACAGTCATTTCATAATCTCCCTTTGGTATTTTAAGGGTGGTGGCACACTGGGAGTTTTAGTCGCCTGAGTTAAATCTTTGCTACTGCAGGTGACTAATCTCCCCAAAGTGCCTTACCATCAGCAAGAATGCAAATCTCCGGCGGGATAGCCTACGTGTCACTTTGGTTTTCCAAAGTCGCCCAAAGTTTTCTTGTAAGGTACTACCCTAAGGCTGTGCATCTGGCTCAGTTATGTGAATAGGCTGGTTTTTATATCTGGATCTCATGATGGATGATGTGCTTTTCCACTGTACCATGAGACGCTTGGTGAGATGGCTCTTTAAAAATCTTGCATAACCATCTGTTACTTACTCTGTTGCCACCCAAGACCAGGTGCCTCCAATCAGTGTCGGACTGGGACATCAGGGGCCCATCAAAAAACCTTAGACAGGGGCCCAACAAAAGTTTTTAGACCAGGAGCCCACCCTCAGTACTATTTTCTTCCTCTCCTCACTCTCTATTCTCCTAGTCTCTTTTCTTTACATACTATAATCTATTATTCCACCTATTTAGCCTCTTTGTTCTCATAGAACTAGGGAATGGCCATGAAATAGGCCAAAAGTTTAGCAGCATGAGGGCCCACTGACACCTGGGCCCACCGGGACTTTTCCTGGTATCCTTGTGGGCCAGTCCGACACTGCCTCCAATTATCTATTCAAGGACCTGTATCAGCATGACCCTAAGTTATTTTCCTGTAACTTGGCATTTATCTTTTTTTTCTTGGAAGCACACTAAATCTGTATACACAGTAATTAAGCAGATAATGTTGGCCAGTCCGGTGTGTTCCTGGAATTAAAGCCGCCTGAGGTGGAGTTGTCGCCCAGCCCCCGCGCTTACCTTCACATCACTGGCAGGGATACAGGCAGGCCCGGACTGGCAATATGTGGGTTCTGGCACATGCCATAGGGTCTGCTATAAGGTCCCATATAAATTCAGTATTTAGTGGGCTGGTGGGGGGCTATTTGGGCCTCTGTGTACCTGAAATGCCAAGGTCTATTTTAATTCTCAGTCCGGGCCTGGCAGGTGGTCGCTTCACTAGTGCAGGGAGCACAATTGTGCTCTCTGCTTTCGAAAAGCCAAATTTCTGGTTTACTAACCGGAAAATTGGCTCTTAAATTTACCAGTAGCGCCCCTGGTGACTTCTGGGGAACTGTCTCACCTTGCCTAATGGCAGAAACCACCCCTGTGTGAAAAAACATTGACTCTGTTTCTGCGTAGCCCCAAAAAATTTTCTGATATCATTTAAGAATTTCATTTTTTTTTTAAAGTATTCTCACCATCTGAAGGTTTATACATTGGGGCTGTAAGGTATGGGATCCATATTTACCACTACAACTACTAAAAACATTTTACAAAAATATTGCTGTCAACATGGATTTATATAGCTTAATTAACATCAAAAACCAGCCACTGTGTATTACTACAGAGAGAAAGAAAAGTATTTAATTTGTTATTTTATGCAGTGCCATAAATTGTAGAACCAACAGTACTAAAACTCAAGCACCAGAGTTGCAGAGCCATTGAATTTACATTTGGAGGTTCTTGTTAATACTATGGGAAAAGCATGTTGCCCTTTCACAGTTAGAACAGTGGCCCACAAAAGAGATCAAAGGTAATTGAGGGCACTCTGGGCTACAAGAGCTTGCACATTTATATTGTTTTAAAAATTTGTATTTAAGGTACACAAAAGAGATCACTGTACTAGGGATGTAGCGAACTGTTCGCCCGCGAACTAGTTCGCGCGAACTTCGACCGTTCGCGTCCGCCGAATGTTCGCGAACGTTTGGGAACGTTCGCATTTTGAGTTCGCGTTCGATCGTTCGACCATTCGACCATTCGAATTCCTTCGACCGCTAAAAATCAAACGATTTCCATTCGTTCAAACGATTGTAAGCATTCGATCGAATGAAAAGCATTCGATCGAATGGCTTCGATCGTTCGATTCGAATGAAAATCCTTCGATCGAATGATTAAAATCCTTCGATCGTTCAAATCGAACGATTTTAGCGGGTGTTCGAAGTTCGCAAACTGTTCGCGAACGTTCGCATTTTTTGCCGGTGTTCGCGAACGGCGTTCGCGAACACCAAATCGGCAGTTCGCTACATCCCTACACTGTACCACAAAACAGAACAATATAGTTTGGTTAATACTTTTTTTTAACTGAATTGTCCAAGCTTTGATATTATGCGTCAGTTCATTTAAATGTAGAGATTTGACAACTTTAGGCTACTGCTGTAATCACAGCCACCATTATTTATGGGGATTAAGAGTCAAACTTGTCAACAGCAATCATTGAGTCTGGTGTTATATATCCATCCTGGTGTTATATATCCATCCTGCAGACAAAAAGCTCTTTTCAGCTTGAGTGCAAAAAGGGTTTTGTGTACTTACCCTTTACTTTCAGATATTCCACATATCTAAAGCTTGGAATGACAAGGTATACAAAGCCCTATGATTATTTCTCTAGGAACTATGTACTGCTTAGAAAGCCTTCGGTATATTAGCCTATTAAATTAATCAAAATAAATTTAAAAAAAGCATTTGTTAAAGGGGTTGTTCACCTTTTGGTGTAGAGCGTGATATTCTGAGACAATTTGCAGTTGGTTTTAATGTTTTATTATTTGAGGTTTTTATTCAGCAGCTCTCCAGTTTGCAACTTCAGCAATATGGTTGCTATGGTCCAAATTACCCTGGAAACCATGCATTGATTTGAATAAGAGACTGAAACATGTATAAGAGATGGCATGACTAGAAAGATGAGTAATAAAAAGTAGCCATAACAGTAAATTTGTAGCCTTACATAAGATTTGTTTTTTTAGATGAGGTCAGTTATTATTTGAAATTGATACAAGTAATGGTCATTATCTTATTAACAACTTTATATTTTTTCTATAGAAATACATTGGAAAACATATCTGAATATAACAATATTTGCAGTTGTACTAAATCCTACTAAATCCTGCCATATAGGAAAGGCACCCTTTGTTTTTGGTTTTTCTTCATCTTCTGGATTGCTGTGAACATACAATGCTTGCCTCAAGTATCAAACAAGCACAACACAATATAATGTATCACATTCCAGGGTCTTCACACTCAAAGGTCCTTGTCTAGGGCAATTGCAATAATATTGCCTCCAAAACAAGTTTACACCTCTGCCCCTTTGCCCCAAATAAACTGTGCCAGTTTCCCCCAAGCTCAGCCCTATGTCTGCCCCTTAATAAAATGCTTGCCCTTTGATCGATTTCCCCTTTTTATGTTACCCACTAGGGCAGCCCTGGCACACCCCCAAGCTATGACAAATAGAACATCCAACCCCTTGCCCACCAACCCCCCTTGTACAACCAAGGGTGGGAGGGCAGGACACTGTCTTCTCTTCTGTGTGTCCACGAGGTAATGCCCACACTGCCTATACCCTGTAATACCTCCTCCCAACACCTATCTTCCAAAAAAAAAACATTTCCAATTTCCCTTTTACTTAAAGGGATTCATTTAGCCCCATGTCAAGGGCCTGTCTCTCTACCTGTCCCAGGATCACTTTTGGGCCCACATTACTGTTGACAGCAAGACCTTCACAGCCTCTTTCCAAATCAATATAGATGCATCCACAACATAAATAGACAGTATATAGGTGAGTTTGATGAAATCTTTATGACCATCTTTCTCTCTCTTTATTACTAACAAAATAAACCATGTTCAAATTAAAATGACTATACAGATCACATCTCTATATCAGTATAAAGCAAATTACACTTGAATGATAATTGCTATCTTTGAGATGTGTGTCCTACTATTTCCTTGCACCTTGCAGTCCAAACCAATAAACTGATTTTATTCCATATTATCACCCTCTAAATCTTGGCATGTCTCCTGGACAGATGTGTTCTCTGATCTGAAAAATATAGTTGTTAAAGAAAATCTGTTCTTGAGCAAAAGGTCTACAAGCTGCAGTTAAAATGACAAATAGAATCAGGGGATTTGCTGGCAGATAAGTGACAACTGCATTCTGCTCAGCAACATCCAGTGCACTCCATATCCATAATAATTTAGATTAATTAGATTAATTCAGATTATTCTCATTTATCGGAGGTTGCAACAATTAAGGTTTGAAATTAGATAATTTCATTAGAGAAATTGTACTAAATTTATAGGTGCACTATGGCTTTCAATGGTGGATTCCTTGACCAGATCCCCTGTTTAAAGAGGTCCTACCTAGCCCTATAAATAATACACTGACTTTAAACTGTAAATATTTTGTAAAGTCTATTGATGAGTGTGCATAGCCCACATTCCTTCTCAAAAACAGAAAGCTTAACTGACACAACACATTGGCAGCTGCCTTTGGTAATTCTTGGTGTTCTGCCATCCTCGGTTACTTTGTTGTTTAATTGCTGCAAAGTGCAGTATTATTGTGATTTATCAGTGCTCATCAGTGCTAATAACAGCAGGCTTTGACTATAACTCTGAGCATTTTATAAACTTTATCAAGTTTGGTGAATCTGGGCCAAAATCATAACTGCAGTATTTGTAATCTGATTTAATGAAGAACTGAAGTAATAAGACGTTTGTGCTAGTAATTAAATAATCATTATTCGGGGATTATAACCTTGATATAATCTTATTTTGTCAGCTTGCTTCTTTTATAAATTCTAGATTAAAATACCTCCTGCTTGCAAGCCAAGATGCTTATTCCTTTACAGTCACACCCATTTATAGTTTTTTTTTGGCTCCAGATAACAATAATGTACAAATCCTGTAGCCTTGGCAACCATACGTACAATAATATAACAATAGCAAGATATTTTTAAAATGATGTTTACAGCCTTTTATGTACTATTGTTTAATCAAGCAACTAAACAACTGCTGTAAATTTCAATATTCATGAAAACAATTGGATCCCAACATGGAAGCTCCCATATGGTAGTGTACTTAAGGGGAAATGTATTTTGCAGTTGTTCAAATTGACTTAAAAAGAACTACCATCCCCAGACCCAGGATATCAGGTCCTAGGGATGGAAATGCCGCAATAGTAAAAAATATATCTCCTTAATAAGAATGCAGATGGGAGGTGAGCTAAAGAGGAGAAAGTCACAAAAAGTCCCCTACATTGTCTCTGACTGAAATTGCAGCATTCAAAATACATTGTAGTCAATTGAATGGCAAAATTACACTGTGAATGTGGTGTTTTAGGCTATTATGTGTCCTACTTGTATCAAAATAAAGATCTACAGTGATTGTTACATTGTCAGTCAGTTTTTTTTTGGTCTGGGGCATAGGCACCTGGACCTCATGTCAACATCGGTGAGCTCCATCCTTAATTACTGCATTTTGCTGCTGGCAAAAAAATGTTGCAAAACTGAGGCAAAAATTCATAGGTGAAAAACTGCATCATCAAAAAAAGCGTTGGAATAGTCACGCACATAAAATTTTGCATTTTGCACCCATTGACTTTAATGCATTTGGACAAAATAGGTGCACATATAAAAACTGACGCGCGTCAAAATAATTTTGACGCCCAATGTGTTTTGCAAATTTTTCTCCGTTTCGTGACAAATTTGCCCATCATTAGTTACTTAGCCTTTTGTTTAGCAGCTCTCCAATTTAGTATTTCAGTGTTATCTGGTTGCTAGGGTCTTAAGCTCCATATAGACGCGACGATTCTTCTTGCCGAACGACCGATTTTAGGGAAGCCCGACCAATCTTTTGAAATTATCGTGCAGTTAGTGGGATTCGAACTATCGTACATCTTACGATTTTTCGGCCGACATCTGTCAGGAAATTGATCGGCCAGGTCAAAAAATCTTTGTCGGTCCCAGTGCAATCTATCTATGTTTGCAGGGCCAAGCAGGCAGCTCCCCTTTGTTTTCCTGGCAAATTGGTCTTTTTAGTTGATGGTAAATTCGTACGATCGTTCTGAGAAGATCGTGGTCTCACGATCAGGATCTGATCTTTTAAAAATCTCAACATCTATGGCCAGCTTTACTGTCAGGGCCAAATTTACATATTGGGCGCCCCTAGGCCCACTGCCGTTTGTCGCCCCTATCCCCTCCCCATTTTCATCTGGACCAGAGCAATAGGGATTGGCGCATGGGAAATTAAAAAAATGATTGTATCTCCAGTGAATCTCCAGTGTTTTTGAACCAATGTGGGTGTGGTTGGGAAGCATGCCGCCCCCTAAAATCCTGCCGCCCTAGGCCTGGTCCTAGGTGGCCTTCCACAAATCCGGGCCTGCTTACTGACGAAGCGAACAAAGGCGAACAATTGCAGAACTGCTAGGAATAGGACATTTAAAAGCATACTAACCCTTATATGTAATATAAGGCACTAAGTTTGCCCAGGAGCAGTAACCCATGGCAACCAATAAGAAGTTTGCATTTAAACAGGTGACTAGTGAATTCTACCTGCTGATTGGTTGCTATAGGTTACTGCCTCTGGGCAAACACAATGCCTTGCAAACTTCTGTGATTTTCTTTCTTTATGCTTCTGGTAATAGAACATGCAAAGCATTGTGGGAATTGACTGGAGTAGAGTTAGCTGCTATAATATAATATTGTTTTAATGTTACATGTAATTAAGATGAGTAATGCAGGCTATATTAAAGGGCAGACAGACATGGCTTCAAAATAAATTACATTTCTAAATACCACTGAAAGGTTGTAATTAATGCATACTAGAAAATTTTATATTTATATAATTGTTTTAACTTTAATGTAAAAAATGGGATTTTAATGTTTAACAGAAAATGTAATAAACGTTATGAAATCTGTTCCAAATACTTAAATGAGGTTGCATCTTATTTTTTTTATTTGTTATATAATTGGATATGGCTTATATTTTCCCTGGAATGATTTCAGGGACAAAAAGACGTGTGAAAGACAAATTTACAAATAGAAAATTCAAGAACACAGTGGCATTGAAGAACTGATAGAAATGCAAGTTTATGTAAAGAACAGGCCTTGCCATTGCATATACAGCATTAAATAACCAATGTTATACATACAGTATAGTGGTACCTAGCACCCTAAATTAATCTATTCTGCATTCTTTTATTGTAGTTCATTTTTCTGTTGTAACGGAAAATATAGTATCTCTGATGTTATCCTTTAAAAGATCCATTGTAGGAGATTGTGTCAATCCCAGACTTAAACAGTCTTTGCATGGGACTTGGGGACAAGTATCTTACAATGTCTGCAGGAGTGTATGCTAGTACCTGGTGTACCTGCCACTGTCAGACAAAAAAGCTGTGTTTCTTTAGATATATCTTTCTTTGTATTTTATAGAGAAGTTCATAATAAAGAGATATGGAAAAGACAGCAACCTCCATGCATAAACCATTATCACTGAGTTGATTACAGAAGGGATTTCAGATCTGTAGCTACTGAGCAGTTACTAAACTACTACTCCAAGTACCCTCTTACTGTAGTCATTTGCCAAAAGCCTTTGTACACTATGTTCTCTTCATTTGTCAATAACAGTTATAGAGTTTGATTCCATTTAGACCTTAGCCCTGAGAACATGTCCTGTAGTATAATGCTAACATCAAGTTGATAGCTGAGAAGAAGCATGATGAAAAGTAGGTCTAAGTTTAGCAACGTTACAAAAATAAACCAACGTTAGGATCTGGAAGTAATGCAATCTGCCCTGCATACATATGGGTCACAACCAGTGTCGTTTTTTTTCTCAGTGCAAACAGAGAACCTGTATTCTGACACTGATTAACTAAAATGGAAGTTCTTGAGAAAGGGCATTGACTAGTACTGCAGAAAAGGAATGCTGTAGATAATAGCTGATATATTTCTGTGTTGTTCTAATGACTTTACTACAGTATAATGCAACTTTTGTAAAAGCACTTTGAATTTGGAAAAAACACATATCTGCAAGCATTTATCTGCACACTGGTTGATCTCTTATCCAATAGAAGCCCGCAGACAGCAAGACGTCAGTTGCACACTGTAAACATTCAATTAATTTTTAACCCTCCAGTTTTAAGGCCTTACCCTTGTTCAGTAATCATATGCAAGTGGGAGATATAGGTTCATGCACTGACCCACCCCTGATCCCTGACTGGTAGAAAGGAGTGATTAAAAACAAAATAATGGCCTTACATCTACATTCTTTTATCTGCTTCAGTGGCGTGTCACACTATTCAGTTGAAAAGTTAAATTGTATGAGAACATGAGCCAATGTTAGAGTTACATATATGATTTACCCTTTAGAGCAGTGATCCCCAAAGAGTGGCTTGCCAGAAACCTGTTGCTCACTAACCAAAATGTTGCTCCCAGTGACCTATGGTGCCTATTTTCTAATTCCGGGCTTGGAGGCAAGTTTCGGTTGCATAAAACCAGGTGTAATGCCAAACAAAGCCTCCTGTAAGATGCCAGTCCAAATCCAAAGGAAAATCCAAAGATTGGAGCTTGTCTTCATTTGTGCAACTGAAAGAATGTGTTGTGCTTATATAAGCAAGAAGCCAGCCTGGCAGGGCATTTAATGAATAAAAATCAACTCTCAAACTGATTGCATGGTATGTACCAGAACAGGTATCCCTGTGCCACTGTGGGCTCTACAGACTTTTCTCCCATCATGTCACAGTGAATTACTTGCTAGTGCGTACACAGAACTAGAAGGAACCCTGGACCACTTTAATATATCTGCACATAAGATAAACTTGCTCAACTTTATCCTCTTTTCTATAGAACAAAGTATACTGTAGTTTCACTACTTAAGTTGAGTTGATCCTCTGACAGTTTTCTTTGTTCAGAAAATAAATCTCTGCAGCTGTTTGATTAGATGTTTTCCAAGAGATATTACTTAGCTCACTGCAGTCATATTCCAAAGATAACGGTACGTTTATAATTTACAGGCCCAGATTTATGGCTTGGCCACAAAGGTTCGGGCCTAGGGCAGCAGATTATTAGGGGCGGCATGCCGCCCAGCCGCTCTATGGGGAGCACTAGGGACGCGCAGCTACCCAGTGCTCTGGAGCTTTTGTGCACCCACAAGGGGTTGTGCGGCAGCCGCTAGGGGTGCCCGCCCGGTAGATCTGGCGCTGATGATTTACATTTTAAACACAAACGCATGAAATATGCTACAACATTTCACACAGTGCTTTTCTTTACCATAAGCATGTGTAAAAATGTTCGGAAAATATATTAATCCCACTGTCCAAATGCACTGCTATTCAAACCCCGTGTAGGAGTGCAACATTCCCCGATCGGGTCATAGATTTGGTATTGGTGTATTGGTAGTCGGCATAAAAAGAACTTCACAGCATAGGATATGCTCTTTGAGTGCTCTCATCAATTTATTTAAATTATTTAAAAAAAAAAAATAAAGTATCTGATTAAAATGAGATTCCATAATTCGGAGCTTTCTAGATAACAGGTTTGCAGGTTAATGAATCCCATACCTGTAATAGATTATAGACAACATGGCTACATAATAATAAGAATGAACTATAAAAACAATACAAAACTTACATTTATTATATTTAACAGTGGTTGCTTCTTTGTGTGTCAACTATGCCATGGGGGAAAGGATCTGGAGCCTGAGCAGAAATATGTACTGATATCTATAAACCATATGCAAGTGTACTGGTAAAAAAAGGTACAGCCTTGAAGCAAAATATATGTGGCAAGTAAATGTTTACAATCATCATGGCACTGAGTTTTGCAAGTAAAGTGCAGGCTAGTTAAAAAGAATCCTAAAATAGCAGGCATGCCATCTGTTCTTCTTCAAGCCAGACTGTTATGATTCCTTAACTGCCACAAAGTTGTCTTTTAGATTCTTGTTTCCTGGCATGATCCTCTCCATCATTTTAGGAGAAAAAAATCAGCATCTCAATGTAAATTACAAGTGTTTAACATTGCATGAAATAGCCAGGGTTGTATCCGAATAGTTTCTCAATGAAAGCAATGCTCATTGCCAAACAAGACAAGAAGCATTCAGTTTCTGCCTTTAACTCATAATTTGAAATCTGCTCCAAGTGTTAGCTAGACAATAACAGTCCCTTTATGTTAATGCCATGAACCTTTATAGGACTTATATAGCCCATTGAGGACATTTACCGTTATTTAAGGACATTTATCAGTTTCATTTAATCATATAGCACCATCTGTGTATGCAGCATTTTACAGGCTAGCAGAATAGAGAAATAATTGGCCATGTTGCTCAGTCAGTAATAAGGGAAGGTATAATTATATTAATTTACTAAATCAAAGTCAGGAAATCAATCGATGTAATGCTCATAATTGGGATTGGGGTGCCTGTTTATACACTTCCTATGAAGGGTGCAAATATTTGAAGAGTAGTGATGACGTTATTATATGTAATGTTTCAACAAATTTTGTACAATAATATAGTGCAACACCTCCTATAGTCCCAAGGCAGGAAATTCACCACATACAGTAGAACCCCACTTTACGTTTTTCACTTAATACAAATGTAAAATTTGTGAAAATGTAAAGTGTAAAGTCTGGGCAGCCCCCTGGGATTGTATGATTCACGGTGCACAAAAACATACCAAACAAACCATACTTGTTAGGTCACATGAGCCAATTAACAGACAGAGTTGTGTCTTTTGCTTCCACACTTCTTCCTGTTACAGTTAGAGTTGTAGTATTTCTGGTCAGGTGATCTCTGAGGCAGCACACAGACCATCACAAAATGGCGGCTGAAGGGAAAAGATGTAAAAAGGCAATATTTACTTATTCGAGTTTATATTATATATATATATATATATATATATATATATATATATATATATATATATATATATATATATATATATATATATATAATATTCGAGTTTGGTGAGATTCTTTAATGTGACACTTAATATGATATAAACTATCTGTTGCTTAAGTATTCAATGGGAATGTGAGGCGGTATTACTCTCTAACTTGGGGGTAGACATATTAAAAAGTGAAGATAGAGATAACCACAGTCTGCTAGAGTGAAATATCGCCTCACTCCATTCATTTCTATGGGATTTTTAAAGGCGTATTTATCAAAGGGTGAACTTTCACCTTTTGATAAATACGCCTTTATATATCCCATAGAAATGAATGGAGAGAGGAAGTATTTCACTTGAGCGGACTGTGGTGATCTCTAACTTCACTCTCTGATAAATATACCCCATAAAATCGAAATAAGTGTGCCTCTTTCATGGTTTAGCTCAACAATATCCAAAATAATGATTTATTATTACAGATAACCTAATTTTTAAAAAGCTCCTTTACAAAAAAAAGAACATTTCCAAATTAGTAGCCCCCTTTATTTTGCATTGTGTCAATTTTAATGCAATGCTGGTTAGTTTCTTTGTGCTTAATGATGTTGTGGGGAGTTAGAGCTCAGTGCTGCTTCTAAGTGCTACCACCGCATAGAACAAAATCCCTCTGGATTCCTCAGTGTGATATTTTGTAAATATGCCCCTATGTTTATCTCTGCTTGTCAAGAATAGTTACAGTTAGTCATGGAATGTTATGAATCACACAAACCTCTTTGGGTGATATTTTTATAATATTATTATCATTGCAAATAATATTCTAAAATAACAGTTATCTGGGTTAACAACCCTTAGTGAAGCAGGATATTCATTTAAATGTGAAGCATTGGCTTCATTTGACCTTAGGCAAGACTTTTCATAGCCTTGGGCCAAAAGCACCAAAAAGTATATAAGTATAAAATATACAAAGCAGGGATTAGCTGTCCCCAAAATGTGCTGCCTGCTGCCTAACGAGCTTCATAGCCTAAATATAGCAGGGGTATATTAAGGTATTAATACATTTTACATTTTTCATGTTGATATTTGCTGAAATTCACCAGTTACAGCAGGTACAGTCTGTCAGCTCAGACAGTGTTGGTGGTAGCCAGAATTAAAATGTTAAAATGTAACACAGTGTGTGAAACAAGTTTATTATTTATCCAGTATAGTGAAGTGACTTTTTTGGGGGGTGGGGTTCAGCACAGAATACAGAGTGAGGCTGATACACGCCAGCAGATATTCTGATGCCATTATACAGCGCTTAGATATATTTCGTCACCATGTGAATTTACCAGCAAGACTAATTACTTATCTTTTCTGTTTAACAACAAAACCCTAAATGGTTTTCTCACAACAAAGATCTCTTCACCCAGTAGGTGCTGAACTCCTATATCCACATTTTCAGTTTTGATTGTACTTAATGCATATGATATAATTAATGCACATTGTAGATGCACTAATATACTGTACAATGAGGAAACACAATCACTGTTCTATAAATATAATTATTAATAGTTAGCCAAAAATGAGGACGTTATCCCCTTTTATATGGGTTCTAGAGTGCATTGCGCTGTACTATTAACTGCAAAATGATAAGGGGTTATCTGAAACTGTAGTAACAAACAAACTGTGTTGGGAACACAGCAAACAATCACTTAGCTTCAACCACATACTGTCACAATACTGTATGAAGAGTCAAAAACATACATTTTTGGCCTAATGGCAGGCACCATGGCTCAACATCAGCAGAAAGCATTTCTGACAACCAAAAAAGATTTGAATTTAGAGACACGGGGGGTCATTTACTAAACTCCCAATTACAAAAAAAGCCTGAAAAATGTGTTTTTTTAGTATAAAATACACATTTTAGTGGAAAAAAAAATCACAAATTTTTTAGAATTTATTTTATACCGAGGACGGAAATCTGAAGTCTGAATCAAAAAATCCGGCATCTCAGACTTGCCGAGGTTGCAAATAAATCAATGGGAGAAGTCCCAAAGATTTTTTAATCTGCAGTGGGTTTCGTGCGATAATCCAAAGTTTTTTGGTCGGAGTTTAAATAAAATAAATTCGGATAAATAACCCCTAAATGTCTAGATACTGTTTGAGCCATTTGTAGCTGTAGATCATGGTTGAGCATCTCCAAACAAAGATTTAAACTATTAGTACACGTGAGTCTGTATAATTTTAATCAATAACCTTTCATTAACTAAGGCTAAACCTAATCACTGTCTAGTTAACGCTCTTGAAGTCTTGTCTTGGCCCACAAACAAGCTAATATAACATAACAGCTTTTTTTTTTTTATCTAGAGAGCTACTTTTTTAAGCCCAATGTATCTACATCTACACTGTGATTGCAGCCCAAACCAGAATGTCTACTGTCTGTTCTGTTGTACAGAAGCTGTCCCTCCAGTATAGTGTGCTATTGTGGCCCCAAAGAGGCTTTTCCACAGAATGTCCACAATAGCACACTATACTGGAGAGACAGCTTCTGTACAACAGAACAGACTACTACCTCATTTCTTCAATGAAACATCAAAAATCATTATTTCATTTGTAGAGTCAGGGATAACATTAACAGTGGCCAAATATGATCAGACTTGATACAATTTGGATACACCCATGGGTGGCAAAATCACACTGTGAGGAAACAGGCTGGATCACTCTTTGGTAATGCAGGCGTGTACAATTACAGATTCGCCAATGGCCCCACACACATGCAACACTGATTCAAATGTAGTGCGATCACATCAGAATGACTGGACATACTGTTTTGCAGGAAGCCCACACTCACCCACCCTGGATTATAGTGTTTGGCTGGGGAGTGATCAAAGTTTATGAAACACTGATGCTTGTGTGACCAGCTCCTTTCCTATCTTCATCTGGAAAATTGCTTACTACAACTGGCACAAATTCAAAAAAAATGATAACCAATCTTTATGTTGCCCTCAGCCTATTTGATCCACTAAGGCTTATGTTTGCCAGGTAACTATTGTTGTAGATCTGACTAGAAAGGTGGAATCTGGCACTGTGATCCGTTACCATAAGCCTTGTGGATTCTGTGACCTTAATAAACATGCGAGTGATCTTGTTACAAGTTCCTCCTTTGCACATTTGCTCTACTAATGCTTCTTGCCACAGTTATACAAGTCCTGTATTCCATTCTCTTTTCCACTGTCACTTTTCTGTTATGTGATTCCTTTTCACTTACCTACTCTCATACTCCTTGCGTAGCATGCCAAACAACTTTCACACCCAGAAGTTTATTGCTACAGTCAGTTCTACAGACTGGAAGGCTTTGTAGAGAGTACAGTCCCATGTGAAATCTCACATCAATACGCTCTGTACATAAGTATCACTTAGGATCTCTCGGCATCCTCTTTTGGGCTAGTTGCCTTTCACCACCTGGAATTTTTCATTCTTATTTTTTCCCTGGCTGGTTGTTTCAAATCGAGTACCTCATTCTCTTCTGCCTGTCACATGTTTCCAATTCATTCTGAATTTTCTACAAAATCATCGTTTCCCCAAAGGCAACAGTGCCTTCTTTCATGTCTCACATCTCAGTCTGCATCTTCAGTGCATACATTATGGGCCAATATTCTATTACATCTCTGGATTGAGCATAATTTATAATATCCCTTGGTACGGGTTGTTTCTCTGTCTGTTATGACTCGACTCTCTAAATGTGTTTTTCAACCTAAACTACACCCACTGCTGGTTACAGAAGATATAAAGGTAATATAGATGGCTATGTATAGACTTTTGAGACCCAAAGAGTTTTCTAAAGGCTGAAATTGCAAGCTGAGTCAATAGAATTTATGAAAAAGAAAGTTACAAATTTATTGAAATCTCAAATTATTTTAAAAATAAAAATTCAACCCAATTCCCAACCATGATTTACAGGTTCAACAGGTTTTAGCTGGAGTATTTTCAGATTCAGATTATAAGCAGCTTTGGAGCATGATTAATCTCAATAAACTTTGAGTTTTTGTGACTTTTTCGGTCGTTTGAAAACAACTACTTTTTCGAGTTATCATCCAAAACCCTAGACTTTTTTGGATTTTTGAACAAAAACCATTGTCAAAAAGACCTCAAACATCATGAAGGCAAAAAAAAATCTTCTACTTGTAAAAGGGACATCTGTCATTGACTTTTACATGACTTCAAAAGGTTTTAGCTGGAGTATTTTTTGGATTTTTAGCAGCTTTGGCGCACAATAAATTTGAAAAAAATCAAGTTTTTTTTCCTCTAAAAATTAGGCTTTTCCCCTTAAAAACTCAACCAGAAAAATCAGAGGCTTAATAAATAGGCCTCTATAATAAAGGTTTGTGCTTTTGATGCCAATTTTACCTTGCACAAGCCAGTCTTTTGGTGCCATATATATCAGTGTAAATAACCATAAGGGACTGCCACTGTATTGTAGTCTTTTTATGCTCATGTGTTTTCTCTTTCTATACATTGCCAATTGCAAAAGCTAATAACATCAATATTAAGTAGCCAAGAGTTATTTTTGTTTCCACATGTTGATACTGAATGCTGACATCTAAAGGATTTCCCTCTTACACAAAACCAGTGTTGAAGCCAAGTCCAATTGAGAAAAAAATGTTGATAGAAAATGCAAACGAAAACTGTATCTGTCTCAAACATGTTTTATTTGTTCCCCAGCTGTTTGTAAAAATGTATGATCATTGCTCAATCTACGAGGCACACACCAATAATTTGCTTGCCTTTAGAATATGTCCAGACATGTCTCAAGCTAGAATTTGGCAGTTAATATCCTTTTTTTTTTCTTAAAGAATTTAAATAATACAAAAAAAGAAATCTTGGAGAATATGAATGCAGTTTAACTGTAGTTCCATGTACAGTTATAAATTGTATGCAGATCAAGTAAATAATTAATAGGGATACAAGAACTGTTCCAACCTGTGTCTAGAAAGGCAAAGTTTTGCTGCATTTTAAGCTCATTACCGTGGCAATCTGAATGACTGGAGCTAAAGGGTGGATCTAAAGAGTGCAGAGGGTTGTGGTCATTTGCAGACAGTCGAAAGCTGCGTACAAAGTGCAAAAAATGGCCAATTGTGTTTCATTTGACATAGCAAATAAGGTCATTTATGTCATAAAACCGTTTGCTTCTTCTTTATTCTCTGAATCCTGACCTGAGTGATCATGAAACATTTCTGATTCTCTTGTTCTCTCCAGTCATAACATGGTCCAATGCCCATCTTTTTTATTTACATATATCTGATTCTTTCCTCTCTTCTAAAACTGTCTACATTTTATTTTAAGAGTTTTATGTCAAAGTTTTTTGACTCTGATGCTCTGCAGGGCCACTGAAAACTGCATGTAGATCACAAAAATACCATCTAGCACTCGTAAAAATGTCAATAAGCTGCACAAATAAACTGAAAAACATTACTATTGTGTTTTAAGGTCTGCTATAATACAGGTATAGGATCCCTTATCCAGAAACCCAATATCCAGAAAGCTCCGAATTAGGGAATGGCTGTCTCCCATAGACTCCATTTTATCGAAATAATCAAAATTTTTAAAAATGATTTCCTTTCTCTCTGTAATAGACTTAAGGCATGAAGACCCAAATTACGGAAAGATCCGTTATCCGGAACAACCCCAGGTCCCGAGCATTCTGGATAACAGGTCCCATAACTATATATATATATATATATATATATATATATATATATATATAAAAAATCTTTATTTGGTAGAAATCAAGACCTGGGTTGTGCTTTCCACCATATAGTTCATATTGTATGTTATAATCTATTTGTCCTTCATTTAGAGAATTATATAATCTGTTATGAGTAGAGATGAAAAAACTATTTCACCCAGCACAGTTTTATGGTAAAATGCACACATGCAGCATTATTATTTATTATTACTGTATATCCATCCTTCAACATCAACCAAAGGGAAGGTCTATCTCAGGAGCTCTCCAGGCACCATATTTGGAAGACAATTAGAAACCAGCTTCATTTATTTTTTTCAGGATTGCAATGCAAATGGTGCAGTTTTAAATAAAGCATCAAATACACAAAACCAAACCCCCTTTTCCCCTGAATAAATGTCTTATAGGGCACACCATTTGAATCAATAAAGTCTTCTCCATGCATATTTGCATGCATCTGATTAACTGTGTACTAGTAATGTTAATTTGTTTTGGTGGGTGAGGAATGTGTCCCCCTCCCTATACTTCCCTGTGACCTTTTGGGTTCCCAACCAAGAGTTTAAGAAATTTTCCATTAACAATAATAGACTAAAATATGATTTCTTGGAATACATAGTTTATTTCACATGATGTGTTTTGAAATAATTCACATCTCCGCTACTTGGAATGCAACTGGGTGTTCTCTTTTGAATCATGTTTATTTCTTACTAATAATTGAATGACTTCTTTATACCAGGAAATGGTCCATGTTTGAAATATTGTGATGCAATAGTGCAAATTAATCCGACTTGCTGCAGTGTGGAATGAATAACATATCCTATATCTATGTTTTAGAAACATTCAGTTCAATAGAAAGCACCAGCATATAGTAATGTAACTAGTAGTTCCCAGGCCTGGGTGCAGCCCGTGCACCTGGGTCCCCCCCTCCGGGCACCATTTTTATGTGGACCTGTCACCCAGACATAAAAAGCTGTATAATAAAACTCCTTTTCAAATTCAACATGAAATCCAATTTCTATTTTTTTTATTAAAGCATTCATAGCTGTTGTAACCACATTTAAAATTTCAACTGTCAATCAAATATTGCCTGATCCTCCTCTATGCCTTAGGCACAGAGGTGGGGCAGACAATTACTTTCACTTTCCATTCAGTACTTCCTAGATATCACTGCTCTCCCCACATTCCCCCTTTCTCTTCATCATTTAATTGTGTAACCAGGGCATGGGGATGGACATCAGGTCCCCCATTCTGGTGCACAAACAAGACTCTCAGATGATGCAAGGCTTGCCTTAATAATAGTGTCCACAAAATGGCTCCTGTCTGCTTGCTATAATTATGAATTCCCAGACTGAAGGAAACAAGATTCAAATAATTTATACAGTGTAATTAAAGTTAATTTTTTTTGGGGGGGGGGGCTGACGGGTCCACTTTAATAAATACACTTCCAAATAGTCCATAGCAAGTGGATGAAGTTTTCTGTGGTGAGCTCTAATCTCACATTTTGATATCTGTGCCCCTAAGCTTGTTATGTTGGGTAACCAAGCACTGCGTATCTTGACAGCGCTATATAAATAAATGATGAAATGAAAAACAAATGATGAAACCAGTTTGTGCAAGCCAGTAGCATTTTTTCCTTTTCTGAAATGAGGAAAATATCTTTTGAACATAGACTCGCCAAGACCCTGGAGTGCCATTACACAATTATAACATTCATTGATATGTTATTATGTAACACTTACACTTCAAGTGGTAGTTGAACGTAAAATTTTCTTTATTATGAGACAATAATTTGTTCTTCAAACTGGATCCTTTGTGCATGGCACGTATTGTCTCATTTACTAAATGGGGCTGAAAAGTGAAACAGGCAGTGAGTGATGGTGGTCCCAAAGTTGGTGTTAGGTATGTTAAAATTTATTAAAAATGTCTACATATTTGAACATCTTGACTTTCATACTAGGCTTTCATGGTTAATACTGGCTCATTTTAAGGTATGCTACAGCTATGAATCATGAAACTTAAAGAGGTGGTATTCACCTATACATGTTAAAAATAAATAAAACTTGTTCTCATTTTTTAAAATATTTTTTTAATATTTGTAGTTTTATTTGTATTCTTAGAACCTCCCCATCATTCTTCCTGTAATGAGCTGATAATGAGCTCTATAAAAATAACCCCTCCCCATTGTCTCTTGCTTACATATTAAGAGGAGTTCATTGTGCAGAGGATTATTTTGGCAGTGGTAATCTGATTAATTACCTTTTTTTCTCCTCCCACATTTGCTCTAAAGAACCAGAACATTGGAAATGAAAAGCACATTCATTGACATACGGATCTTAATAAAAGCAATAGGCAACAAAATATGTTGAGCACAAGCTCTATTCATTAAACTTATGATGAACAAGGGGGCATACTGCCCTGTTAAATGGGAAATTCATAAATTCTCAAAATGAGAGCAGATATTTTGTCGGCAAACCAGTCTTGTTTGTACAACATAAAAGAACATAAATCCTGTAGAATGCCCAAGGGAAACCCTATAAAGGGGAGTAATTATAATAAACCACTTAGAGCTGTATGCTGTGTATCGTGTTGCCGTGGGAAAGTTAGGTTTGATTGGTTCATAAAACAAATCAGTAAATCCTTTCTAGGCTGGATAAGGCAGCTGTATGCCTTGTAATACAATACAGCTATTTATATTGCAAGATAAACCAGAAAAAACATGGAAAAAGTATCATTTTGCAGAATTTGTTTATGCTATCTCTTTTTTGTTTTCACTCTTTTTGAGTCTGTGTAAGTATACAGTATTTATGGAAACCATATCAGTCTGGTGCGGAAACAGCACACAGAATGTTTACAATTTCTTAGGCCTTCATAATATCAGCACTGACAAATCTTTCTGTTTTTAGATTTAATGGACAATGTTCAGGTGCCTTCAAAGGCCCCCAATCAAAAATTTCCAGCCAGCCCGACTGATGAGCCGACCGATATTCAAGTCTTCTGCCTATATCGGTCATGTCGTCTCCCACCGTACACGCATTTTGCATGATACGATATTATCAGTGCCACCTTTACTAGGAAGGTAGCTCACAGTAGCTTGGAGTTTGCACATAGAAAGTAGCAGAAGCAAGGCCAAATTTGCGAGAAGGCAACCTATCAAAAGCTGCAGACCCATTCCTGCACAATTGTTGCGGATCCCAGTCTTCTGTGGCACATCTGTATGGTGGAAGTTGAAAGATGCAAATCCTCCAGATATTTTTCTGCTATGATAGGTTTTTTTCCCATAAGGATGCCATGTTGGGTGTGGGGGGTGGTCACTGTGGAAGGAAAACTAACAGTAGGCCAATGGTCACAAGAAATATAAATGAGTGCATAAATGTTATTATTCTTATTTTGGGCATATATTTTCCTTACATGAATAACAGGTGCAAATTAGATGCAAAACTATAAATAGTTAGCATTGCTCCATTTTTTCCCATTGGTGCTATTTATTACATTTCCAGTAAAGAGTCTGCAGAAGCCTCTATGACACAAGTACACATACTGAATAGCCTGAAGAAGAGTAGGGGTCTTACCTAGTCTTGGCCCCACTTTGCTATATAGTAGTTTAGTACAAATATTATTACAGATAATTGCATGCACTGAAATAAAAATAGGGTGTTTGTTTAAAAAAAAAAATCTGTTACATAAAAAGAAATGTTTCCTTATTTTAGATATATACACATTATAAAATAATAAGCATTCTATTGATACTGGCACTACTGGCATCATCCACTAAAAGTACCTGCCCCATGTTTTTTTCAGTCAGTTAACAAACAGATCAATTACAATAATATAGAACAGTCCAGTGTTTCATGTTTAAAAGCCCTTTCATCTAAGAACCTGATTCAGTATGATGGCTCCTTCTGTGCACATTATTTTAACGTTTCCACTTTTTAAATGCACCCTCATGATAAACACTGATGAATTAATTCTAGGGAATCAGCAGAGTAGCCAACATAAATCATTTGGATGGCAGTTGCTAGACTGTTTAACTTGTCGCCCCTACTAAATAACTTTGGGGCTCAAATGCTTTAAAGCTTTCATGTGAGCTGGGGACATTAATCAACCTCTGTTAATTGAAATCAGTAAGAGGTAGCATGCCCCAGTGAGTGAAAACAGAGGCTTACATTTCTTCTGCTTCCTTGAAAGTGGGGTCCAATAGAGACACCATTGAGTCAGCTTGGATATAAGTCATTTCTGAGCAAATTACATGTTTTGATCAACCTTTAATGCAATCACACCAAAGCTGGCCAACTAATAAGGAAAACAAGGCAGTCTATCTGATTTGGTAAAAATTGAGTAATGCGTCTCTCTGGAACACCACAAGAACTTTCTCTCCTTTTTCCAACTAGTTATTGGCCTGATTGACCGACTCTCAGGCTAATCATTCAGATCTGTAATTTGGTCATCCATGACTGAATTTGCTCCACAACTATAAGGCTATAATGTAGATGAGAGACTAGCAACTGTGTTACTGCTACGGAATATACCAGTTTGTAACTATACATATGTGTGTGTATTTGTATACACATACAAATAGCATGTTGGTGTGCATAAGTGGAAACATAAGTGGTTCATTAATCTTACAGTAAATACGCTGTATGTCCATCTTGACAGACTGGGGAGATTGGATATTCAAATCTGGGTCTGTGGAGTAAAACATTGGGTGGAGTGCACTAGGGTAGGATCTCTGGTGAGACCAAATATTTCCTAGATATGTCTTTGTAAATATGTATTTGTGTTGGATTTATTTATGGAGACCATTACTGTATACAATATGAAACTGGGGAACCCGATAGAGAATTTTAAGATCTGCTGGCTAGGTTCAGAATGGAACTAAAGCTCTTCTAGAGCATAACCAAATACTTGAGAACATGCCAGAACAGTGGCCTGGAACTGAACTGAAATAAACTTCATAGCTGCTGTCCTTACTGATACAGGAGCAATGGCACAGTAGGTGGCAGCTGACTGGAAAAGAACCACAACCATGCCAAAGCAGAATATTTTCTTCTAGCTTAATGCCAATTAATTTGGTACCTGACTGAGCTATGACACAGTTATGTTACATTTCAGTTCTGTATAGTGTCCAAAGGCCTAGCTAGATAATACTAAAACAGATTTTTATTTGTCCTGTATTTTAATGTACACGAAAATTGATTACTGCATGCTTAGCTGTTGATCTTCATTGCTCTTTATCTCACTAGGTATGACTTTGTAGAGATCGAAGACCCCAGTGATGGCACAATTCTTGGACGCTGGTGTGGCTCTACTGCAGTGCCAAGCAAACAAATATCAAAAGGGAATCAGATCAGAATACGCTTTGTATCCGATGAATATTTACCTTCGGAACCAGGATTCTGCATCCATTATACACTTCTCACACCAGTAAGTAAACAGCTTCTGCCAAGCTCAGCACACTGCAGTAATTATTAATCAATGTTATACTTGGGGTCATCTGATCTGGTCACATGCTGGGACAGGGCCAAAAAAGTTAATGAAAGATAAACAGTTTTTTTTGACAAGCAATTTATCCCTTACATGAAAAGTAAACATATCTGCAGGTGTTAGATTTGCTGATTTAGGATCTACCAGCAAGTGGGTCTGTGGTCAGTCATGTGAAAAGTCTTCCACAACATTTCCCCTGACTTTCATTAGGAAATTCAATATCCATGTTATATATGTGATTATGACAGCTTAGTAGGCATATGCGTATGTCTTCTTTGATTATATTGGAGAATTTAAAAAAAAAAATCTTATCAATTAGATTCTGATCAATTAAAGGAACAGTAATATAAAAAAGTTGTTTAAAGTAATAAAAATATAGGGGGTTATGTATTAAAGGTCTAATTGTGTTTTTCCTGAAATATTTGAGTTTTCGAGGGTAGTTACACAACATTTTTCGGGATTAAAACTTGAATTTTTCAAATTTCATACCCCAAGTCAGAAGAAGATGGCAGAGGCCCCTTGAACCAATATGTTTTTGGCCTTCACGATTTTCATGTTTTGTACTGTGGTTATTGCTCAAAAACTCGATGAATTTGAGGTAATCAAGGTTTTTCCGCTGATAATTCAATGAATTAGAGTAATCAAATCTTTCCCCCTGATTGCATTCAATCGAGTTTTTTTACATTCAGGTTTTTTCATAAATAAGCAAACATTTGAGTTGTGAGTTTATTCACGGTAGAAAAAAAACTCACAAACCTTTCAACGTTTGATAAATAACCCCCATAATGTACTGTTGCTCTGAACTGGTAAAGCTGGTGTGTTTGCCTCAGACTCACTACTATAGTTTATTTATAATTGTAACTGCTGTGTAGTCATGGGGGCAGCCATCCAATCTGAAAAAGAAAATATGGCTCAGGTTGCATAGCAGATAGGCTCTGACAGATACAATGGGTTTAGTTCTTAAATTGTGTTGCCACACACCCTAATTACCAAGTTTATTTTGTGAAATGTGGCAGGTTATGTAAGTTTGAGCATATTTCTGTGTTTTTTTCCAGTTATTACAGTTTTGTTAATGAAGATGAATTGTTCTTTAAGTTGTGAGTCTAACTTTTCCCAAGGGACCTGTTATCTTATTTCTTATATTGTTACAATTACTTATTTGCTTATCTCGAAAATTGTTACAATTACTTATTTGCTTATCTCGAAATTACAAAAATATCTTATATGCAGCTGTGGCTATTCCGGGCTCTCTGCCGAAAGCCAATTAAGTTAGAAACTTTGTTTCTTTTTCTGACTGTTCAGTGCAGAGAAAAATGGGACTTTCCAGTACAAATGAGGGACTGCTGGTTGAGCTGTCAAAAGAGGGAACTATCCCTATAAAAATGGGACAGTTGGGAGGTATGTTTTCCTGGTTGTTAGGGTAAACTGGACCCTAGAAACTAGATAGCTGCTGAACAAAAACCCTTCCATTGGCCTGTAAGTGAGGGAGTTCTGTGTATTGTGTGCTGAACAGTGTTACATGTCATACAAAAATAATCAGAATAATAATTATAATAATAACTATTTTAAACAACAAAGACTTGTGATTAGTGTGGTGGTTGTGGTGATGGCAGTAATGAAATGAATTGTTCATTATTTATATAGCACAGACATATTCCACTGTACAAAGTATACATACTCTTCAATTATATAGCGCGTGGCAGTTCTAACCTAGAATGACGGAGAATGATGGATAGGAGATGAACTGTAGTTCTCACAGCTACATTATATAAAAATAGTCACCACTTCAGGAATCATTGGCCTCTTATGCTGTGATTAGAGCCTGGCAGGTGGCCAAAAAGGATGTGAATATTGTTAAATTGCGTTTGTAACCTAAATTTGTTCACACAGGCACGCTTTGTAGGCCTGAAGAGAGACTGGAATATATTACTTCTTCACTTTTTTCTGACAGTGATATAGATTGTGTGTGTTTCTAGTAAATTACTGTCCATATCAGAGTACCGTCGTGCACTATTTTGTTTCCTAAATGTTTGGCATTTAGAATTCTAAGGGCTCATTTACTAATGCAGGGTTGCATGCAAAAAAGCTAAAATCAGGCCCAATTTGTTGTGTATGTGGGAATATGAGAGCATGCAGCATCAGTTACAGCTTTTCTGTGTGATTCAGTTGGGAACCCTGAAATTTCTCTCAGAGTTTGCTCTGTCTTATTATATGAAGCAGACACAATAAGCAAATAAACACTAGATGCACTTTTTTTGAATGCCGTTTTGACTGGAGAATGATACACCAATATTTTCTCCTAGCCCTGGGCCTTGCTATCATAAATAAGCCCTATGGTTATTTTCATATTAAGATCTAGTTCAACAGGTTTCAATATTCTACAGATATTTTAATTTTGTTCAATGCCAGTGAAACCAATCTCAAATACAATATCCAAAAATCGACGTCTTCCATTTTCCACTGAAAAGAGCTACAAACATTGAGAACATGTTGGTATTGTGGAATGATATTTATTTAATATACAATATATAAGAATTGTACATATAAAACTGTATATCAGTTAAAAAAAACATTATCAAATATACAATATACTGTATAAGAATTAAACATATAACTTTATATTAGTTAAATAAATCATTGCAGAGCAATGCCACAATGACATTAGAACGAAGCAGTGGTTCTTGGAATTACAGTATAATTTTCCAGCAGAAATGGACATCACTTCTAACAAACTGTCCCCTGCAAAATGGGCCATAGTTTATCATGTGAAACCTTATGGGCAAGATTCAATTTTAGGAGAAAAAAAACTTTCACTAATTAATTTCCAGTTTTCCCATATCTTATATCACACTTTATCACATGAAAACTATATTGAGGTTGAACAGTTGACATTAGCGGGCCAATTCACCAAGCTCAAGTGAAGGATTCGAATTTCGAAGTGTTTTTTGGGCTACTTCGACCATCAAATGGGCTACTTCGACTTCAACTCGAAGGATTCGAACTAAAAATTGTTCGACTATTCGACCATTCGATAGTCGAAGTACTGTCTCTTTAAGAAAAAACTTCGACCCCCTAGTTCGCCATCTAAAAGCTACCGAACCCAATGTTAGCCTATGGGGAAGGTCCCCGTAGGCTTGGCTAAGTTTTTTTGGTCGAAGGATAATCCTTCGATCGTTGGATTAAAATTCTTCGAATTGTTCGATTCGAAGGATTTAATCGTTCGATCGAACGATTATTCCTTCGATCGTTCGATCGAACTTTTTGCGCAAAATCCTTCGACTTCGATATTCGAAGTCAAAGGATTTTTATTCCCCAGTCGAATATCGAGGGTTAATTAACCCTAGATATTCGACCCTTGATGCATCGGCCCCTAGGGGTCAGGGTGGGACATTTAGGGGGACGATCATGACATCGGCGAATGTATCTATGATGTGCCAATTGGTGATTGGCTGATCACTCACCATGTCATTCAACAAGAGTCCTGTTCTGCTTTATAATTTCTGTATTTGTATAATCCAGTTTCAGGATGTGTAGGAGATAACAGTGTAAATATGTAAATTTGGATGTTGAGAGTTGAGATTTAATATGTTTACCAATAACTATTTATTATAAGGGTCCTGATAGAAACATTTTTCTGGGGTGCATGCAGCTGAAGTGGCCTGGATTTGAAAGAATTTCATGCCAATTAAGAACAAAAATAGATTTTTATCTAAATAAATAGTGATATTGCTTAAGTGTTTCAGCTTTGTATTGTAGAACTAACCATATTCTAATATTCACAGTAAAACCAAATAGGTTCAATATGTGAGTTACTGGAAACCAAATACATTGCTGATTGCTCCTCCACAGTCAGAACCATTGCAACAAAAAGCAACAAACAGAAAAGGGCAGCTATCCTGTGTATATCAATAAGTGGAAGATTTTGGCCAAATGTTTTTATTGAAAAAAAAAGATATATAACCTTGCAGATCATTTGCAAGATGTCCTAAACAGATACGTCTTATGACAGATAAACGGAGAGAATAAAACAAAAAGGTATAGAGTTTCCTATCTGTTGCACTTGGATAAGCGTCCCTTGGGTATTAATAGTCTGGGGCTGGCAAGGGATGTGATTAAATCTGTAAATCCCATGCCTTTTTTCATATATTTTAAAGATTTTAATGCTTGGAAAGTTCCATTTCATTGGCTGTGGCTTAAGCAATATAATCGGCTTTAAGTATTTCTCGGCACAGTAGTTCTAATACATAATGCTACTCAATAAGACAATAGCATTTGCAGAATAATTGTATGACCTAGGTAAAGAAAGATGATTAACCCTGTGTGATGATTTTTTTATCTTTCTTTCTCTCTTCCCTTTAGGTATTTGTCTGCCTATGGATATTTTTAGGCTGCAATGAAAATAAAACCCTAGGTTTGCCCATAGCTTGTACAGGGACATACTAAAGTCTATTCTCCTTATACTAGCACCATTTGTTGAACACTATAATTGCCCAGTTATCCAATTGGTTTGGGGCAGCTATGCCTATTTAGGAAGCTCTATTATCAGTTCTATTATTATGGAAGCTGAGAGCCTGCATATACCAATGCTGAGATTTTAAAAACTCATACAGAATAAAAAATTATCATTAGGCCAATAGCAACTCAGTAGGAACTACTCAAAAAACCCTCTAGTTAAAACTTTTTTTTTTTAAACTGTACAGGGTCAGTCTAGTGTGCTGTCTGTACTCGCTGCCGCTGAGGTCACATGCTCACTTTCTATCCTTTATTTTGACAGATCTTATTGTGTACATGCAGCTACATAAGACCTTAGCTGAGACAGTGAGCACTTGAATCTTGGCTGATGAATAACTTACAATGGCCACTTTTGTTACAACTTAACTTTATATTAAAGGGGTGGTGCACCTTTAAGTTAACTTTTAGTTCACTTTTTATGTTGTAGAAAGGCTAATTCTAAGCAACTTTTTTTTCTTTTTTTTTTAAAATAGTTTTTAAATTATTTGTCTTCTGACTCTCTCCAGCTTTCAAATGGTTGGGCGCTGACCCCATCTAAACACAAATGCTCTGTAAGGCTACAAATGTATTGTTATTGATACTTTTTATTATTCATTTTTTTATTCAGGCCTCTCCGATTCATATTCCAGTCTTTTATTTGAATCAGTGAATGGTTGTGTCATTTGGGCCCTACCAAACAGACTGCTGAAATTGCGGCTGCTGCCGATTAAATAACTCAAAAACCACAAATAATAAAAAATGAACATTGTTTTCTTCTCAATACTACTATCTCTTAGATGCTGCTTCCTAACTTGCCCAAATATTTCTTAAGTCTTTATTTTGACCGGTGTCTCCTCAATTTATCTTATGCAATGTCTTCCCATGACTTTCCACTGAGTGGAGGAGGTAATTAAAGTAATGACTCAAATATAACTGCTCTTTCTTCAATTTTATTTTGCTTACGGATTCACTTCCCCTTCATTTGAATTTCATTGCTCTATGTAATTAATATAATCAATTTTCCTCTATAATTGTGTGGCCTCTTATAAAAGAGATTTTGCTGAGTTTTGAAGCAAACCCGGTTTAATATGGTCATTTGAATCATATTTCAGTTCAAGTGCATGGAATATCCAGCGATACATTCCATATTTCATTGGGGATAAATTGTTTACATTGAGACATTTGTCTTTTCTGGGTATGAAGCCATAAAACATTTGAGACTTTTATACAGCTTTATTAAAGAGGCCTGGAAACAATTACAGAGGCAAGTGATGTGTGTTTTTCATATATTCATAACTCCAGTGATTCATAGTCTGTGATGTGGTTAGTCATAGTTACATAGTAGCTGAGGTTAAAGAAAGACAAAAGTCTGTGCTAAATGCGCACAGACGCAATAGATAAAGATTGAGATAAAGGCAAATCATTTCTTTTCCTTTGAATATAAATATGCATTCCAGTTTTAAATTGAGAGACAGAAATCAAGGAACCATTTTTGAAAAAAAATCATAGCACTGATATGCAATTGTAATGACGTCACCATTTTTTTGGATATCAGGATACCTTACCAAAAGACAACTTGGGTGAAATACATGGGTCAAACTATTCTGTTGTGGGGACTATAGCAGGGAACTATTCTTCTGTCTGTCTGTGTACACTGTATCTATTCTGTTAAGGAAATACCTTCATATTCAATAATGCTGCAATAATAAAACAATATCACTTCTGAATTTTGCACCTCCGCCACTGCAGACTTCCAATGACACTTATAAAGCATGTACAGTTATGGGTTCTATTATCCAGAATGCTAGAGACCAAACAAGGGCTCTTTCTATAATTTGGATCTTCATACTTTAAAGGGGAAATTTACTATAAATCGAATTTATCTCACCTTTTTATTAAACCAAGTTTGACCAAACTCCCATCCACAATTTTATCTTATTTATTAAAAAAAATAACTAAAAAAAGCCAATAACTTGATAAAATAGTGAAAACTCGAAAATGCACACATTTTTCTGATTATCGGATGATAATCACAATAGATCACAATATTTTCAAATTTTGACTTCTACATGACCTTAGGAAAAAATGTATGTAGTAAGATGCTAATCTCCGCAGGGCCTGTCAACAAGGGCCCATGATTTTTGGGATAAAACCCCCAGTTCACAAGGGTATAATCATTCAAAACCAAAAAAGTTATCCCAAAACTCCATATTATATTAAAAAAAATATAGTCTTTATTCAAAAATCATGTAAAAAAGATAGGTATACAGACCACATGGTATTCTTCCTTTTTTGGGCGGGTTTTGAATTCTACATGACCTTGACAGGTTTTAGAAGGCAGATTTTTGGATTCTGACTTTTAGTAACTTCAGTGTATAATTAATCTTAATCCAAAGTTTCTTTTTCCTCTAAAAGTTTGAGTTTTTGCCCAAAAAACCTCAAACAGAAAAAATTGAGCTTTAGTAAATAACCTCCTCAGTCTATTAAAACATAATGTAAACATCAAATAAACCTAATAGGATTGTTTTACTTCCAATAAGGATGCATTATATATTAGTTAGAATCAAAGCACTGTCTTATAACAGACAAACACGTTTTTTTAAGATTTTGAATTATTTAATTAAAACTATAGGAGATGGCCTTCCCATAATTTGAAACTTTCCGGATAATGAAACCCATACCTGTACATTTGTTTTGTTTTTAAACATAGAATAATCATAAATTAAAAAACCACAAGCAGCTCCATCTTAGTTTGAATTTTCTTTTTATATAGCAAGCTTTTATTAAAAACTTGTGTATTTTCTAAAAGAAATGTTACTTCATTATGTGGTTAGGTAACGGAGATTGACTTGCTGCTGAATTTATTATTCCAGTAGCAAACATTCATGTGTTTACTTCTGAAGTCGTTTCACAATCCCTAGACATATTATGTAACTGCTTCCATTATTTCATTGTTTACACCAATGATTCCCAATCCAAAAGAGCGTTCATTTTCCATTTTTTTCCTTCTTGGAATCCCTTCCCTTACTAATTTGGAAGTATGTGAATGTATATATCATTATCACATAAAACTATCATTGCTACTGTTCTGATGAGTGTAACCAAGAATGTTTCCTAGTGACAGAATAGTAGTTAAACTTTTGCTTTGATTTTTAGAGCCTGTTTATAAGAACAGCAGTTACCCCACACATCGTCATCTGCCTGACATCACAGTTTAAATAAAAAAATAAATAAAATAGCTTTGTTTTCAAGATGCATATTAAGGGGCACATTTACTATTGGTCGAATAGCGAGGGTTAATTAACCCTCAATATTCGACTATCGAAGTTAAATCCTTCGACTTTGAATATCGAAGTCAAAGGATTTAGCGCAATTCGTTTGATCGAACGATCGTAGGAATAAAGGATTAAATCCTTAAACCCGAACGATTCGAAGGATTTCAATACACCGATTGAACGATTTTCCTTCGATCGGTAGGTTTTAGATAGCGAGGTAGGTGATCGAAGTTTTTTTTAAAGAGACAGTACTTCGACTATTGAATGGTCGAATAGTCGAACGATTTTTAGTTTGAATTGTTCGATTCGAAGTCGAAGGTCGAAGTAGCCAATTCGATGGTCGAAGTAGCCAAAAAAACCTTCGAAATTCTAAGTTTTTTCCATTCGAATCCTTCACTCGAGCTAAGTAAATGTGCCCACTATTGTCAGCTTAAAATTTTTCCGCATAAAATGCAATCATAAAAGCAGTGATCGATTGAAAAGGCTTCGTAAAGACACTCGTCAGGCATTGCCAAGTTTTTACACCGTTTTATTCTTCTGGAATTTACTTGCTGTCATAAACCAAACCATAAAAACAATGGCATAAAATAACGTAGTTAAATACTGTGATCATGCAGCTTAAAAGAATTTTTTTACAAATATTACTTTACCTCAATTCAGACTTTGAGGTTATAATGCCCGGACATTTTTAGTGAGTGGCAACACTGTTAATATTTCCCTTATTGCTTCTAGTTACTAGATCTAGTGATCCAATAATGATGCTTACTACTCGGTAAAAAAAATCTCAGGCACTTCACATTTAACAGTTTCCTAATCATCCCAGCGAAAAAAAAAAAGAGTCCTTAATATCTGTTTTCAATTTACAGTGGGGGGGGGCTAACTATTCAGAAGGATGGGAGAGCTCAGTGCTTCTGCTGAATTAGGTGTTAAAGGCAAACTAAACCCTAAAAGTGTATATAGTTAAAAATGCCATATGTTACATACTGAACTTGTTGTACCAACCTAAAATGTTAGGATCTCAATAGCAGCAATTATCCAGGACTTCAAACTTGTCACAGGGGGTCACCATCTTGGAAAGTGTCTGCGACACTCATAAGCTCAGTGGGTTCTGAGCAGCTGTTGAGAAGCTAAGTTCAGGGGTTGTTGCAAATTATCAAGCAGAAAATGAGGATGGCTTGTAATATAAGCTGATGCTACAAGGCTGATTATTTAATTCTGATGCTAGTTGCATTGCTTTTTGGGCTGCCATGTAGTAATTATTTGTATTAATTACTAATCAGCCTTTCATTGTGACATTTATATTCTATGCTTACAGTATATTATGAGAGGGTCCCTAAGCTCAGTAGGTGACAGCAGCACAGAGCATGTGCAGTGAATCAGCAGAAAAGAAGATGAGGAGCTACTGGGGCATCTTTGGCGACACAGATCTTTACTGCTAAAGGGCTGTGGTTGCCTTGGGCTGGTACAGAAGCCTAATGTACAACATTTCTACCCTACTTCTTTAGTTAAGCTGTAGTTCTCCTTTAAGCACACACCAGTACTGTAATTGCTAACCTCTCACCCAAGTGCTCCTCAGCAGTGAAAAATACAGACTTGTCTGGGGTTTTGATTAGGTGATTAGAATCGCGGAGGGGGGTTTTGCAAAACCTTTCAGTGTTTGTTAAATCAGCAGAGGAGTCATTAAGATAAGCACCTAATGATACAACTTTTTCCAGTCTGGTCCTCAAAGTGTATATAGAATATTTTCCATAAAGCAAGACATGGCTTCTGTGGTTTCCCAGGTAGAATATAGAAATAGCCATATGGGTACTATAAAATTCATTCCTAGTGTGAAAACAGCGGCAAAAAAACGTGTATTTTTCAAACCTATACAGCTTTACGCAAGATTACACATTTTCAGGCAAAAGTAAATACTTTAATATTCTGATGAGAGCATTTGGCAACTGGACACCTAGAAAAGCAATAAATATGTTTACATCAAATTATATATATATTTATAAATATAAGCTAACATTATTTAGTATAAACATTTTGCTTGGTCTTAAAAGTTCTTTGTTTTAAATAGCTATTCCATAGAAATCCCCTTTTATATTGTTTCATTGATAGCATTCTTTTCCAGCTCTTGAAATGCCTGTAAAAACCACTTCTGGCAGAGCTTTGTAGCAAAAAAGTAAAAAAGTGAGAGTGTTTAAATTGTTCCAGGGCATGCTTGTGCATTTGTAGAGACTACTGTCAGTTGTTCCTGGCAGGAGTCATTGTCTGCATGCCTTGTCTGCTACTTAAGCTATTTAAAATGCACATTATGTGCATAAATGTGTGACACGGCCTGAATGAGATTTGATACACCTTTTTATTAAGCTAGCCTTACAAAGTGGTCACTGTTCTTTGTTGGTGTGATCAGTATAGATAGGCCCATTTCTCGGCTTTCATTACAGTAATACCTCTTCTTTGGACTTTATCCCCCAGATTGGTATGTAGGAGGTGAAAGGGTTACATATAACATTTTTATTTAGCCAAAAAGAAATTGAGAAAAATATCTTGGAATATATATTCTGTAATATTTTGCAGCTGTTGCTAAGATATAATATGTGGAGGCCTGGCGTCTGCAGACCTCCATGGCAATTATATTACATTATGCTTTTCTCAAAATGATCAAAAATTAAATATACTATGTAAATATGGCTTACTTTTTGTTTGTTTTCTGTAAAACAAGATGGTTGTAAGAAAAAGTGTATTTTATGCAGGGAACATTTGGCTTTAAACATTTGGGTTTGAACTACAGTTTTAGGACCTGTTATCCAGAATGCTCGGGACTTGGGGTCAGAATAAAGCATCTTTCTGTAATTTGGATCACCATACCTTAAGGGGCAGATTTATCAAAGGTTGAAGTGAAAATTCTAATTTCTAGCTAATTTTTGTGTACTTCAACTAGAGAATAGTGCAAATTCGATTTGAATTTGAAAAAAAAAATGAAAATTCGAATTTAGAAATTTATAATGTACTGTCTCTTTAAAAATGTGACCATTCGCCATCTAAAACCTGCTGAATTGTTGTTTTAGCCTATGGGGAACCTCCTAGAACCTATCTTTTTTTGGGGGGGGGAACTCTGAACTCTGAACTGAATGGCTGCCCCCATGGATACACAGCAGCTTCTTTATATAAACTATGTTTCTGAAGCAAACAACCTGGTTGTACCTGTGCAGTGCAACAATACATTACGGGGCAGATTTACATAGGGTCGAATTCGACTGCCGAATGTAAATCCTCCGACTTCGAATATCGAAGTCGAAGGATTTAGCGCTATTCCTACGATCTAACAATCGTAGGAACGATTAAATCCTTCGAATCGCACGATTCAAAGGATTTTCATCCATCGATCGAAGGATATTCTTTCGATCAGAAAACTGTTAGGAAGCCTATGGGGACCTTCCCCATAGGCTAACATTGGCCTTGGTAGGTTTTAGGTGGTGAACTAGGGGGTCAAAGTATTTTTTAAAGAGACAGTACTTCGACTATCGAATGGTCGAATAGTCGAACGATTTTTAATTCGAATCGTTCGATTCGTAGTCGAAGTAGCCATATTCGACCATTTGAAATTCAAAGTATTTTTTCTTCTATTCCTTCACTCGAGCTAAGTAAATGGGCCCCTACATGTTCATTACTTTAAAACACTTCCATTTTTTGGTGTTACTAATGAATAACTATGCTCAAACAAGTTTAATTTTTTGTTGATGGCAGAATGCTATTTGCTAATATAATTCTATGTGTAGTAATCTTCATGCAGAACAAGTTACCTTGTTCACATATATTGCTTTTAAAAGCTATTTAGAAAAAAAAAACATTTGTTTTTAAAAAGGTGATTGAGAAATGTAGTGGAAAATGTAACCGGCTATTTTAAGGCCATTTTATTTGTTTCCATTTCACATTTCTGATTTGCCAAATGCTGAATTTTAGCTGAACACAGACTAAATTCCGAATCTTATTTTTGAAAATATATGCAAATAGTTTAACAGAACATTTACCCCATGTTGCAACCGACAGACCGTGCAATGAAATGAACGCTGCACAATTACCTCATTAAAATAAATATTTTCCCCAAATGTTCAAAAGGCAGCAACTTTCTATTAGTGCAAAAATACATGTTTTGCCTGCACACATACCCCTTGGATTGTGGATTTGTTTATTGAAGCCACTGCATTTCAGTGTACCAGATATTAATTCCTGATAATGCAAAACATCATTTGTTGAAATAAGTGACCTTTTCATTGTACTGTACATCTATTGATTTAATAGGCAATTAAAGCTAAAAGCCTGTATCTGACATGAACAGGTAATGGTAACAAAAAATATGAAATAAATATGCTGAAAGGTAAGCTGTTTTAGGAAGCCCCATATGTTCTAAAACAAATAGGCTGGACATTTCAATATGGAGTCTAAAATTCAACACAGTTCTATTCTCAGTGGTGTAGTACTAACAAAAATAGTATTAATACAAGTTTAGAGAAGGCAAAAGAGAACACAGCCCTGGACATATGTTATGGTAAGCACCACTACACATTACTCAGCATGAGCAGGAAAACACAGCAGTTCATGGTTTGTTTATCACAATTACCTGACTGTACCTCATGGAGAGCTGCCAAGCAAATCTCTTTCAAAGAATGACATTGTGTTCCCTGCAGATCATAGCTGGAAGCATTGTTGATGGACACTGCATGCCATGCTCCTTGGTTCGGTGGATTCAGCATACAGTGTGATGCATTCTTTAAACTAACAGAATAGGACATTGTCAGAAACTGTTTTTTACATTTTTATGAGTTTTCTCACCCACGGTATTGACCATGGCTATTTCTTCTGCCGTTGCCTTTGCTGCTGTGAACAAATGACACAGTCAGAAGTACAAATCTTGAAGAAAGAGGTACGGTGACAGAAGACTTCATTTTATCCAGAGCCAAACTTTTTTGTTGATTCAACAGAAGGAGTAAAACTTAAATAACTCTAGTTATGGTTATTGCAGATTATAAACTATGCCCCTTACACAATCATTCAAGGCAAAACAAAATGTTGTCTATAATACATATGAGTAGAAAGGAAAATGCCCAGATGTCTACTGGGGATAAATAAATGGTGCATAATTTAGGTTGTACAGGATAGTAAATGAAATAAAAAAGGCATTGGAGTCCTGGTGGACGTTTTCCATTCCATTATATTCCTGTGTTCACTGTATTAACAAAGCTAATGCTTCTTTGTTTTCAGCAACAAGCAGCGCCTGCAAGTCCATCAGTCCTCCCGCCTTCAGCATTGCCATTAGACATTCTAAGTGAAACTGTTGCTCGGTTTGAGACGCTGGAAGAAGTAATAAGATACCTTGAGCCAGACAGATTGCATTTGGACATAGAAGATTTATACAGACCACCATGGCAATTACTCGGAAAATCCTACATGTATGGCAGAAAGAACAGAGGTATGTCTTGTCCAATTCAATTTTCAGTTTTCTGTGCTGATTTCATACATTGGTTTTTCTTCCATGTATATTCCGTTTAATTGATACGTATCTATATCTTTAGAGTTCAATCAGCACAATCAAACAGTCATTCTAGATCATTGTATAGCTGCTTTAATCCATGAGAACACCAAATAGGAAAGAATAAGCACTACTTCTAAAAAGTGTGTTCTCTAAAAGTTTAGGAAAGGAAATGTGTATTTTCTGTAGATTACTGGAAAGATTGTATAGGTATGGGACCTGTTATCAAGAATGCTTGGGACCTAGGGTTTTCTGGAAAAGGGATCTTTCAGTAATTTCGATCTCTTAAATCTAGTAAAAATGAAATAAACCTATGACAGGTTCGCAGAGAGTAAGGGTGTTACTGTATTTATCAAAATCTGAAATTATTTCTTGAAATAAACTCCAACCAAATCCGCACACATTATTTCTCCTTATTTATTAATAAATTTTCCCGAATATTTCCTGTGCGGGAAAAAACTTGAAAAAATCATGAAAAATCTGAATCGTACAATTTTTTTCAGATTTTTGCCTGAAAACCAATAAATCTTCAGATTATTGCACGAAACCCAGCGCAGATCAGGATATCTTCGGGACTTTTCCCATTGACTTATAAACAACCTCGGCAGATCTGAGATGCAGGACTTTCAGATTCAGACTTTTTCCTTCCTCGGGGTATAATAAATCCCGAAACAGTCTAGTTTTTTTTTTTTACTAAAAATTCAGATTTTCTCTTAAAAAAATAGCTTTTATTTCAGCCGGCAGCAAACAGATAAAAATAAAGGCAGCTTTCCTTTAAAAACTGTTTGAACAACCAAAAAAAGTCTTTCAGCAGCAATATTAGTTCAACAACAACTTAAAGGTAGCATAACTACAGATCTCCACAGGGCGACTGTGTGTGTGCACAGGCACATAGGTTCCTTAGAGTCAGGATCCCACACCTCTTTCTGTGTCTCTCTTAGTCAGAGATCCTGAGACACTGACTAGCCTGGATATACATCGCAGGTACAAACTACATGTATACAACACAACATGACTGCTGATTATGAACGCTGCGTCTTCATCCGAAAGTCGTGTTCCCATTATATTCGGCGCCTCCAACTTGTCACCAGCATTTTGTCACCGCACGACGCATCGTTCTATGGAGTTCAGCCCTTCTGGGCAACTGATTAGCAACCTGAGGCCAATCAGGCCCAGCTGTAGCACCTTAATGCTATAAAGCCCAATATCATTGCTTTGCTTCCAATAAGGAGTAATATCTTAATTGGAATCTTGTCCAAGGTACTGTTTATTATTACAGAAAAAAGGAAATCATTTTTAAAATTTTGAATTATTTGATTAAAATGGAGTCTATGGGAGATGGCCTTCTTATAATTAGGACCTTTTTGGATAATGTTTTCTGGGTAATGGATCCCATGCCTGTAATTATTTATTAAATTGTCTGGCTATTTCTAAACTAATCAAAAATAATTTATTTTGGGACTATTGAGAAGCCATAACAAAAGAACACATTAGGGCACATGTACAAGTGCATTTTGTGTGCAATCACTATGGTTTTTCCCCACAATGCAGCTTTGGATCCTGTACAGCTGCATATATAGTGGATGGTGTGGGATTGGATAACATCAGTAATACCCTTAAATATGTGGGCTAATAGACTGTACAAACATGTATACTTAAAAAATACTGTTCATGTCATTTACCACCCTCACTCTGTTCTTGGAACCTTGCATAAGTGCCTTGTTCTATATTCCCTTAAACAATTGTGACCCAGTATCCAATCCCTTGACTCAGTACAGACTCTCTTTAAAGCCATTATTTGTTACTTAATCATTTATCTATTCCAGTGGTTCCAACACCATTATTGGGGTGCCCAGCCTGAAGGTCAGTTTGGTTAAGGTTTGTAGTCAAGGAGTATTAACTACCTTGGAAACACTTGATCTAGATTTCATCAATAACATTACCTTTGCAACAACATCAGGTTTAGACATTTATTTACGATTCCAGGGAATAATGAGCACAATTTATGGCAGGCCTGGATTTTTCACCAATTTCGGGCACTGAAATAATAGCAAAAGAGAGGAAGAACTTGCAGGCTCAACTCCCCCTCCACTGATTTATAAACATTGGTTATTATAAACCAACATGAGAATACAACATTATATAAGATTAAAACGTAGTAGTAGTTGTGGGAAAACATGTTTTTTTTCAAAATGCATCAGTTAATAGTGATGTGCTAGTAGAATTCTGGACTGAAATCCATTTTTAAAAAGAGCAGATGTTGTTATTTTTAATTTTGAAATTTGGCATGGGGCTAGACATATTGTCAGTTTCCCAGGTGCCCTCAGGTCATGTGACTTGTGCTCTGATAAACTTCAGTCACTCTACTGCTACACTGCAAATTGGAGTGATATAATCCCCCTCCCTCCCCAGCAGCTCATCAGCAGCCTATCAACAAAACAATGGGCAGCTAACCAGATAACAGCTACCTGACACCTCTGCTGAAGGATTTGTTTGCATTGCTAGACATGAGAATAACACCACGAGTAGGTCATGGTTAGTGTTGGGTGAATCCCAAGTCGATGTGTGACAATCATTTTTTCACTCATTGGAGTCTATGGGCCTCGTTTTCGCTGTGAAACTTGCCGAAAAATTTCGCTCATCACTAGTTGTGATTACATGCAATGGGAAGGGGAGAAACAATAGCTGTCTCAAAGCAGTTCCATCCTGAAGTGTTGGCTCCTTCTCAAAGCTCAGAATGAAATGGCTGCCTCCCCACCAATATTACAGCTAAAACAAAAATACATTTGTTTGTTCAAGAATACAATTTTAAATGGTAGAGTGAATTATTTGCAATGTAAACAGTGTAATTCAGAAATAAAAAGTAAACCATAAAAAGCATGAGAGAAAAATGATGATTCCCCTCATTGCAGTTGGAAACTGAGGATTCAACTTATAAAAGAATGTGCCTCAAGGCAACATCATGTAGACTCTTGATAAATGCTAAAACCTATATATTTATCTTTGTTTCCACACTTTCTTTCCAAGCGCCTTCAGGCTCAGGACTTATCTGGCACTTCAAATGACAGATAAACTACACACTTACAAAGTGAGCCTACTAATTAGGTTTATTGGCTATCCACAAATCCCCCTCAATGCATTTGCAGCAATGTAATTTTGCTATGTGGAAAATGTCTGTAAATGCATTTTCCATCCACGCCCCATCATATTCCTAAGACTCAAAAGCAAACGATTGTGTCTGTGTGTACATGTATACAGCATGTGCCTACACACATACTAATGCATAGAGGCAGTGCAATAGAGAAAGTGCTATTTTTGCAATAAACATAATGCTCCAACAGTAAAAAGACTGCAAGAAACATCCCTTAAATATAGTAAGTAGTATAACATGTTTTACATTAAACATAGTATAACAGTTATAGGGTTAGTTGTAGAAGGAAATACTCTCAATGTTTCCTACATGACTTTAGTGAAAACCTACTGTTTAAAGCCTTGAAGATGTTATGCATTATCTAAACCTTTAGACCATGAGATGTAAAGTTCATGTCATGGATTATTAGGAGAAGGAGGGAGTCCTTAAGGCAGGAGCTGTTAATGACCCACAGGAACTGAAAACCCACAGGCTGAAGAACAGTCACAAGGACAGGCTGGAATAGGATGGAGTGGGTGAAGGCATAAGGACAGGCTGAAGTAGGATGGAGTTGGTGAAGGCACAAGGACGGGCTGGAGTGGGACGGAGCGGGACGGAGCGGGCGAAGGTACAATCTAGATAACTATAGGATCTGGACTGGAGAGAAGACAGGGCTGGATACAAAGAGGAGCAAGACCAGGCAGGGCAGGAAGCAAGGAACAGGAGAGCAAGAGCACAGGAGCTGGAGCTAGGGTCAGGCCACAGTGCTCAGTACAGTAGCTAATGCTCTAGCGATGACTGTGCGGAGGGCTGGGCTATATATAGGGCTGACTCTACCCAACCAATATGGTTGCTGGGAAGGGATGGTAAAGACCAGATGAACTATAGCGAGCAAGTCTGCTAGCTGCTCACCTGGCCCAGTGGAAAGGACACAGAGCCAGAAACCCATAGGTTCCTGGCTCGAATTCCAGCAGAACCTTGCAGTTTAGAAGTTATGCACTAAGGCCACAACACCACATTATTTCTACATCAAAATCAAACTGACTATACTGTAACTTCAGCAGGTGAAAATTATAACTATTATAATAATGGTACCTAAATAAAATAGAAATATACCTGTTGTCCAGGAAACCCCCTGGAGTCCTGCACACAGAGCATTATATCTGATATAACAGTGGTGCTGTGAAATATTCATGTTGCTTATATATTCCTTATGAGTCATATTCTAAATTGTTGTGGCAGTTCACTGGCTGGTCATGTGTTCATTGGTAAGTTAGTTGGAGATCCGCATGCCCCAATATACTGCAAAATACTCTTCAAACCAGGATTCAGTGGCGAATTCCATTATTGAATTTATGAGCTATTTTATTTTTAAAAATAAATGATCAACTCATTTCCACCATTGCTCTATAATAGTTTAGTGGGATTAAGACAAAGGATGCAAGAGCAGCCAAATCTCTAGATGTATTCCATACGTTCAAGGCAAATTGGTGGCAAGATTCAGTGAACATGAATATTTTTCTATGACATTGGTAGGATTTAAGATTCTTTGAAACAGGATCCACTGGATAAATGTTATGTCTTCTGAGAATCTCTATAATATGCTGGCAATCAGAGTAGTTTACAAAAAGAATTTTTTGTACAAAATCACAAATATAAAGGTTTCTTAGATGCCATAAAGTCCCCAGCTTTTGATATAATTGCAAACAATTTTATAAAGTACATTTGTGAATAGTTATAAGGGACTTTTCCCAATGGATTAGAAATATTATAATAGGGACCAGGAGCTGGATAATGTATTTCATGTATTCATCCTGTGAAGTTATATAACAGATTTATTGTTTTTTTTAAAAGTTCATTTGGGACCAATTCACATTACTTTCATTCCTGTATAATTTCTACTTCACCACAGATGGGAATTGTAATGTGAATTTACTGAAAATTCTGCTAATTCCTTACATCAGCCTGGATTTTATAGAGTATGACAAATAATATCCTGGGAATCTGCCAGCTAGAATTCTTTGCATAAATTGATTATTACATTACCTGCTGTGACTGGTGGTTCCTTAGTGAACAATAGATAAAAATGGAGGGAGTAAATGTGTTTTGTGCTTTTTCTCCATAAAGATTCTATTTTTTTGTCTTTTCACAGTTGTGGATCTGAATTTGCTAAAAGAAGAAGTCAGATTGTATAGCTGCACCCCAAGGAACTTTTCAGTGTTTTTAAGGGAAGAACTGAAGCGGACTGATGTTATTTTCTGGCCCAGTTGCCTCTTAGTGAAGCGCTGTGGAGGAAACTGTGCATGCTGCAATCATGTGTGCAGAGAGTGCCAATGTATGCCTACTAAAGTCACCAAAAAGTACCATGAGGTATTTTCATTTAAATTGTATCTTGTTTTCATTTTACTTTTTTAGAGAATAACTTATCTCATACTCAATATTTTATTCTTTTTGAGCCTGGCACTAGGAACATTGAACACTAACTTTGTGTTAAAATCTATATCTCAGTTATTAAGGGGTAGTTAACCTTAAGTTTAGTACACCCAATCCTGGATTCAGTTTTGTATGGAATCTAAGACTTAACCAACTGATAATATCTCTGTTTCGGATAACGGATTTTTTCTGGATCTTCATACCTTAAGTCTACTAGAAAATCATGTAAACATTTAAATAAACCCAATAGGCTGGTTTTGCTTACAATAAGGATTAATTATATCTTAGTTTGGATCAAGTACAAGCTGCTGTTTTAATATTACAGACAATTAGGAAATCATTTTTAAAAATTTGGATTATTTCATTATAGTGTAGTCTATGGGAGATGACCATTCCGGAATTTGGAACATTCTGGTTAACGGTTTTCCAGATAACGGATCCCATACCTGTATTAATAATTTTTCAAGCATTAACCTGCTTAAGGATAACACATTTAAAGGAACAAATGCCAATAAATTAACCTACAAAATTAAAGATTGAGTTGGCAAAAATAAACTGGGTCTACAAGAGAAATCAATCGTTAATGCTTCTTGTGTAACAAAAGTATAATTATTGCAGCTCCCTGGTTATGTCCCGCTTGTGGGACCATCAAAACAAATGCCTAGTCTGTAGGGAAGCTCAAAATATAGATAAGGCTCAAATGTGTAACCTTTTCCGTTTATAAATACAGGAAAATATGCTATTTAAGTAGTGTCCTTCTGTGATTTGACAACAAGGTTTTAATAGTATCCATTTTTTTGTTAATATAGCACAAATACAGCACTGCAGTGGATACATATACAAGATATTACAGTTTACATATCCATGAAACCCGTTATCCAGAAATTTCCAAATTACAATAAGACCATTTCCCATATACGCCATTTTAATCATATAATTACATTTTATTTTTAAATTTGTCTCTGCAATATTAAAACAGTACCTTGTATGTGATCCCAACAAGGATATCATTAATCCTAATTGGAATCAAAATCAGCATATTGGATTTAACTAATGTTAAAATTATTTTTTAGTAGACATAAGGTATGGAGATCTAAATTATAAAAACCCCAAGTCCCAGGCATTCTGGATACCAGGTCCCATAACTGTACAAGTATTTCACCAGAATTGATGAACAATTACAATTGTATATTAAACTAGGGGAGATTGTGGATGCACACCTAAGGCTAATTTCAAAAAGTTTAAAGCCCTGTCTAAATGATTCAAGTAAATATGCAAGTGCATGTTATTTTGAAACAGGGTTTTTTTGTTACAAAGTTATGATCATAATATTGATAAGCCACCATACCACGTCAAGGTAAAACCCCACATGGTGGTCCCTAACTTATTTATCTTTAGTCATAGTAAAAAAGGAACATTACCTCTCTGTGTAGTAACAATTCTTTATGTAAACATCTCCAGTGCTTTGGTTTCAAACTCTGTGCTAAATCTTCCCCCGCCAACTGCTAAGCGGCTTTTAAGAGGGAGAGACTGCCTTAACCAACGCCCATTTTAGAAAAGTAGAAGTCAGGTGTTGTAATTAAAAACAAAGTAGAGTGATATGTGCAGTTGCACAATAGTGTGTATACATGTGTAAGTGAAATGTGAAGGTGTGTATGGTAGTGGTAAGGGAAAGTGTATGTGTATTTGGGAGTATGTATGAAAGTAAGCATAGAATGAAAGGGTGTAGAAGAGAAATAAATGAAAGACACAATAAGTGTGTGTGTACATAGAGAAGTGTCTAATGGGACGTTGGTTTTTTCACGGCTAGATCCTCCCATGCCGCTAGCATCTATGGCTTTTAAGGGAGACAGATTGCACAAACCAAGGCACAACAAGTGAGGGGGACCACCAAAAGTAAAAAGGGGCGGGTATGATCAATATTATGATCATAACTTTGTAACAAAAAAACCCTGTTTCAAAATTACATGCACTTGCATATTTACTTGAATTACTTAGACAGGGCTTTATACTTTTTGAAATTGGCCTCAGGTGTGCATCCACAACCCCCCCATAATACAATTGTATATTGTCAGGAAACAATGGTGGTGGGGGGGGTGTTGATGAAAGCATAGAATCTAAAAGTCATAGGAAATTAGACATACAAGGGTAAGGGTGAACATTGTGGTTGTAGAGGTCCTGTTGGATAAGACAGATATAGTGAAAACTGGAAAACCAGCAATGTGTGTGTGTGAATGAAAAGTAGAGGTGGGTGTTCAAGTTGCTGAGGGTTTAGTGACTGTTTGAAGGCCTGCAAGGCTCTGGGAGTGCCTAATGGTATGGGAAGTGGAAGTTCATAGGATGGGCGCAGCACATGAAAAATCTTGAATGCAGAATTAAAGGGGAGAGAATGAGGGCATATCTAGGGTTGTAGTTGTTGTAACTTCATTACAGTTGTGCAACATTGTTGAGTGCTTTGTAAATGAGAACAAGAACCTTAAATGGTTTGTGTTATTACAGGAACAATAATGACTTTTGATGAGATATCAAACTCACTCACAATATGAATCAAGAACCTGATTTTTTCAATATGTCTCACAGCTACCCCAAAATATGGTTACTTTACACCCTTACCACATGGTGAGGGTGTACTATTGCAACATTTTCATGAATGATGTTTGCTTTGCAGTGGTGTACAGTGCATATTATATAATAGTAGCTTTTATGTGAATATGAAACATTACTAAGTTAAATTATGGAATTGGGTGGACTTATGGATTTCTGTTTACACTCTACTTTTAGGTCCTTCAGCTAAAGCAAAGGAATGGGATGAAAACATTGCAAAAATCTTTGGCAGATGTCCCTTTGGAACATCATGAAGAATGCACCTGTATGTGCAAGGGTAACACTGGAGGATAAATCAAGTTGGAGATGCATGAGATTTTTATAAAACACACAGTAGCATGCTGTTTATACAGGAGCATGCTGTTTCTTAAGGAAGAACATTGGTTTACACTGTAAATTTGGAAGCTGGACTCCGAGCCTTGCAAATTCACAAAAGCAATGTGTCCAAATGAGAAGGAACTCTAGTTGCCTCCAGCTCAAAATGCTTCTAAAAGGTTTCCGATGCCCAGATTTGCCAGTAGGTTTAGCTGATGGAACTTTTATATGAATACAGACTAGTTGCCCACCCTGAAAAGAGAGAGACTTGCAGATGGGTAAAAGCTTCACAACGGCATCACATTTTAAGATAGTGGAATTCAACTTTTTTATTTTGAGGTCTGCTTTGAAAATCCAAACTGCATGATATAGTCTTACTTGTATGCTTCCATTTCAGAGGCAGGAACACATGAATTAAAAAACACTGAGATTGTTCCTTCTGGATCATCTTGTGCCCATTATTTGAACTTTATTTGCTAATGCAGTGTGTTTGGACCAATACGAAAACCAACTACCAAAACATAAACCGTTGCCATTTTCAATTAAAAAGTCATTTGGTTTTTGTTTTCTTATTTTCTGTTAATTTTGTACATTTTATACACTTTTGACATATGTATTCACATTTCTTATTGTCTTAAGTTTATCTATTTTTACTTAGGGTATTTAATGTGCTGCCTTTTTAAGCATTAGTTAAAAATTCTAACTTGTGTTATAGAACCCATCGAATGATGCTCGAACGTCATTATTTGTATATGGTGCTAAACAGTGAAGTAATGTGGGTTTTCAAGTTTTAAGAGTAAAATGTCAGATACAAAGAATATATTGGTACTGAACTGCTTCTTACAATACTCTTAAATGTATAATATTAACTTAATTATGGGTTTTGGAAGAACAATATGATCCTTTTTTTCGGTAACACAATAATACAATTTTGATTTGGTTAAGTGTTATGTGTCTCAAATGTTTTGTTTGTTTTTTTAATAAATTGGTCTGTACAATGTACAATGGAGCTCATTACAACAAAGTTGGAAAGGGGGAAAATACTGCAAGTCTGGAGGGAAAAGTTACTAGCCCACTTTATTTTTAATAAAGCAGATGTCAACATGTTTTATGTGTCAACTAGAAGTTTCTATCCTCACTGTCTCGTACAATAGTGGACATTTACTTATTTGCTCATTTTAGTGTGTGTGTGTCTTACAAACGTTGTTGTTACCAGGACAGATTTATTCTTGCAGTGAATTCAAAATTGCATCTGTCCAGTATAAGATATTTTAAAATCTAGAAATTCTAAATACCACTGATAGTTTACCTAAGAATCAATTTTGTTATATAAAGATATTTTAATTTTTTCCTTTGATGCTTTGATTACAAAACAAACTTTAAAAGGGGACCTGGCATCCTAATAAATAATTCCAGATTCTATTCTATTGGATTTGACAATCAAAATAAACTTTACTTACTCTAAATAAATTATTTCAATCTTGCTTCCTTCAGTCTTGAAATTCACAATCACAGCAAGCAGGCATTTGGAGAAACTGTTATCGTTGCATCATCCTAAAATCTTGTTTATGTGCCGGAATGGGGTACTTGATGCCCATGCCCAAGCACTGCACTGGCTATACAATTAGATAGTGGGGGGTGGTTGAGGAGGTGAGTGACATCTAGGAAGTGCAGAATGAAAAGTGAAAGAAATTGCCCTTTAAGGGACATATTTGTCAGAGATGAACAGAATCCTGGAGTTGGTTCAGAATTTGGATGAATCCCAGGCATTTTTGCAGTATTCGGATTGAGCCAAATCCTAAATATCTCAATAAATCCAAGGCCGGAATTAGGGGTAGACACAATAGACAGCTGCCTATTAAAAAACTTGATAGTGACTACCATCCATCCTGGCTTGCTCTAACTTCCAGTGAGGGTGAGCAGGAACAGTCTGTGGTGGGGAGAGGGGAAAAGAGAACAGAGAAAGAATGGAGGAGGGTTGCCGGTGCCAGCAAGGAGGTTATTGCCTCTGCCATGGGGGGGGCACTAGATTGGGAGCTACAGTAGGACAAAAGATGCTTGCCTTGGGACACCTAATCCAAACCCTATATATCACATGGCTTTAGACCACTAGACAATTGAACAGGAATTTTTTTTTCAAAAATAGAAATTTAAGATTTTTGTTCAGTTTGGTAAATTTGGTATTCAGCCTATTCTAAAATTCTACAGGCCTAATTTTTAAGAAAGGGTCAAAAGATAATTTTGACAGTCAATTCATGTACTGTACTTAGGCTTTTGGGATATTTCTGAAACAAGTTTGTGGATAAGAATTTTCTTCCGGCTGCTAGGGTAAAAAACCCAAAATACATATAGACAAATACAAGAGTCCTCTGCACTCAACCCATTATCAATATATTTAAGACAGAGACATTTTCTGCATACTGCTACTGAAAAATGTATTGTAAAATGTATAATGAAGCAATAGAATTTTTTAATGAATCAGATGAAAATTGAGCGTAGGACTGGCCAGATATGGGATGTAGCAGTATGCACAAAATGTCTCTGTCTTAAATATATTGATAATGGGTTGAGTGCAGAGGAATCTTGTATTTGTCTATATGTATTTTGTGGTCACAACCTCATTGCACCCCCGCCTAATGGTTTAAAAAATAGTGGTGAGCACAACTTTTCCTTGTTTGTTATAGTTTCCAGGTATCTACCTTTTTCTAACAAGTTAATCATAATTTGGTTAGTTGCATATACATCTTGATCTGCTGCTATTTTCTGGCACTGCATTCTCTCAGTTACCCACAGTAGGAAAAGAATTACAAGTATATGTAATATGAAGCTAACATTAGAGGGTTCATTAACTAATAGCAGGACAAGGTGCAAAGATGTAAAGGTACCTGCAATTACTGTTCGGCCTATGGCAGTCAGTAAAAAAAGGGCTGGCTTGTGTCTACCACTACTAGGATCTGCACCTCATGCTTGAGTTTTATGATCTCTTTGGGATTTTTTTAATTTTGTTATGTGCTTTTGTAGAGGTCAGTTAATGTATTTCTATTTAAACTGAATACAGATTTTGTACAAATGAGGCAAATTGGAAAATAATGTCTTGGTTACAAACACAAGTGCAATGCAATTGGTGCTTGCAAAATGCCAAATTTTTTACCCACAATGCAGCATTTTCCCCATAATTCCATCATAATTGAAGGTGGGTCGAGAACCTGTGGAATACCTGCAAAGCACTTTGGACTATGGAGGAATGTATTAGTTGTCCCCACTGAGGGTGGCCCGAGGGTACCGTTAGCTGCATTGAGGAAATACAGGTGGCCAGTTAAAAGGTGAAACAAACCTTTTTTTACAATGTAAAAGAGATTGAAGTGTGACATCACTTTTGCTTTGTGTAATATCACTTTTGGTTGGCGCAGCATTTACTGTAGGAGCAGGATGGGTGCAATTACATGGGCATAAGAAAGCAGGTACGTAGGTATGGGTTGGGTGTGGGTCTTGCATGCATCCATGTGGGCACACTGAGTACAAGTTTTGTTTTATGTGCAGTTTTATGGGGTCTTTGCGTGTGCGTATTGCATCATTTCCACTGGGGAGTTATTTATGGTGCTCAGAACACTGAATATTTTTCTAGGTGAAAGCCAGTTGCTATTTCAGATGCAGCATGTAGAAGGAATCCTGTAAATAATGTCTCCTCAAGGCAAATGCTGCATGTTGCCTCCACAAGACTCTCTTGCATCCATGTGCCCTATACCTTGCACCTCATTCAGCAATAAAACATTTACTGGCAACGTAAAGACGTGTAGTGAGGCACTTGTGAATAGCATTCAAAGTCATACAATTTCCTTGATGGGGCTCATGGCCATTTTTACAAGTGGAATGCAAAGTGAATTCAAATTGAACCTACTACCCTGCAGCCAAATAATAGATTGCTATGTCATTCAACAGGAAATATGCCACAAGACACAGATGAATGCACACCATTGGAGTTTAAAAAAAACACACCTGAAAGGAACACCTGTATCACTGGCCTTCTATCTCTGACCTGTAAATCTCTGCGCAGTCAGTGTGAGCATTGATTGGTGCAGCTTTTTGTTAGCAAAAGTAAAGCATAAAAGCTACTATAGCAACAAATGCTACTGAACTTACTGTGTCAGTAAAGAGGTTAGGCAATCTTATAATGTGATGATCCAGGTCTTCAAATTTGCCCACAAGAACTTGCCATTTTGGATCTGGAGCACATGCTCAGTATGCTCTGGGCAGCTGTTAAGAAGCTTAGCTTAGGGGTTGTTGAAAATCCATAAACACGAACTATGGCAAAAATCTAAATGTAATATGTTTCATCATACTGAAATAAGAAATGCTATATTTATAATCAATCAGATGTATTAGAGCTCACTCTTTTTTTAAAAAACCCAGAAATCCTGTCTCTCTAGTGATAGGCGAATCTGTGCTGTTTACCGCAAAACTTGCGAAACAACGAAAAATTAGCGAAACACATAATTTTCATGTGCTTCAATTTTGCAGCGAGCAACAACTTTTATATGTGCGACTATATGGTCCAAAGCATTAAACTCAAAGCATTATTCGCCCATCACTGAGGGGCACATTTACTAAACTCGAGTGAAGGATTTGAATAAAAACATACTTTGAATTTCGAAGTATTTTTTTGGCTACTTTGACCATCAAATTGGTTACTTCGACCTTCGAGTACGAGTTCGATTTTAAATCGAACGAATCGAACTAAAAATCGTTCGACTATTCGATAGTCGAAGTACTGTCTCTTTATAATTATACTTCGCCACCTAAAACCTACAGAGCACCAATGTTAGCCTATGGGGAAGGTCCCCATAGGCTTTCCTAGAAATTTCTGTTCGAAGGAAAATCGTTTGATCGATGGATTAAAATCCTTCGAATCATTCGAGTCGAAGGATTTTTCCTTCGATCTAATGAATTGCGGTAAAACCTTCGACTTCGATATTCGAAGTCGAAGGATTTAATTTCCAAGGTCAAATGTCGAGGTTTAATTAACCCTCGATATTCGGCCCATAGTGAATGTGCCCCTATGTCTCTCTACATGCAGGATTTGTGCCAAAGTCAGTTATTTGAGTGAGCTTTAGTTCATCTGCTAGTAAAGGGTGTCCCCGCTGTCATTTTGATAGCAAGTGTCATAAACAAAACCATGTAAATGTTAAAAAAAATACTGCATTGTTGGTACAAAACTGCACTTCATTTGTGGTTAGTAAATGATGCCTTATGTGTAATAGCTTGATTTGTTGTAGTTTAGTAAATAGCACATAAAAAAGCAGATACTGACTTCTATGTAGCCTCTCTGGACTAAATTTTTAGTCACTGACTTTTCCACATGATGTTGACTCGGAGCTGCCAAGTAATCAGTCAGCTGATGTATGTTGTTTATGGGCCACAACACTGCACAGCTGTTCCGGGGATGATTGTAAGAAATCATTCATCCATTTTTATGCACACTTTTGAGCTTACGCCTTATATTAAATTCCCCCATTTGGTTTTGTATTTTTTTTAAAAAAGGGTTCACTGTATTTTCTCCTTATTATAAGTTAATATTAAATATACTGTTGTTGTATTGTATCCAGCATTTTAAAATATCAGGCAGCCACATTCTTTCCATTATAACAGCCGGGTCAAACCTTTCTTTCTAAATATTTTATATTTCAGCTACCTATGTTAACAAGTCAGGATTACGCTAACAATGCTCAGTCAAACCAGAGTAACTGCCATGACAGTATTTACCTGGTGTTGTGGATACAGTGCATTATTTGAATAAATTCTTCAGTTACCATGTTCTGGCTGCTGCTAAAATCTGGGAAGTTTATGTAAACCTTTGCCTTCAAGAAAAATGTTTTTCTTTAGCTGACTTTACTTTGTTCAATGTTACAGCTTTATGTTAAGAAAACACTGTAATGCATCCTTTGTTTAAGTAGAATTTAAAGGCATAATATGCCTGTTTAAAGCTGCCTTTACCTTTATCCTTCATTTAGTGCTAACAAAAAGTTCCAAAAAACATTCAAAACGTATTATTCTGATAAATACTCTGAATATGAAAACCTTTTCAAATAAAACTCTTGCAACAGAAAGAATGTATACCAAATTTCAATTGTATCTGAAACAAATACATTGCACACATTGCTGTATGCATGATACGTTCTCTAAAGTTTCTTCAAATGTTTTTGGCGTTTTTAAACTTTGTTTATGATGAAACAAAATAATCATTCTTCTTTGACACCAAGGGGGTTATTTATCAAGGTCCAAATTTATCTCAATATTTCTTATATCCAACTTCGAGTAACTCTGACTTCCTGAATGGACCTTATTTACCAAGAAAAAAAAGCCCAAAAACATAGGGTCGACCAAAACTTCGGAGCTTTCCCCAAAAACTCTGAATTGTTCTGAGTTTTCCCCAAAAACTAAAAATTTTTCGTAGTTTTCTGATTTTTTTGCTCCTAATCCCCGAAATAATTGGATATTTGTACGGACATCAGCGCAGACACTGGGACCTTCCCCATTGACTTATACAGGACCGCGAAAGCTTTTAGATGCCGAATCGTTCGATTCGAAGGATTTAATCATTTGATCGAATGATTATTCCTTTGATCGTTTGAACAAAGTATTTGTGCAAAATCCTTTGACTTCGGTATTCAAAGGATTTTCATTCCCCAGTCAAATATCGAGGGTTAATTAACCCTCGATATTCGACCCTTGATGAATTTGCCCCTTAATGTACGACTACTCTGTCCTACATATTGTTTTTTAAATTTTTCACATGTTCGTGAGTAAATTAAATTTTTAGCATAAGAGCTAATATAGTGTTGGATCTGGTAGGTCTTACTGGTGGTGGCTGAAGTAAAAGATTGTGTCTTTTGTATGTATTTGCAAGTAATGCATTTTCTGGAACCGCCCCTTGTGTGTAACCATGTATATGGTGTATGCCTGGGTGTTAATTTATTACCCAGTGTTTCTGTTTTCCTAGACACAAATTTATATCCTTTTTTTAGGATTTTTTAGGATTTTTTACAAAATAATCAGTTAATAGTGCTCCTCCAGCAGAATCGTGCATTAAAAACGTTTTTCTAAAGAATAAACAGATTTATTTTTATTTAATTTTGAAATCTCACAGTCATGTGACTTGTGCTCTGATAAACTTCAGGCATTCTTTACTGAACAGCCCATCAACAGAACGATGGGAATGTAACAAGTGGTCTACTCAGGTCTAGGGCATGAGCACCCTTCCCATTGTTTTATGCAGTAATCTTATATACAATCCAGTAATTTAATTCCATTTAATTTGAGGCACATCCTATGAGGATCTCCAACATTGTAGATAGCAAACCACTCTCAAGCCATGTTCTCATCTGGTCAATGCTGTACAAAAACTTATTGTAATGAACCTTAAACTGTTAATCAAAATATCAGACTAGGATTAATCATCACCTTTTTCCATTCTACAGGAGTTCAGTTCTTGTGTTTCTTGTTTCAAGCAAGCCTCTTTAGGTTGTTTTGTTGCCTTAACAGACACGTCTGACCAGGTATGCAACCCTTCAGTCAAAATAGTAAATACAATGCAAAAATGCCAATAACAGCACCACATTGGGGCAAATTCACTAACCTGCGGAGTTGCACTAGCGCAGGCTTCGCCGCACTTCGCCGCACTTCACCAGGGTGCCGCTAATTCACTGAAATCCGAAGTTGCGCTCAGGGAGGCGAAAGGTAGCGAAGTTGCGATAGTGTTAATTCATCAAGCAAAGCAAAGTTACGCTAGCGATGCCTAATTTGCATACGGCGCCAAGTTATCGTACAATGGACGTATATGTAGCAGCAAATACATTGCACTACAAAAGGCTGGCAAAGCTTCATAAAATAAAATAAAGTTGTTATTTTGCCCTATACATGTGCCCTCTGTATAGTTTATGTGCCATATGTTAGGAAATGTAGGGGGGAAGGAGGGTACCCCCAAAAAAATGTACGATAGGCTGATCTTTTTCAGCCTATCACCCTTAAAAAAGGAAAGGACGCCAGCGTTTTTAGGGACTTAGAAAAAATGTCAGCTTTTTTTGAAGCAATCCCTATCTACTCTATTGCACTTCGCCTGGTCTGAGGTGGCGAAGGAAGTCTGGCACAAGAGGTAACGTTCAGTAAAATTAGTGAATTAGCGTAGTTACGTCCCTTCACCATAGCGCAACTTCGCCTGGCGTAAGGGTACAAAGGAGCACTAGAGTAGGTCCGCTTCACTAGCGAATTTATGTCAGCGCCCATTAGTAAATCGTCACGCTGGCAAATTTGCGCTAGCGTTAGTCGCTTTGCACTTTAGTGAATTTGCCCCAGTGAATTTGTCTCTACTTTTTGGAGAAAAACTCACAACCATTCAACCCTGCTTCCTGAAGTCATCTCTGCACTGCTGAAGTGGACTTTTTCTCATATCAAATCAAATAAACTTTATTGGCAGGACCAAATACATTTAACATTGCCAAAGCAGGTAGAGGGGGTAAAATGGGTGGAGTTAGAGGGGTAGTTTATGGGAGAGGAAAGTCCTGTCTCACTCAGTCTATGACAGTCCCTTAGATATTGTGCAGCTGTTGTTATTGTTAGTGCCTCTTCTCCCAGTAGGTTGTGGAGTTTCCTCTATTTGTTTATGGATGTGAAGTCTGGGATGTGTTTGCACTCATTCAGCTGTGCCTTTCTATCTGGTGCAGTCTTTCTTCTGTTACTCAGGCTAGTGATCCGTATGTGCTTGTCATTTGATTTAGGTCTGATCAGTTACTTTTTCTTGATGCCATCTCACATGCTTAGGTAAACCTTGCATTGTTTTGCAACTGATTTGCATACAAAAAAGTCACAAACATTTGAGGGTATTCTTGTTGAAATTCTGCCAAAATTTCAGCAGGGTGTTGAAATGTATGACTGCCAATGTAATTAGAATGTAACTACCGTATATACTCGAGTATAAGTCGAGTTTTTCAGCATCCAAAATGTGCTGAAAAAGTCTACCTCGGTCAGCGGGCAGTAGCCGAGATTGCAGTCACTTTTAATCATTCCTATACCAACAGTTCACTTGGGGAGAGACTGCAATATCCCACAATGCCCTCTGTTGGTTTTATGAAAGAATAACAGTGCGCCCTCTGTTGGTTATATCAAAGAATAACAGTGACTGCAATATCACACAGCGCCATCTGTTGGTTGTATCAAAGAATAACAGTGACTGCAATATCACACAGCGCCATCTGTTGGTTATATCAAAGAATAACAGTAACTGCAATATCACACAGCGCCATCTGTTGGTTGTATCAAAGAATAACAGTGACTGCAATATCACACAGCGCCATCTGTTGGTTATATCAAAGAATAACAGTGACTGCAATATCACACAGCGCCATCTGTTGGTTGTATCAAAGAATAACAGTGACTGCAATATCACACAGCGCCATCTGTTGGTTGTATCAAAGAATATCAGTGACTGCAATATCACACAGCGCCATCTGTTGGTTATATCAAAGAATAACAGTGACTGCAATATCACACAGCGCCATCTGTTGGTTATATCAAAGAATAACAGTAACTGCAATATCACACAGCACCATCTGTTGGTTGTATCAAAGAATAACAGTGACTGCAATATCACACAGCGCCATCTGTTGGTTATATCAAAGAATAACAGTAACTGCAATATCACACAGCGCCATCTGTTGGTTGAATAAAGGATTAACAGTGATGGCAATATCACACAGCGCCATCTGTTGGTTATACGAAAGATCAGTGATGGTTTTATGACACACAGCACTCTCTGCACAATTCTCTGTCACCATCAACTTTGCAAAGAAGTCCGGTCGATCGCTGGGGGAGTCTCTTTGGCGGAAGGTGCGCTGCTGGGAGACAGGGCTGTAGTTGTGTCTAGGCTTATACTAGAGTCAATAAGTTTTCCCAGTTTTCGTAGGTAAAATTAGGTACCTCGGCTTATACTCGGATCGGCTTATACTCGAGTATATACGGTATGTGTTCTAAATACTTGTTGGACTTTAGAATTTGAAACATTTGCAGTGTCGGTAGACCGTAGTTCTTTCTCTTCTGGCTAACCTTCCTATAGAAATATGATCATGAAAATTCCCATTTAGTAGAATCCTTTTCATCATTCATTCAGATGATCTCATTTTGTTTTTCAGAATAATGACCTCTCGTGGCTCTCAAAAGCCAGACATTGTGAGCTAAAAGAACAGCTGAAAAAATTGGCTAGAAATGACTCATGTCATTACACAACGTATGCATCATGTTTAGTGTAGGTGTTCTTGGAATAAATTGTCCCTATTAGATTTAATAAAATCAGTAGTGCAAAATAGTAGACAGGATGAACTGTCGGCTAAAAACTGTAATTTGTATGGATAGTTAACCCTATAAAGTTGTCCTGACTTCTCCTTTGGTAGAACATTCCACTGAACAGATTACGAATTTTATATTTTTAAAAATGTTTGGGTCAGAAAAAAAATCAACATTTTGTCTATATGGATTGCTTTCACATCTTCCTCCAAAACAGATAACCAAGAAAATATTATAGGGTATTAGTGGTTAGCGATTTTTTCCCCTGCCACGGATTCGCTGAGAAATTCTGCATTTCGCCATCTGCAAATTTTTTTGCGGAACAGAAAAATTGGCTGCAACAAAAATAGTCAGAGAGACCAAATGTCTCAGAGACAAAAAAGATAAAAAGACCCATTGACTTTAATGCATTTGGACAAAAAAGGCGCAGAGACAAAAAAAAAAAACTCCCATTGACTTTAATGCATTTGGAGTGAGGAAAATGATTGCGTGCATAAAAAAAAATTTAACGTCCTTGGATTGTAAATACTGAATTTTAATACGTTTCCCTGACCCCTAAAAGTTTTGCCCCATTTTGAAATACTAATTTCAATGTCCTTATTGTTCCATTTTCTAAGAATTTCAATTTATTTTCAGTATCACTCTTCAGCTACAGGTTCTATAATATGGTAGTTGCTTGGAAAGTAAATCATCACATATCCAAAAACCTCTTTCATAGTTTTGGTTTGATTACCTGTTTTGCATTGTTTTTGTAATTAAATCATGGCTTATTGCTGTTCCTCCTCCGCATTACACTTTTTCTTCTTGTGTAACCCATTGATTCATGATGTCTGTTCACAACAGACACGAGTCAATCTTTGGCAACCTCACCATCTTTGGTTCCAATTGCTGCTGTAAATAGGGAACAGCACCGCTTATCATTGTCTCATGCTTTCCATTTGCTTCCCAAAACAGTATGACTGCGCATCATAAAAGCTTTTTACAACATTCATATAATGCCTGCCTAATTACATAATTGTAAGCTTTAATATAGTGTAAATTCTATACATATCCATATATTCATTTTCGCCCATTATTTGCAATATATAAATGCTGCTTTAATCAATAGATTGATTGATAGCTTAATTAAATATTGCTGGATGCTATATACAACACAGTAACCCACTGTCCGGTTATTGACTGATTTTCTATTCATGCAGTGAAATCAACTGGCTACTCTCATTCATTCACAAAAGAGTCCATTCAATAAGTGAAATGCATTGTTGTCATTGATTGACAACAATCATACATACAGGAATTAGACACAATGCTAATGTGAATTGAAAGCACCTTTAATCGATATTATTTCTGAGGCTGAATGTTCTTAGTGTTTTTACAGGTACCCATGAAAGATATTTTTGACTTTTCATTGTAATTGTAGTTTGCGGTCAGAAAAAAGTATCTATTGAAGAAAAGCAACTGTATTTTGAGTATTTTTGAAAGCAAAATTATAATTGACTTAAACTAAAAATCCCCAACTTGTAGAACATATATACTTACAGAGCTACTATTACTCATGCTGGGATAAAAAATAAATAAGTCAATTATAAACCTGGATCTAATTGAAAAACAGCACTCCCATAAAATTACAGTTATAAGACACCTTGGGGCAGATTTATTAAAAAATTGAAGTGAAAATTCGAATTAAAAAAATTTGAATTTCAAACAAATTTTTGTGTACTTCGACTAGGGAATAGTCCAAATTCAATTTTGAAAAAAAAAATCGAAAATTAGAATTTCCATATAAAACTTATTTCGACCATGGTTTGGTAACAAACTAATATGCCACTAGTGGAAAGAAATTACCAGCTAATATAACTCTAAAAAGTAATCACCAATAATAATAGCATTAGTAATAGTAAGGTGTACAGCTCATATATACTGAAATCACATGATAGAACACTTTGGATCCTGTATGTACTCAGGCTCTTGGTTGTTATGGTGCAACACTAAAATACATTAAATAAATTCAAAGGCTAAACAACGCTAAAAACAATTCACTTTCCTGGCAGGGAATAAATATAACCAGAGATCTCTCTCAGCCAGCATATCTCCAAATAGTTGCAATTCACAACACTGCACAATATCTAAGATGGCGTTGGGTACAGTTGGTGACCAGGGGCTGCGTTCAAAGATCTCGCACCAACATCTTGATCCTCTACGCATTTCGTGCATTGTTCGCTTTCTAAAGAAACCTATTCTTGAAAACATTTTAGGAAATCCCCAGGTACATTATTATTAATGACCAATCACAATGGTTCCATTAAACGTATTTAGGTAAGTGTTAACGGAAAAGGTACCATGATTCTTATTGTGGCAGATGTAAATTTTTCATTTTTTGCTTTGCTGATAAGAAGTGATGCTTGCGCCCACCTCTGTTTAAGGATGGTTGTTCCGCTTTGGCATAAATGGCATTCTTCACTCCTATTTCCATGGAGCGTTCCTTTTCCTTTAGATGTAAACAGACATCTGAGTTGTGTCCGGATAATTAACCTTTCTATGTTGGGCTATTCGCTTAGGGAGCAGTTGTTTAGCAGTTTTTATATATAAAAACATGTCTGTACCATGAGTTCACCTGTGTCTCCCATCCCAGCAAACCTTTACATGGAAGAAGTGGAAAGGAGAGCCTTGATCATTTTCAAGGGAACAGCATTGAATCATTGGTTCAGATATGTAGATGATACCTGGTCAAAATTAAAACACATGAGGATCCAGCCTTCGCTGAACACATAAACTCGGAGGACAAAAACATTGCAAAGAAAGACAGCAAACTGGCATTTTGGACTGCGCAATATACATTAATGGGTGGGGGGCTGAATACTGATCAGTATTTGCTGTTTGATTCCCACTAGTTACTTTAGACTTAACTTTACTATACTGATTATCAAGACCTAGATTAGATTAATAAAATCCAGTTTGTAAAGAGCCACTTGTATAATTTGCTGCTGTTTGGTTAGCCCTGTCACAAAACATGTTCTTTGGCATTTTATTAATGCTATCTCCATTTGGCAGCAATGTGAAAAGAGTTTTTCCATGGCTATTGTAATAGGTCTCGTTTTTTTTGCAGAAACTGAACAACCTTCACAAACAAAAGGTCTCAAGGATACTGGTTATATTAAAGCAAAATCCTTCATAATGACAGATGCATTATTTAGAATGGCTTAACTGAATCCCCCGAGGTATTCAGTCTCTTGGACCGGAATTAGTATTATGATTTGCAACTAGACATTAATCATTTGTGAACTATAAAACAACAGGCCCTTAGAAATGCTGACAAAATAGCCTGATATGTCTGAGGATTGGAGTTGTGCTTGTAATTGATAAGGAATCATTCACAATGCCCAACACAATGTGCAAAGTGTGTTAGGCAGTGCTCCATTCAAATGAGATGGGCGAGGGATGGCACGCAGGCTCTAAGGCAGTAGAGTATATCGACCATTATATGCCTAACACCTGCAACATCACATTAATTAATATCATATTAATATAATCACATATTAAATAAATTAAGTGGAAGAATTTGACCCTTGCTTCACCTACTATGACCCCTTCCCTTTCTATGGTTTAAGTGTCAAAGGTTATGGGAAGATGGTAATGTATAAACTGGTTAATTTTTACCCAGTTGTTCCCAATATATCACTGAGATGTGTTGTCAGAAAGGAATAACATTAGGAGGAGGCCCAGACTGTCAATCTGTGGATTGTAGCAAATGCCAGAGGGGCTGCTATAAAATGCCATAGACAGTCACTATTTAGTGGGCTGTTGGGTTCTAGTGGGCTGATCTGGGCCTCTGTGTGATTAAAATGCCAGGGCATTTTAAATCCCTGGCTAGGCCTGAGTGGGATTTCAGAATCCTTCATAAAAGTACCCTGGTGGATTATGTATCAATGTGTACACAAAAAAAATGGATGTTTATGTCTTTTTTCCTGCATGACCCTAAGCCAACTCAATAAAATTCTTCTGTCACTAGTATCGGTTACTAGAGACCCCAGTCTTATTGTTTCAGTGCCCAAAATGACTGGCAGAGAATTGCATAGATGTGGCCATTCAACTGTTTCAATGGAATCTATCTGATAGTTTCTGCCACTAGATACCAGTCTTACTTTTGCAGCACAGTGAATATATTTGCCGTGTAAGTGTTTATATTTATAAATCTGGACAAGATTGGTATATTTAATGTGCAAACATAACTGCACATTTTTATTCATGCTTTGCTTGTCCTTAAGAGCTTTTTAAATATAGCATCATCAGAAAATACGAATATCTATGTGCACACTCTGGGGCAGATTCATCAAGGGTTAAATTTTGAAGTAATGGGAGTATTTTTTGAACTCCAATTACTTCAAAATTCGAATAAAAAAAGACCAACTGAAATTTATTTCAAAATCCGAAGTTTTTTTTTCTTCGGGTGAATAGTCTGTATTCGATCTAATTAGAATCATAGGAATTGAAGTAATAGCACATTCGATCAATTCGAATTTTCAATGTCCACCAATTGACTCTTAAAGGAAAACTATACCCCCCAAACAATGTAGGTCTCTATTAAAAGATACTGAGTAAAACAGCTCATGTGTAAAACCCTGCTTCATGTAAATGAACCATTATCATAATAATATACTTTTTTAGTAGTAGGTGCCATTGGGTAATCATAAATAGAAAATTGCCATTTTAAAAAATAAGGGCCGCCCCCTGAGATCGTAAGATTCACTGTGCACACATACAAACCACATGTATGGTCACATGTAAGGTCACATGAGCCAATTAACAGACAGAGTTCTGCCTTTTGCTTCCTCACTTCTTCCTGTTACAGTTAGTGTTGTAGTATTTCTGGTCAGGTGATCTCTGAGGCAGCACAGATAGAGTCACGAAATGGTGGTCCAAGGCAAGAGATGTAAAAGGGCAATATTTATGTAAATATATATTCCAGTTTGGTAAGATTCTTTAATATGTCATTCAATTTGATATAAACTATCTGTTGCTTAAGTATTCACTTTGGGGGTATAGTTTTCCTTTAATAGGTTGTAGGAGGTCCCCCATAGGCTAAAACAGCAATTCGGCAGGTTTTAGATGGTGAATTTTTAAAGAGACAGTAAATTTTTTTCAAATTTGAATCAAATTTCGACTATTCCCTAGTCAAAGTACACAAAAATTATCTCGAAATTCGAATTTTCACTTCGACCTTTGATAAATCTGCCCCTCTGTGTTCAAGTTAGATCACAACTTTGGTGGCAGTAAAATAATTTGCTCCACATTTAAAAAAAACTGTGTATCTATATTCGCACAATTACCATCAACCCTGAATTTGCCCGCAACGACCACGCACAGTGGCTACATTCACACAAACACCCATCTTATTTGCAAGCCATTTGGGAATATATCTTACTGCAACTCGACAAAAAGGAAAGATAGGCACAACAATGTAATATTTAAGAGTTTAGGGGAAAACATGCATAAAATACATGCACGAATAAATGTGTGCCGCACAAAGTTTATAATTAATTCTCTCTTTAGTGGAGCAGCAGATTTTGGCCAGAAAAAGCTCAATTTTATTCATTTACACCTCAAAAACATAGCCTGCACCCCCTATATTAATCATTTTTCAAAGTGCATTGATAAATACAGTAAACATTAATATAAAGCTTAGAATGTAAATTTAACCTAACACCAGTTTTCAAGACAAAATCATTCTTATTGTATACAAAGCATGCATGCAAAACTAACACATACTTATATTGAAGTGCAACAGACTCTACACCACAGTATAGTTCAGTTTACATAAATGTCTGGTCTCTAAAACAAATCCCCCCTGGATATTCTTTGTCTCTGGTATGTTTGTAGCAGTTTCTGTGTGTTAGTGTACCCCTACACCCATACAGAAACACATTTCAGAACTATTGGAGGTTTCTCTTGATAACACTGAAGTCTTCATATTTAAATACAGTGGTATAAGATGTAACCATACAGCTTATAAATGCATAATATTATTCCTTAGTAATGCCATATTTATGCAGTTCTGGCTTTGGGACTTCCACCTTGGTGGTCCTTCTTAAAACAGCCTGGGTATTAGTTTCAATGTGCAGCAGAGCTTAACACTTGGTAATTTCATGTTAATTCATTATAAAGCACATGGGAATTTACTAAAAAAAATAACTGATTTATATGTCACTCTTCTACCACATGACCCCAAGATTTACTGCAGCTGAAATAGCGACCCCTGAGTGCAAATTTTGGGGGCAAAAAAAAAAACTAAGCCAACTAATCAAAAGTCCCAAAGAGGTGACATTTGTTTTTAATCTACTGTATGATCTCCAGCTCCAGATCCCATATACAAGTAAAAGAACCCAACCTTGGGACTATGATGTAAGCCTAGCTAAGAGTCACACTAATAGTTGTATCACCATATAATACACAAAAGCCATGAATATCCTGTAAATTATATCCTTATAAACGGTGAGTTCTGATGTCATCAGTTATAAACGGTGAGTTCTGATGTCATTTCTGTCACATGACTCAATGAAATTTGTGTATTATAATAAATAAAGTACCCCCAGTTGTAAAATATGAGGATATTAGAAGTTGCCTCGGAGTTCCATGACCTATATAAAAACACTCGGCCTTCGGCCTCGTGTTTTTATATGGTCATGAAACTCCTCGGTAACTTATAATATCCTTATATTTTACAAGAGGGGGTACTTTATTCACTATATCAATTCCGCATCCCCTAGCAAAAAATCCTTCCAATAACTCAAATATTCAACCAGAGACCAACCAGTGCTAAAAGGCTTGTAATTTAACAACATGAACAAAGTACCAGGTCTATTAATCCTTAGTAACCAATAAAAGCTGAACCAACACAGAATGTCCTGTATTGTTGAATTTATTCAATTATTGTCAAAAAGTGGGACTTCTTCCTATGTGAACTGGGCAATGTCTTTATCTAGGGTATTATAAAGTTGCATATACTGATAATAAAGATTGGGGGATTATACTGGCAAAACATGGATTTCATCAATACTAGATTGGACGTTTTGTTTTAGAGGTGTTATAACAGATTATTGTTCTAAAACAACACACAACTTGACTTTTCAGAGTTAAATAAAAATTGAGCACCAGTAAGTATAACTTGTGCATCGGAAAAGCAATTTAATCTTTGGGACCTAGAACTGTGACTTTTTATAAAGTACATTTAAGTAAAAAAATAACAAGCATGACACAGATGAACCACCCTGATGGCTGCGACATCATATAGTGACATAGTTACAAGTTTAACATTAGATGAATTCTGGTACAGTTATGGGATCCATTCTCTGGATATCTGTTATCTAGAAAACTTTGAATTACTCACTTATCCAAATAATCAAAAAAATTTTAAAAAATGTTTCCTTTTTTTGTAATAATTAAACAGTACCTTTTACTTTATACAAACAAACATATCATTAATTCTTATTGGAGGCAAAACCAGTCTTTTGAGTTTATTTAATGTTTAAAGGATTTTATAGGAGACTTAAGGTGTGAAAATTCAAATTACAGAAAGATCTGCAATCCAGAAAACCCCAGGTTCACGAGCATTCGGGAATAACAGGTCCCATACCTGTACCAGATTCACCCAAAAGCTGTTCAGCCCTTTCTTAGAGCAAACACAAAATAAAAAGAAGAGGTGTGAATTTCTTAATGGCAGCAGGGGGAGATACATGGGCTACAATTTAAAGTATGCTAAAAGAAATTAATCCATATACTAAGGACATTTTGCCGGAAAAGAATTTAGTGAAAGCAAATGGTAAACATTTAATATACTATGGGGTGTATTTTAATGGAGGGTGGGGGCTACATTTCTAATATTGCTACACTACAGGGGTTATTTATTAAACCTCAATTTTTTCTGGTCTGGGTTTTTGAATTTTTCAAGATTTATTATTCCCTAACGCTACAAAAGCCTGATTCCGAAAATCCAGCAACTCAAACCTGTCTAGGTCATGTATAAGCCAATGGCAGATGTCCCTATCCTAATTTGAAGATATTGTGGTCTTCGCTGGGTTTAGCTTGATAATCCAAAAAAATCGGGGGTTGTGGGAGATAACAATCGATTCGGGAGTAAAATCTGAAAAAATTGTACGATTCGGGTTTTCGGCTCAATTTTATTGAGTCTTTCCTGCAATCTGATTTTTTCAAGTTATTTTAATGATAAATAAGGTAAAATCATGGATGGGAGTTTGGTAGAGCTTTCTTTTTTTTAAAAATGCGATAAAATCGGATTTTAGTAAATAACCCCCCCAAGAAATTAAGAAAATGTATACATGTAGAATAATACATTTGCACAAAAACGGGAACAAAGTTGTGCACCAAACACTTGATTGCACTAAATAAGAGCTGTTATCAGTCCACTCACATACATGGAAAGTGCTGCATTGTCTTTCCAGGATTAAGGCAGATGCCCAATCTATTTCTGCATTGGATGTATTAAATGGCTATAGACCTAAAAGCTTAATGTGATATAATTTGATAAAGTGGACAGAAGCACAGTTGTTGTTTTAGCTAGACACAGAGTCGCCAGACCCATTCCATTTCCACAGAAGATAATCTTCATCTCACACTGGGAATATTTCCATAGCCTGAGCTTTATTACAGGTGAGTGGCGTGCCCATTACAGAGAGCACTAAGATAATATTTTGGCGATGCAAGACGAGAAAAGTGAGGTGACGCTGATCCGTTTATTGCCAAAGTGAAGAAGAGAAATACACAAGGACTGAAGTCTTCCACAATTATTTAACTTACTGGACAATAAAAGTATAATCTTCTTTTCTCTTTTGTTCTTGTTAGTACAACATTTCTCTGATTTATTATACCATTCCCCTTGTGCTTATAATAGCAGAGATACGTTATTACGTCTCTCTGGAGTCTGTAAATATTGTTTTTCATAATGAGAAAGGTTTATTTACACATACTCTAAAAAATTGCCTTGCGTTAATTTTTAAAACAATTTATAGCTGAGCCCGTAACATAAAAGAAGAGCGAACGGCAATTTTTAGTTATGCTAAGACCTGTTGCCTCGTTTCAAGTTGTAACTGCATCACTCCGGCCACCCACACTGCAGAATTGTTTAGCCTTCAAGATAGTGTGTTATACAACAAAGGAATATTTCTATCATCATCACATAATGTAACATGGATCATTTCAAAGCTGATGACAATGTATCCCAGTTAAATGTCTCTTCCTTCAAAACGGGACCTGTTTATGTTTATAGAGAGACCCTTTTAAAGAGTGCTGCTGAGTTTAACCCTTACATTTAAAGGGATACTGATACATTTGGAAACATTTTATAAGACCATATTTTCCACACTGGGGTTCATTTACCAACACTGGGCAAATTTGCTAGGACTTTTAGGCTGTTATTCTGTAATTAGGGCATATTTGAAACCCAAAAGATGGGGGATAGAAAACATCTCATGTTTAGAATGCAGCAATGGCTGTTTTAATGTATCTTTGGGGCAGTCTGAAGCCTCTGCAGCAATAGTATATTCCAAAGATTTTAGCCAAATGTTTTCTTGTCAAAGAGACAAAATGCAGTACAGGTATGGGACCTGTTATCTAGAATGCTTTGGACTTTGGATAAGTGATCATTCTGTAATTCTTTAAGGAACATATATATTAACATTCAAATTTCTATTTTTTTCCTCTAAAGAATTGTTTTTTCTAAACACTATACACAAAGCTCTAATAATTTAAGATTTATGAAGTTTAAAAACCACTAATACACAACATTGCAATTAAAAGCAGTTGAGGTTCCATAGAAGTCAATGGCGCAGATTTACTAAAGGGTGAATTGTCGCCAGCGACCGCTTTGCAGCACTTCGCCAGGAGCAAACTCGTTACCACTACGCTAATTCACTAAAATGCGAGGTTGCGTCCTGGGTGCCGAATGCTGGTGACTTTTTGCTACTGATATTTCTTCAGTGCGACCATTTCATATTGAAGATTCGCTAGCGTTCATTTATGCCTAGGAATCTTACGCTTAGGTCAACTTGACTAAAGAAAGCACATAAAAGTCGTATATGTGTCTTTTTTAGAGATGTTGGTATAAATGCTTGAAGTGGCCACTTTTTATTATTAATAAAGACATAAAAGCTCTTCTTATGCCCTAGACATAAACCCACCCTAAGATATATGTGGCATGCCCCTCAAATGTGTTAAAAAAAATTTAATAGCTCTGACTTTTGAAGGCAATCCCGCTTTGAAAATAGAAAAGTCACCTTTTTTACACTTTTTATGACTTTCCAGGGTACAGGATATGATGTCACAGACATCAGATTGAGGAAGATATAGCATCGTTTCAGCAGTTTGCCTGGTCTGAGGTGGCGAGGGAAACTCTGTCAAAAGAGTTAACGTAAAATCCGCAATTTAGTGTATTTGGTGAGCAATGACCATTCGCCAGACAATAAAGTCGTCCAGCGGTAGAGTGGGAACAAAAGCTAGCGATCGTCTGCACCTGTTAGTAAATCAGCAATGTCCCTGTGGATGTGATTTCTGGCTAAGTCACTAGCGTTAGCCACTTCGCCCTTTAGTAAATCTGCCCCAATGAGAGTTGCGCTGATCCTATTGGACCTTTTTTTAAGCCATTCAGAATTTTAGAGGTTTTTGTATTTTTTTTCACTAGTAATTGTGTAAAAAACAAAAAAAATTGAGGTTTTAAGATTGTGTTTATGTATAACAGAGATTTTTTTTTTTTGTAAATGTAAATTATTTGAATAAAATGGAGTCTATGGGAGATGGCCTTTCCATAATTTGGAGCTCTCTAGATAATGGTTTCCAGATAAGGAAACCCATTTCTGTATCTACAAATATATATTAATAGATTAGTTAAAAAAAAGAAAAAAATATATATATATATATATATATATACAGTATAATTGTATTAAGTTACTTCTAAAAAAAAACCCAAATATTAAAAAATAACAGTGTCACTTTAGTATACTATTACCTGCACAAATGTACATATTGTTATGAAGACATGGTCAATTGTGTGGATTCAGAGTACAAACATTTTGCAGGACTATTCTTCAGGTTATGAGTTTTTTGAGCAGCTTAGACATTTGGAAAGGTTCCATACATTGACCAACAAGCTGTTAACTTGTTCCAGATGGGCAACTTTTGCCAGCCTGTGTATGGCCAAAATAAGCGCTATGTAAAACTGACCCCACTATGGGCATTTTTTGGAATAATAGAACTACTAATTTATGTTCTGCATACAATAATGAGCCAGATCTAGGTATAAAATCCCTTTCCAAAAAAATCTATTAATTTACGAGGTATAAAAAAACCTCACAAACCTCTAAAACTTGACCTTTGATAAATAACCCCCCAAGTATCAGAAATCGATTATATAAGCACTATATAAAGTCATAACATAATACTCAGATGACAATTCCAAACTGACACACATGGACATTTACACAGGCCATCTGGGTTTTGTTGACTTCTTTACCACGACCAGAATTGCTAATGAAATATAATTCTTCCACGCTGATATCATACAGATTCCTGAAGTCTTTGAACAGCTGTGGTCAAATCTTCAGGCATTAGGCTTGTTTCTCACTGCACAGATTTTTTTTATACTATACCATACAATACAGATGAAGGTACAGCAAGTGAAGGAGCCCTGATGAACATTCAGTGGTATTTTAGCAAAAAAATTAGACCACTGTATGCCTTGATAATGTAATTCCAAAAATTATAATTTTTCCATACTGATCCTTTTTTCCACTCCATATTTTCAAAATAAGTGCCTAGTGAGGCATTCTCTGGAAAGAAATTGAATTTTAAAAGGGACACCTGACTCTGCTCTCTTGAATTGACTGAAAGTAAGGCAAATTTATCAGTGTCGGACTGGGGTAGCTGGGGCTCACTGGGCTTTCACCTCAGGGGTTCCCGCCCCACCTGCTAACTTTTCTGCACTCATAAACAACACTGCCAGCCAGCCTACACCTCCCCTTCCCCCCTATGGGCATGTCACGTTCCTCTTACTTGCAGCCATGAGGGGGTGAGAGAGGAACACCCGAGGTTACTGTTTCTGAGCAGGGAACCCTGTAATTTATGAATGTACAGTAGCAAATAGTGCAAAAGGATATTTTTCTGATTCAAATTGCCATTATTTTCCCTACAATGCAACTTCTGAGAATACCAGCATCGATTTGGCCAGGTGCTAAGTCATGTTTGGCACAATTGTTGGTGCTTCAGTTATGGAGCTTCAATATACATGGTATACAAGTAATCATCCAAGCCATTCTTAAAGGCATTAACTGAATCAGCCATCACAACATCACCCGGCAGTGCATTCCACAACCTCACTGTCTTTTCTGTGAAAAACCCCCTACATTGCTTCAAATGAAAGTTCTATTCTTCTAGTCTAAAGGGGTGGCCTCTGGTACGGTGATCCACTTTATGGGTAAAAAGGTCCCCTGCTATTTGTCTATAATGTCCTCTATTGTACTTGTAAAGTGTAATCATGTCCCCTCGCAAGCGCCTTTTTTCCAGAGAAAACAACCCCAACCTTGACAGTCTACCCTCATAATTTAAGTCTTCCATCTCTCTAACCAATTTAGTTGCACGTCTCTGCACTCTCTCAAGCTCATATATTTCCCTCTTAAGGACTGGAGTCCAAAACTGAACTGCATACTCCAGATGAGGCCTTACCAGGGACCTATAAAGAGGCATAATTATGTTTTCATCCCTTGAGTTAATGCCCTTTTTTATGCAAGACAGAACTTTATTTGCTTTAGTAGCCACAGAATGACACTGCATTTATATTATTTTTGCCAAAGTGCATAACCTTGCATTTATCAACATTGAACCTCATTTTCCAGTTTGCTGCCCAGTTTTCCAGCACTGCAAATTGGCAGCATCCTGCAACCTGGCAGAAGTCAGTAGTGTCTATTGACGCAATACACTAGTTGAATCCTGGAAATACTGCCATATCCAGTAGTGATGTGTGGGTCAGGAAAAACTCAACCGACATCCACCTTAACTCATAAAACTTTTCCATTCTACGACTCGCACTCAACCACAACCTCCACATCAGAAAACACAGCCACTAAAGTATTGTAGTGCCCCAGTGTGACTCTCATCCAACTAACACCCGCCATTGACACCCAGAATTCAGCCCGAATGAGAGGATTGTACTTAAAGTGTGCTTTTTCAGAAATTCTCTCCCAAGATTCATAAGGGGTCTAGTGCCATATGTAAAATTACTCTAATTTCTGTTAATAGTTACATAAAAAATGTTTTATATTATAGCATGGTTTAAAAGTGCTATCAGAATAAAAAGTGTGAAACTGAAAACATATGCTTTCATTATATAAAGTATGGTTTTGGCAAAAAGGTTTTATTTTGTTTCTAAAAAAAAAAGTTTTGTGCTACAGGGTGGTGTATTTTCTTGTTCCCATGTGGCTGTGTGCACTTCCTGTCTGGCATAATTAGCAGTTCTGTTTTGGTTCATGGACTCCAGATATAAACTCAGAATCAGAGTGAGGGTTTCACATGACAGGACTAATTACCCTTAACCTGAAAGGCTTATTGTTATTTATTTTTATTTACTACGCAGCTGTCTGGAGAGGTCTATGTACAATTCAGTTAAAAAAGTTGAAGTGATTAGAACTAATCAAAGGCACAGGAAATAAAATAACTACATTTTCAAAATGCATAACGATATAAAAAAATATGTTGGACTTCTAAAATGGCAGCAAATAACACAGTAACATAAAAGCTATGGTAAAAATAATATATATTCAAAAAAGGTGGTTACTTGATATTGTATTAGAGACCTAAAATACAAGTTATTATTAGCATACTGTTTATTAAGTGGAATATGTATTTACTGAATTACTTTAGGCTTTGTCAGATGTGGCATTTTGACCCCCTGCTATCATTAGCCGGAAAACAGTGGTGTTCAATATACCCCCCTCATCATATCGTTTCCCAGTAGTCTATGGGAAACTCTAAACCTGAAGCACATGTAACTCTAATTTGGCTATACAGTATTAGGTTACGTATGTCCAATTAGAGAACAACAGAGCATCGGTTACATTGGACTCTAACACACAAGGATGGGCCTTCACTATGTAGAAGGAATGAAGGGGAGGTGTAGTGAAACTACAACTCAGGCTACAGTGTTTAAAAATAAAATAAGGATATGACACTAGCAACAGATTTAGCACCCAACCTGTGGCTGGCCTTTCTATTATGCAAACAGAACCAGTGAGCACAAGTTCTGCATACACCTCTGTTTTACCATCAGATGCTTATAGCCAAAAACTGGAAAGGTATTCCCCCAAAAATGCATACTTAATAAGTTATGGTGGACAATATAGATGGAGAAACTCACAGCAGCTCTCAATAATACTCTTCGCAAATTTTAAAAAGTGTGGAACATTTGGCTATTTAGGGAGGGACTTTATGACTCATCAATGGCTACAACAAATATGCTCAACTGCACTCAAATTCCCCCCCACCCCAATTTTCCCAACTTTACCCACTGTCCCACCCCCCTTACCCCCCCCCCCATTTGTTTGGACAGTCGGGGCCATATAAGTTAAACTAAAAAATCACAGCAAAATAAGTGAAACATCAGGCAATTGTATTGTTTAGAACAGTGATCTTTATTAACCATGTAAATTAGCGTTTGTAACATATAGTACGTCTCTCTAAAAGCTACATTCAATAAAAATAAAGTTAAAAAAATTAAATTAGGATGCCAGGAGGTTCTGCCAGCAAACAAAAAAAAACAGCATTTATTGTCCAAGACAATTCCACAGGGTTAATACAAGATGTACAGTAAATGTCAGGACAGTTCGGAACAGAGACAGCATGATGTGACACCATGTGGAGATAGCTGGAGAAAGGTTCACCATCTAGGTTGTCAATGCCTCACGTGGTCTGGATCCAATACAGCAGAAATGGATCAGGGAGAATAATCTAAGCCTAATTCTCTATTCAGTACTGTGGTCCCCTCAGTTAGGCAAGCAGAGTCTAGGGGAGCAAGCTCCAGCTATTAATCCTTGTTGGAGCACAGGCTGCTCTTTATATCTAGATCTCTCTATCTCATTTTTCTAGAAAATGCTATTACAATAATTAACCTGTCACTGACTAAAGTCTTGTTCACTTTCACTTAAGGGGTTGTCCCTTTAGGGCAGCACAGCTTTACTTGGGCCTTACTGATCCCAGTCTCCCAGGAGCACATTCAGCTGGCTCAGCAACTCAAGGCTAAAGAGGAAGATCCACCCATAACCAAACACTATATTAAAGTGCGGCAGGAGGTGGTCATAAGCCTATAGGACAATAATAGAGATATGGATATTAGTTAACTAGATACATGAACATCTGCCCAGCAACTGAGAAAACAAGGAAGTGTAGGGATTTGAACCATAGGTAACCTATGGGTCCCTACACATATTTAAAGGGTCATTTATTAAGACCCCAGGCACAAGTATAAGGATAGGACTACGCGGACGTTTTCGGCGCGATCCGACGCGCTGGCATCAAATCACATGCAACGGAAATAAGGTAAGTGAATGCATTGATGAAGTCGCATCGTTGATCTGAAGCGACATGACTACAGTCGCATTGGATCAACGCTGAGACTTCATCCGACAATGCATTCACTTACCTTATTTCCGTTGGAATCAATTTGATGCCAGCGTTCAAGGGATCACGCCAAAAATGTCCACGTAGTCCTACCCTAAAGCATTAAAGGGATTCTGTCAAGATTTTTATGGTGTAGTTTTTATTTTTAAATTACACTGTTTACACTACAAATAATTCACTCTACCATGTAAAATATCATTCCTAACCCATTTTGCCTGGTCATGTGCTTTCAGAAAGAGCCAGTGCTGCACTATGGAACTGCTTTCTGACTATTGTGTCTCCTACTTAATGTAACTGAAGGTGTCTCAGTGGGACATGGATTTTTACTGTTGAGTGCTGTTCTTAAATCTAACAGGGAGCTGTTATCTGGTTACTTTCCCATTGTTCTGCTGATGGGTTGTTGGGGGGGGAGAGGGAGGTGACATCACTCCAACATGCAGTGCAGCAGTAAAGAGTGACTGAAGTTTATCAGAGCACAAATCATATGACTGGGGGCACCTGGAAAACTGGCAATATGTCTAACCCCATGTCAGATTTCAAAATTAAATATAAAAAAAAATTATTTGCTCTTTTGAAAATCGGATTTCAGTGCAGAAATCTGCTGGAGCAGCATTATTAACTAATGTGTTTTGAAAAAAAGCATGTTTTCCCATGATAGTATCTCTTTAAGGAGTGCAATAGCACTGCCAAATGTAGGCCACACTGCAGATGTCTGAGCTCAGAAATGGGCTGGAAGTTAGAGTGCAAAGTGCATATTAATAATGAATTGCTCCCCTTTTGTAAATGACCCTATAGAGATAGCAGGCAAACCTCCATTTAGAAATTCTCATGGAGGTCTGCCTTTCATTGCCACGTGTACTTCAGCCACAGCTGTCTTGCTAGATTAACGTGACCGATTGTAAGGCCAAAAGGCCTCAGAGGTAGTGAGGACCAAGGGAGGAGGTAGCAAAAGTCCAAGTTCGCGGTACAAATAGGGATGAGACGAGAGAATGGTCAAACAGGCAATAATATCAGTCCAGGCAGAAGAGGTTCGAAGTCGAAGAATCAGGCAAGAGGTCGGTACACAAAATAGGCAAGAATATCACAAGAACACACCCAGGAATAGCAAGCTAAAACCTATAATTGGGCATAGGTGAATTCCCAGAGCTCCTTAATATAGTCCCAGATTTGGCGCCAATTTGGACGCATCGGCGTCATAACGTGCGCGCGGACGCGCTGGCGTCAGCGACCGACGCGCTGACGTGTGCGACTGACGCCGGCGCCAATTATTGACGCCGACGTCCATTCCGTCGCCGGCGACCAATCAGAGTGCGGGAAGAGGTCGTCATCATCCGGCTGCGTCCGTGAGGAACCAGGGAGCCGCCATCTTGGACGCCATCTTGTAAACTAATTTCGGACTCCATTACAGTACCCCCCTCCCTAGGGGGGGCCTCAGGACCACCTGGGTTAGAAGGAAACTGCCGATTAAATTTTCGGACCAGGAGAGGAGCATGGACATCCGAACTTCTTATCCAGGAGCACTCCTCAGGGCCGAACCCCTTCCACTCAATGAGGTATTGTAGGGTACCCCTCGAAACCCGGGAATCCAGGATTCTTTTCACCTCAAATTCCTGATGACCGTCCACCATGACAGGAGCTGAGGAGGAAGAAGAAGAAGAAGTACCTGCAGGTTTGAGCAAGGAGACATGGAAGGCGTTCGGAATCCGCATTTCCGGGGGAAGTTGTAATCGGACCGCCACCGGATTGATGATCTCAGCGATGGAGAAGGGGCCAATAAACTTGGGACCAAGTTTAGGAGAGGGGACTTTGAGACGAATGTTCTGTGTAGACAGCCAAACCTTGTCACCGGGTGCATACGGAGGGGAAGGAATTCTTCTCTGATCGGCGAATTTCTTCTGGACCAAGGAACTTTTCTCCAGATTGACGACAGTGGCGTGCCAGATGGCTGACATGTGGGCAGCTTGGTCATTGGCGGCAGGGACATTGGTGAGTAATAAGTCCTGAGGAAAAGCCAAAGGGTTAAGACCATACATACAAAAAAAAGGGGATTTTTCAGAAGAAACGTGTAAAGCATTGTTATGTGCGAATTCAGCCCACGGAAGTAGATCCGCCCAATCGTCTTGGCACAACGATACATGGCATCGAAGAAACTGTTCCAGGGCCTGGTTAACCCTCTCGGCTGCTCCATTAGACTGTGGATGGTAAGAAGAAGAAAATTGAAGAGAAACACCAAGGGCTTTACACAGGGACCTCCAAAACTTGGAAACAAATTGAGAACCACGGTCAGAGACAATTTCAGCAGGGAAACCATGGAGGTGAAAAATGTGTTTAATAAATAATGAAGAAAGTTCAGGAGCAGAGGGGAGTTTCCGAAGAGGAGTAAAATGTGCGACTTTACTGAATCTATCAATTACCACCCAAATAACTGTATAACCAGAGGAGTTAGGGAGATCCACAATGAAGTCCATAGATAGATGAGTCCATGGGTGAGAAGGGATGGGTAACGGTAGGAGTAGCCCCTTAGGAGGGGAACGTCCAGACTTGGATATAGCACACACAGAGCAAGAAGAAACAAAGTCTTTGACATCCTTTCTTAGGGAAGGCCACCATACAAGGCGAGACAGAAGTTCAGTGGTTTTTCTGATTCCAGGATGCCCGGCCTGTTTGGAGCTGTGGGACTGAACCAGAATGGAATGACGGAGTTCAGGAGGGACAAAAGCAACACCAGCAGGGGTTCCTACAGGAGCAGAGGATTGAACTGACAATAACTGGGAGGCCAAGGAAGGAAATAGAGCAGCGATGATCTTTGTAGGAGGTACAATGGATTCTGGTTCGACAGAAGAGATATCTTCGAGAAGAAAGCTTCTGGAAAGAGCGTCCGCCTTCTTGTTTCTAGCACCAGGACGAAAAGTTAGAATGAAATTAAAACGAGAGAAGAATAGTGCCCACCTGGCCTGACGAGGGTTGAGGCGTTTGAGTGTCTGGATATACTCTAGATTTTTATGGTCCGTAAAGATGGTCACAGGGACGGAAGAGCCTTCCAGCAAATGTCTCCATTCCTCTAGGGCAAGTTTAACGGCCAGTAACTCACGATTTCCAACATCATAATTCTGTTCAGAAGAGGTGAATTTTTTCGAGAAGAAAGCGCAAGGATGTAGTTTTCCATCAGTAGACGCTCTTTGGGACAAAATTGCTCCAGCTCCGACATCTGAGGCATCAACTTCAATGAAGAATGGCTGGCAAGGTTCAGGGTGTCTGAGAATGGGAGCAGAAGAAAAAGAAGCTTTAAGATCCTTGAATGCTTCCAAAGCTGAAGATGGCCAATGCTGAGGCTTACCCCCTTTTCGGATAAGAGAAAGAATGGGAGCAATTTTGGATGAGAACCCCTTGATAAATTGTCTATAATAGTTAGCGAAGCCAATAAATCTTTGGATAGCTTTGATACTGGTGGGGAGAGGCCAGTCCTGGATAGCGGAGATCTTGGCAGGATCCATTCTGAAACCCTGTTGAGAAATAATGTAACCAAGGAAAGAGATGGACAATACTTCAAAAGAACACTTCTCCAACTTGGCAAATAAGTTATTTCTCTGCAGACGGGAAAGGACTTCTTGGACTTGAAGACGGTGCTCAGCAAGGTTCCTGGAAAAAATAAGGATATCGTCCAAGTACACCACTACGTATTGGCCCAGCAAATCCCTGAAAATGTCATTTACGAATTCTTGGAAGACCGCGGGGGCGTTACAGAGGCCGAATGGCATTACAAGGTATTCATAATGCCCGTCGCGGGTGTTGAATGCGGTCTTCCATTCATGAAGATCCAACTTGGTGAAAAGACAAGCCCCTTTGAGTTGATCGAACAGTTCAGAGATGAGAGGAAGGGGATAACGTTTTTTAATAGTAATTTTGTTTAAACCTCTATAATCAATGCAGGGCCGCAAACCTCCATCTTTTTTCTCTACAAAGAAGAAGCCGGCTCCAGCCGGGGAAGAGGAAGGACGAATAAAGCCTCTTTGCAGATTCTCTTGAATGTACTCCTTCATGGCATGGGTCTCGGAAGGAGAAAGCGGGTAGGTGCGACCCCTGGGAGGCATGGTTCCAGGAAGGAGTTCGATGGGGCAATCATAGGGACGATGGGGAGGCAGGACTTCGGCAGACTTTTTATTAAAGACGTCAGAAAAGGCTTGATAAACAAAGGGCAAAGAAGAATTTGAAGACACAGATGAAACTTTAATGATGGATTTGGTGGGTAAACAATTTTGTTGGCAGAAAGAACTCCATCTGGAAATCTGAGGCGAAGCCCAGTCTATTACTGGGTTATGAATATTCAACCAGGGCAAGCCAAGCACAACGGGAGTAGAAGGACAATCAATTAAAAGGAAGGACAGTCTTTCAAGATGCATGGTTCCCACAATAACAGAAAGTTCATCGGTGGAGTGGGAAATTGTAGCAGAAGACAATGGACGATCATCAATCGCCAATGCACGAAGGGGAACAGCCAGAGATCGCAGGGGAATGGAATGGCTTTCAGCGAAGACTTTATCCATGAAATTCCCAGCTGCGCCGGAGTCAAGGAAAGCTTCAGAAGAAATCGTCTGGGTTCCAAAACGAATCTGCACAGGAAGGAGGAAGCGTTGAGCAGAAGAATGGGGAGAAGGAGCAATTCCACCCAGGTAAGTCTCCCCAGTCTTACCTAGGTGTTGGCGTTTCCCGGCTTCACTGGGCACTCATAGGCGAAGTGGGATTTTCCACCACAATAGAGGCAAAGTCCAGCCGCCCTTCTCCGAAGCTTCTCCTGTTCGGTCAGACGGGCCCGTCCAATTTGCATAGGCTCTTCCGCAGGCAGGGAAGAAGAAGAGGAAGCCGCAGGAGTAGGAGAAGGCAAGGTGGAAGCCGGATTGGGAAGGAAGGGTCTTTGAAATCGAGGAGCCAGAGTAGGTTGGAACCTGTGGAATCTCTTGGTTGGGGAGCGCTCTCTGTCGAGTTCAGCTTGAAACTCCCTCTGCCGAGTATCTACCTTTATGGCCAAGGCGACTAGATCTTCCCAACGGGATGGAATTTCCCTGGACACCAGATCACTTTTTATGCGTATCGCCAGGCCGTTGTAAAAGGCAGCGTGATACCCGTCATTATTCCACAAAGTCTCTGCAACCAGGGTGCGGAATTCAATAGCGTACTCCGAGACAGGGCGAGTTCCCTGTTGAAGATGGAACAGGCGTGCAGAAGAAGCTGTGGCCCGACCTGGAGCATCAAAGACCACACGAAGTTCGTGAATGAAGGACCTGGCATTGTCGATAATAGGATCCTCCTTTTCCCATAGAGGTGAAGCCCACTCCAATGCCTTCCCTTGCAGGCGGGAGAATATGAAGCCCACCTTAGCACGTTCGGAAACAAATTGGCTGGGTGAGAGTGCAAAGTGGACCTCGCACTGATTGATAAACCCACGGCAGGCTGCAGGATCACCACTATAGAGTGGGGGAGCCGGAATGCGGGGCTCGGAGACGTGGAGTGGAGCCACAGATACAGGTACAGGTTCAGGATCAGCGGGTGTTAGAGCCGACAGCTTTGCCAGTATTGTTTCCAGAGCCTGACCAAAATGGGACTGCTGTACCTCATAGGACTGCATCCGGGAAGCCAGACCACGAAGCGCTCCACCGACATCAGGCGGCGCTGGATTTTCCTCCGAAGGGTCCATGGCCCAATTATAATGTAAGGCCAAAAGGCCTCAGAGGTAGTGAGGACCAAGGGAGGAGGTAGCAAAAGTCCAAGTTCGCGGTACAAATAGGGATGAGACGAGAGAATGGTCAAACAGGCAATAATATCAGTCCAGGCAGAAGAGGTTCGAAGTCGAAGAATCAGGCAAGAGGTCGGTACACAAAATAGGCAAGAATATCACAAGAACACACCCAGGAATAGCAAGCTAAAAACTATAATTGGGCATAGGTGAATTCCCAGAGCTCCTTAATATAGTCCCAGATTTGGCGCCAATTTGGACGCATCAGCGTCATAACGTGCGCGCGGACGCGCTGGCGTCAGCGACCGACGCGCTGACGTGTGCGACTGACGCCGGCGCCAATTATTGACGCCGACGTCCATTCCGTCGCCGGCGACCAATCAGAGTGCGGGAAGAGGTCGTCATCATCCGGCTGCGTCCGTGAGGAACCAGGGAGCCGCCATCTTGTAAACTAATTTCGGACTCCATTACACAGATGAAGAGGGGTGTTTTGACCACCAATGTTTTCTGCCTGATTACAATAGCCAAATGCCCTCATTGCTCATTTTAAAAAATAGAGCAAGATATGATGTGCAAAAAATGGCAAAACAATGGGTATGGGTAGTAATCCATAGCAACCAATCAGTGATTGGCTTTTTTCTAGCAACTGCAGGTAGAACCATGAATGCAAAAATGTGATTACCGTGGGTTATGGCCACAGGCAAATTTGCACAGTGTTGATAAATGACCACCCCTGAGTCATTGTGCCATGCAATGTTAGACCATTATGTCTTGAAATGCTTTTGTCATGAATGCTGGGGTCATTGTATTGTACATTGCTAGCTAGCATAGGAAACAAAAATTCACCCATACTGTAGTTGTTTTAAAATATGTACATTTATGAAAATAATAATACGGTATAGACAGACTTTAGTAGACAGCAATATCCCTCTTAACAAAAACAGTACTTCACTTTCCGGTTTTAATAGGTTAATTTTTGTGAAAGATATTTTACAGGAGTTCAAATTTTTAAATGTCCTTGCTGCTAAAACAGCACATTCCGACTGTACAGTGGAAAGCATGATTCATAAAGGAATGAATCATAGTTAATAAAAGCTGTAGTTTTTAAGTCTTGCCGATAGATTTCTTATTGATGTGACAGCTATATAATTGGATATTTACAAGAAAACAGTACAAGAACATTTTTTAAATGACAAATACAGATAATAATTGATCTTAAACTGAAATGCTCCCCTGCCTTCTTGACACATGATATTCTGGAATAGGACACAACTGCACAGATTCAAATTGAATTGAGAATTTAGAGACATGGCAAAGGCAAAAATGAGGCACATATATAATGTGCAACAATGCTGGGCCCATGTCCAGGGTAAGTGGCACCCAATGCAAGTAGTCTTAGATGTGTATTTATCAAAGTTTCGTTTTTGAAATCACAACTAAACTCACTTTCTCTAAAACCATGAATGTCATGACATTTATTTAACAGAAAATAATGCTGAACAATGCGCTAAAAAATCCAAATACATCTAAAACCTCGAGCCTTTGGGACAATTCCTAGCGGAAAAAAATCCGAAACCCTCTTAAGGTCTGAAATTGACTTAAAATGGTCCAATGGGATCAGAGCAGCTCCCCTTGACTTCTACAGGACCTCGACAACTTTTGCAAACAGAATGCTGAATAAAAAGCTAGATAACTTAAAGGGATACTGTCATGGGAAAACATGTTTTTTTCAAAACGCATCAGTTAATAGTGCTGCTCCAGCAGAATTCTGCACTGAAATCCATTTTTCAAAAGAGCAAACAGATTTTGTTATATTCAATTTTGAAATCTGACATGGGGCTAGACATATTGTCAGTTTCCCAGCTGCCCCCAGTCATGTGACTTGTGCTCTGATAAACTTCAATCACTCTTTACTGCTGTACTGGAAGTTGGCGTGATATCACCCCCTCCCTTTCATCCCCAGCAGCCTAACAACAGAACAATGGGAAGTTAACGAGATCCCTAACACAAGATAACAGCTCCCTGGTAGATCTAAGAACAGCATTCAATAATAAAAGCCAAGTCCCACTGAGACTGATTCAGTTACATTAAGTAGGAGAAATAACAGCCTGCCGGAAAGAAGTTCCATCCTCATCTGCAGGCACAAGTCACATGACTGGGGCAGCTGGGAAACTGACAATATGTCTAGCCCCATGTCAGATTTCAAAATTGAATATAACAAAATCTGTTTGCTCTTTTGAGAAATGAATTTTAGTGCAGAATTCTGCTGGAGCAGCACTATTAACTGATGCGTTTTGGAAAAAACATGTTTTCCCATGACATTATCCCTTTTAAAAAACACAAATAGTAAGAAATTAAAACCAATTGCACATTGTCTCAAAATATCAATCTCTACATCTATACTTGTTATTTGTGATCACTGCTCAAGCATAATTCTAAACTGGTACATCACCTTAAAATAAGCTATGATTAGTAACCGGAGGACTTAATATTTGTTGCTTGTTATCTTAATTGCATATTTTCTGGTTTAATATTACTGTTGTCAACCTTTCCTAGAAAGGTTAAGGCAAAGCTACTGGAAAGCATAATTGTATGTATGGCCGAAAAAGAATATTTGTTAATTACAAATACAGAGCTTCATTATGGAATGGTTCCAAAAAGTATCCATCTTGTTATGGGGAAACAGTGAAACAAGAGGTAAGAGTTGACTAATATGCATGTTTCCTGCAGCTGAGAAGGAATCAGCTAGGGTTTTAAAGTTCAGTGCTTAATTGAGGTGAAGGATATTTAAGTTATAGGAAAGAGTCATTATTATTATTACAAGTTAAGTTGATGCAATGCTAAGAAGCATTATTCACAAAGGGACCCTCCACACATACTGTAGCACTAGAGCTCACAAAACTTTTAGACTGATGGCACACAGGGCGTTTTCTTGCTGACAACAACCATTACTGGTAGTGTGAGGCAATTCTCATTACAGTGAAAGGAGGGGGGTCAGGATGTTGTTATGCCTTTCTCTGCTCAACTGAAATATGCTGGCAAAAGAGCTGATATAAAGTTAAATGTGTTTCCGCTTAGAAAGAATTAACATAGACATGTTGTTGTCATAACATGATATACAGGACAACAATTTAATAGAATAGAAGTAAGAAGTTACCGAATGCCTGTTGTGAATGAAGAGCAATGTCCGGTTACAGATACAGAATACACAACTCAAGTCTTTCTTCAGAGAACTTAATGGCATTGGAAAAGCATTACTAGAAATTGATTAGTAAATATCCTATTATTACTAATGTCAAAAATGAGGGTAGAACCTGGGGAATTGCGAGCATTTTAATGGTACACTATAAATTCCAAGTAATTAATATACATTGTTACATTAAAAAACAAATATAAAGGAAAACTAGTTTCCTTTCAATAAAGTACATAGATGGGAAAATTTCTCAACTTAAAAAAATGTAATATATATCTTAAAAGAATATACACTGATATTAAGACAAACTTTTCTCGCCGTCCCATCGATATGCCAGTATAAGGCACGAAATGCGTAAGCTTCTTTTGCACATGCATTGCCTGTTTGAATTACGATGTGTGTGCTTGAATAAAGCCATTTTGCTATAAAGTTAGTGATCTCCATTTGTTCCTTGCTCAGCGCTGGAACAGCAAGTGAAGTTTGGCAGCGGCTGAGATGCAATGCAACGCTACATTGAGCAGTAAGCTCAAACAATTTTTATTCCTTAAAGTTTGTTAGTATTTAAGACTGTACCCAGTATATTCTCTAGGTAAACAGTTGCAGCCTAGGGCAGAATCAGAAGAAACTCCCGGTAACAAGGGGTGAGACAGTTTTTGAAACTAGCAAAAATGTGATAAATGTTGTAATTTTGCAATTATTTGACTTTAAAAAAAAAGAGCACCTATCTAAAGAAGATTTAACCAAACAAGTTCTTTAATCATTTCATTTTTCTGTCCACTATTTCATTCTGGAGTCAAGGGCATTAATATAAAGTAAGTCCTTCTCTTTCTCTCCTGGAAAGTCCACTGGTCATGCACAGGTTGACAAAAAGTGGGCCCATGTCTAACCCTAACCTGCCCTCTCCTAACTCTATCCAAACACAAAGCTGCAAGATGACACTTCTTATCCCATCTCTGTTACCTGAGGGTGCAGGATAGGTGTCAGTATTTAAGCAATGGCATCTGGAAGGAGGAGGAACAAGAGACATGTTTATGTCACATGTTAGGAGGGCTGTGTGCAGAGGTCACCCTATGACCCCCAAACAAAGGGTTGTGCTGGCCCAAACTAAAGATAAATTTGTTGGTTTTGGGGTCGCTCATGCATCCCTACGTTCTACTAGATGTCTACTAGGTCTATTAGCAGTACTTTCTACTAAAGGGTACTGATGTTGGTTAATAAGACCTGGCTCACAACATATCTCAACTATCCACACAAGATCAGAAGATGTAATTACTAACATTGTAATTGTTCACTGCAGCATTAAGAATTTCTTTAACTGAAACAAATATAACAGTCCCAAAATCCCATCCTTCCTGTAGCAAACTACAGTGGGAATTACAGATTCATAAAGGCAGAGATTTGCCAAACCCAGACTTATCTATAAGGCTTTCAGAACATGTTTCTCCAGAATCCAACAGCAGTTCCCATTACACCACTCAAGCCAATGACTGACATTATGCATGGTAATGCTGGACTTGTGTGGGGCTATTATAAAACATGGGCCCAACAATAAGTTCTTATGCTGACCTTGAGTATAGAAACATTTTGGAACAATTTAGAACTTCCCACTCAGTGTTCAATTGTACTATGATAAGAAATTGAGTGCAGTTATTAACCACATTGCTGGATGTGGGTAAATCATATATTATTGGAATAATCCTTTTACCAACAAGCTTTGAATTATTGTGTGGCCTCTGGATATGGCAGAAGGTTACTAAATTAGTTATCATAACATCTGGTTATAACATTTCCTGGCTTATACTGTGAAAACTAAGCTTTTAGTCTTGTTTAGTTACATTGAGTATGTAAGATGGTGGCTGTTATTGATTGTTTCTAGTTTAATATAAAACATGGTATAGTTTCACTGCTTCAGAAAATGACAGCTTCCTCTAGCCTCCCCAAAGGACTATAAGCTTTTCCAAAGAACTTATTATGAGAGACTTTAATGTACTATGAGATGATGGAATTTAGTTTAATTTTCTCCTGCTGGGGAATATACATTGAGATCATTGACAAATGATAACAGTATGGTTCTTTGATAAAAAGATAAGAGTAATGACGTTGTTGAACAGATGCACATACAACATAATACAGAGACTGAAATACTGAAGCATCAGTTTAATTACTGTGAGCTGCAAATATGCTGCTGGAGTAACCTTTAGCTGATGAAGGCTGTGCTCTCATGGAACTTTAATTTTTTTCACCCCAAATTGCAGATGACGTATTGATTGTCAAAGATTCAGCTTTCCTTTAAATTTGAGGTATCCACCCTACTCAGAATAAAGAATTGTCAAGAGATGCTAAAACAAAGATTTGCACTACGGTTCTATTTCAAATCCCAGCCGATTGACTTACAGAAGTAAAAGGTTATTTTGTCTCTTATTGACTACCCAAGTGGCTCTGACCACATTCTTTTGTTAGATACTAGTTATATCAGGGTTAAACATAACCCAAGCCTTTTGGGGAATTTTGGCATTTGTACTTTTACAGAAGCTAGAGTGCAAGACAGTTTTATTGTCTGGATGTATTCAGAAACAGTTATACAGAAAGCTTTAAATATGAGAGTAGTTATGCATAGTGTCATATTTAAGTGGAATACTTATTACTCTGTTGTCTTTATTCAAAAGACTGTACTTAATTTTTTTTGGTGCATTTAGATAAAAGTCCCCATATATCATAACTTTTAACCCTTTAACCCATTTTATCCTATAGAGGAAGGAGTAGTTGGATGGTATATAATATTTTACATTCCAACGATGCTTTGTTGGGGGGGTAGCGTCAGTACAGTTTTATGATACCAGAAATACCAGATATTCCAGCAGGCTGATGTTAGCCTTTATGGTCTATTTGTGTTCTAGACCAGTATTACTTGGGGCTGCTTTTGATCAGCTTGTGAATTGCAGAATTTGACCATTTGGCAAATGACCCCTTTCCACAGCTGATCTTGGCAAAGTCTAAGTTCTAAGCTACTTTCTGCATTGTAGCATGTTTAGTCATTTTCACCAGTACAAATGTGCCAATGTTGGCAGGAGGTATAGTCTGTGAAGAAACCCCAAGGCCATTTTATGGAAGTATGTAGCTGTCATTGTTTTGATTCATTTAGCATAAGCTACAATGAACTGGGTTTAATCAATATCTGCAAGCAAGGTTTTCCTTTTGGCTGGGCTCATTCATTAAGTCATCATGGTATCATCTTTACAAGATTATTTTTTACTACAACAATATTATTTTACAGCTTACAGGGTAACACTCAAAATTTTCCACCAAATCGTTCATCTGCCTCATCTTCATCGACTTTAATAACTTTTCGCTTCATAGATGCAAATGTGATGCATTAATATTAAAAACTATGCTTTGTAAATATTTCGATTTAAAAAGTAAAAAAAAAGAGAGAACGCTATGTGGAAACTGTTGAAAAACCAGCTAGCAATGTGAGATACTGTATTATGGTGCATTACCTCCACCAGCTAAAAATTCCAAACGAAAAAATAAAGTCTTGGCAGATACTTCTATAAAGAAGTGAGCAGAAGTCTAGACATAGGGGTAGCAGTGGATGTCATCTACATATATTTTTCGACATTTGATTACAGTACCAATCAGAAGTTTATTTAAGGAATATTGCCCTGGAACATAATATTTATACTTAAATAGACAACTGGCTGAGGGATACATTACAAAGTGTTGCAGTAAATGGAACATTTTCTAATTGGAACATGGTTGTCAGTGAAGCACCAGAGAGGTCTGTCTTGGTCCTTTGTTTTTAATTTGTTTATTATTAATATTATTGATGACCTTGATGTTGCAATTGTAAGTACTCTGTTTATGCTGATGATACTCAATGGTGCAAAATAAGTACTATACAGGATGTTGCCGCCTTGCAGAGAGATTTGACCAAATTGGAAAGCTGGAAGCAAACTTGCAAATGAAGTTCGGTGTTGATATATGCAAGATTATGCACTTAGGTACAAATAACATAAATGCTAATCTCACTAATTGGTAGTGTGTTGGGTTTCTCCTTAACTGAGAAGGATTGGGGAATGTTTGTGGATAACTATCTAGGCAGTGTCAGTCAGTGGCTTCTTTAGCAAATAAAGCACCGTCTTTTTTCATCATTTGAAAAAGAGTCACCGCTGGAAACATGTTAGAAGGACAAATTAACTTGGCAGCTAAGTCCTGCATGTGGGTACCTAACTTTACAACACTTTATTTATTCTAAAGAAGGACATTAACTTGAGGGATGAAAACATAATTTTGCCTTTTTTTAGGTCCCTGGTAAGGCCTGACCTTGAGTATGCAGTACAATACTGAACTTACTTAACCAGCCTAAGGGGCAAATTTACTAAAGGGCGAAGTGACTAACGCTGGCAAAAATTCGCCAGTGTTAAGTCATTTTGCAACTTCGCAAATTTACTATCAGTCACCCTGGCAAAAATTCGTCAGCGATGATGATAGCCTATCGCAACTTCACACCCTAACGCTGACGAAGTTGCACTCTGGCGAAGGGGGCGAAAATACGCAAGTTTACTAACATTGGTCTTTTTCTGAACGTGACCTCCTTCGCCAGAGGTTGCTTCGCCAGGTTAGTCCCAAAATAGTTGAATTTTTTTCGAAGTCCCAAAAAATGCTGGCGTTTTTTTGGGTGATAGGCTGAAAAAGATCGAGAAAAATTTTTGGGTGCCCACCTTCCCCCCTACATTTGTGGCACCTTAACTATACTGTGGGCACATGTGTAGGGCATTAGAACACCTAAATAAACTTTTATTAAGTTTCCCTGCGCTTGTGTAGTGTTCTGTATGCGCTGCTGCATACAAGTCCATTGAAATTCAAATTTGTCGCCATATGCAAATTAGCCTTCGCTAGCGCAACTTCGGACCGCTCATCATAACTTCGCTAGCGCAACTTTGGAAACAATCAGTAACTTGTGCGGAACTTTGGATCTTCGTGAATTTGCGATGTCCTAACGAATCTACACCTGGCGAAGTGCGGCGAAGAAACCTGCTGGCGGATCTACGGAGGTAAGTAAATTTGCCCCAAAGGTTCGGCATCTCTATACTAGTAAAGATCCAGGACCTAAAAGTTGTCACAGGAGTTTTCCATCTTGGGATTCTGTTAGGAGTGTCTGCGACACACACGTTTAATGGGCTTTGAGCAGCTGTTGGGAAGCTATGCTTAGGGGTTGCTGCAAATCATCAAGCACAAAATTAAGTTTGCCTGTAATGTAAGCTGATGCTAATTGTGCTGGGCTCTGTGCTGCCATGTACCAAATATGATCTTCTAATAAACCTTACATTGTGACATGTATATTATATATATACAGTATATTGTGTGAACTCAGTAACTAACAGCAGCACAGAGCATGTGCAGTGAATCGGCAGTAAAAGGAATGGAACAATTAAACAATGAGGGTAGACTGTCGTGTTTGGGTTTGTTCTCTCAGAAGAAAAAGTGCTTGTGAGATCATGAGAGATGGAAGATTCTATTAATGTCTTCAAGAGAGGCTTGGATAATTTTTTGGGTAAGCATAATATACAAGTCTATAGTGATCACACGATCTACAGTTATTTATTAACACTCAAATTAATTGCAAATTTAAATGTCAAAAATGCCAGTAAATCATGCAATATTAAAATCCTACAGAAACAATGTATTAATGTCTGAATTCCATTCAAATACAATCCATGTTTTTGTTTTTTTCTTTTACATTTATGATACTCATTACCATTTAGAATCCCTCTGCCTGGAATAGACATATCTCATACATACTAATTTTCCATTTCCCAAACACTATATGGATGAAAATGGTTGTCCCATAGAGGGTGGGTGCAGCCCAGACAGTTTGGCAAGCTAACATGGTGACGAGTGTTTGAATAATAGCATTAAAGAAAAGTGTGGTTGATTTTATGGGTGTAGCTATGCTTGAAAGTTCATATGCAAATTACACAAATCCAGATTTATATACAATACTTGTTTCAATGGGCATAATCTTTCATGTGTTTGTATGTCTTCTTGAGGTCATGAGGAAGTACTTGTTTACTGGTTTTTGTCCCTAGTTTGGTGGTTGAAAGGAATGCAAATACCATTCCTTATAGAAATTATTTCCATGTGTCTCTCTTTGTGATTAAAGTCAGCAGGTTTTATTTTTCTCTTCTTCTGTTTATTCTCTTGCAGTGGATGTGTTGTAGCAGGTGTTTTCATTTCAGTGCAGATGGGATTGAGTAGTTGACAGTTTCTGGCTCAAAATCATTTTGGTCAGAACTCTTCTTGCAAGAACTTCCTACTTACATTTCCAGTTGCAGTTCAAATAATAACCTAAATAAATTTCTGCCCTTTCAAAGGCTTTTAGGGAAGAATGTCAAGTGCATGCATTTTGTTTAGTACTGGAACCATATAGTAATTTTTTTGTGAACAGCATTGTGGTTGTAACTGTATTACTAAGAAAGATTTAATAATACATTTATGCAACTTGCATCACTGTCTAGTCCCCATGCACAGCCATAGTGAATGTTTGGCAAATATAATGTATTTGAACACAGCCAAATAATGCACATAAACTAGATGAAGCTGGTTTCTTTACAGAGGACCCTGGGTTATTATTCACTGGATATTATAATATTAATACATTTGTTCATTATTAAGGCTAATGGTATGATAAGACATTCCTACAATACTATATAGATAAAGAGATTATTCTAAGGTGTCAATTTGTTGATAAAACCCCTACCTTTGTAAGCAATAATAATGACTTCATTAGGGATTGGGAACAAATATTGGACAAATGCTCTCTCAAATTAATGAAAACCATTGTAAAATGTAGCCAGGCTAATTTGAAAAGCAACAAGATTGAATATATACAGAACAATTTTAGTAATAATGATGAATGCCAAAAACTAAATGAAAATATAATGATACAATGAAATAGATTTGAGAGAGATTTGATCCAACATTAAAAAAAGTAAATTGCCTTGCGATCAGTCTGATTATGGGATTAATGGGAGACCTAGGATGTATTTGTCAAGGGAAAAGGATCAGCAATCTGGTGTTAAAAATACACCAAATGTAACTACTCGTCATGAGAGTACTTCTACTTAATCCAGGGATTTACCTATGCACCCCCTTGGATTAAGATATAGGAACATAGATACCCCCTTCCTTGGAGGTTGTGAACCTAAGGAAGTAAATCTTAATCATAGGTTTGAAATGCTATCCAACTCACCTGCCAATGATGAGAGTCCTAGTACCAGCAATGGAACTAGGGATTTTTATTAATATGCAGTACCAAGGGGCATAAAAAGGGGCTGGGAACCCAGAGGAACACATGTGGAAAAGAGGGTCCTAAAGAAGAGGGACTCAATGAAAACTACATCTCATGTGTTTCATCTATCCAAGAAATTCAAAAGACAGATAGATAGATAGATAAATTCCTTTATTCTTCACATACAAAGTTATGCAAGTACAACCTGTAGTGAAATATACCCTGATCATTTCAAGACTGTGTCATTTTTAAATAACAATATATTAATCCATAAAACTAGTAATAGCGCAATATTGCTAAAATTTAAAAACAATAACAGTGCATTGCATTAAATAATACATCCTAAAAACATGCTAAAATACAGTGTCATATTTTTCAAAAACACAGCTGCCAAAGGACAGATAATGTACATACATTTTGAATGTATTGTGCATATCACATAAAAAACACATACTAAATTTTCCTACTATAAAACAGTTAGCAATATACATACATTTTAGTATATTGTGTATATAATATAAACAATACATGCTAAAAATGCAAAGTGCCATATTGTTAACAAAACACAAAGGCTTTCAATATTCTAAAATATCTAAAAATACTCATAGGTCCATTAATATCAAAATAATTAAAAATGCTGAGGTGGCATAAAACAATTCAGGAACTTAATAAAGGATATATACTTTTCCTAAACCTCTCTGTTCTAGGTTTAAGACTCCTAAAATATTTTCCTGATTTCAATAAATCAAACAGATAATTACAAGATTGACTTCTATCTTTAATAATTCTAAATACTCTTACTCTACATCTTCTTACAGTATATAAATATCTGGTAGTGACGGTAGATCTAATATAGTGCAATGTTCTGCCACATGTATCACATGTAAATCATTATGATCTTGGACACAGCAATTCCCAAACCATGAGATGATGTTCTGTGTCTGCACCAAAATAAAAAGTCTTTAGAATTTCTGGTGAAACTCCAATTTTCTGCAGTTGTCTCAAATATTTGAGATGCTGCCTAGCCTTCTTAGAAAGTGCTTGAATATGTTCAGACCATGTCAGAAATTTGAAATCCACTAGATATTTATAACTACTGACCCTCTCTACTGCAGCCCCACCAATAAAAAGGGTAGAGTAGAACCTCTGCTGTTTCCTATTAAAGTCCACCACCAACAGTTTAGTTTTGCTAACATTCAGATGAAAAATTCTCTTGGCACCATGATCACTGGCGTAACTACCTATACAGCAGACCCTGTGGGGGAGCCTGGGCAACTGGGGGTCTGCTGAATCATAGTCCCCCACCCTGACCCATCTTTTACATTTAAGATAGCATTGCAGTGCCGGCCCAGTAGGTGTAGCTTGATTGGGTTGGGAGAGGGGCCAGGGGAAGGGGACTTTTTGCCCCTGGCTCCTCTGTGATTTTTTGGTGGGGGGGCCACTATACCAAGGTATGCCACTGACCATTATACTAGGGTCTCCACTTCCGCCTTATAAAATGACTAATTATTATTGGAGATGAAGCCCAGTACCACTGTGTCATCAGCACATTTTACAAAGTAGTTGGATGTGTCCACACTATCATGGGCGTAGAGAGCATAGAGCAAAGGACTAAGTACACAACCTTGTAGAGCACCAGTATTTACTATGGTAATAATAGAGACACAACAACCAACTCTCACCCTTTAAAAAAAACCAGGCACACAAGCAACTATTTAGTTCATGACCTATGAATTTAGTGAACAATCAATATGGAACTATTGTGTTAAAGGCTGAACTATAATCAATAAATAGCAGCCTCACATTATTTTGAAGTTTCTTGTCCATATGATTGAGAGTAGAATTTAAGAAAAAACATCCTCTCTCAATCTATTTGAGCGATAAGCAAATTGTAATGAGTCAACATTACAAAGGGTGATTGATATAATAATATTCTTAATAAGACTTTCAAACACTTTCAAAACCACCATGTTGATGCAACAGGCCGGTAATCATTCAAGCCTGAGGCTTTTGATTCTTAGATATCGAGGCAATAATAGATTTTTTTTAAACAATTAGGGACCACATACTGAGTCAAGGACTCATTAAAGATGAATGTAAAAACTCCAGTCGGCTGATCAACACAGCATCGCAACAAATGCCTGGAGATACCATCCAGCCCGACACTTTCCTGATGTTAAACCTTTGCATCACCCTAAGCACTTCATGCTCTGCAATAGTGAAGGCTTTCACACCTTTCATTAACAGGCAATAATCCTCATTAAACCCCTAGTAGCTCTTGACAAAGCCAAGAGCGACTTGGCTGTTGGCGAAACGGCTGTTGAGGTGCAGCGCCTGCCGTGGATGTGGGGATCCCCACCTGGAGGTCTGCTACGAAAGATAGCTATCTAATGTTGATATAATACGGAGCCTTATCCGTTGTATGCACACACCCCCCACAAGTATTCTTGATACGGCATCATATACTTAAGCACACATGGACTGCAGGGGGTGCCTTTCCTAATTGGCAAATCGTGCATCTTCTCAGACCTTGGGATACATTATTATTGTGCACTTGCAGTAATTATTCTGGACATTATTACTGGACATTTTGAGGCCCTTATACCCAATTAGATATTGGGACCTTTTTTCCATCACTGGACCGCCTTGTCCAGTCCTTAGGGGCACATGTTATTTCGTATAGCAGTCCATATACTGTATATCTGTTATTTTGCACTAGTGCATAAATGTAAGATTCATATCAAGGGATCCCTTTTCCATATGCAGCGCTGCTTAATTTTAATTGGTTTTAGCTAAGGTGTTTTGGCATACTGTTGAATAAATATTGCCTTTTATTTTATTACATGCTCAGGTGTAATCTATTCTAATTGAGTGTATTTGAACTAGATGGGTGAGGGGTTAAGTCCCAATTCTGTTGCACATATAAACCCCTGGTATCAATACAATTCACCTGATTCCCCTCAAAATAGGCATAAAACACATTCCTCCATATGTAAAAACAGGCACTAAGTTTGCCCATGAGCAGTAATCCATGGCAACCAATAAGATGCAATGTAAGTATGTGACTAGTAAATTCTACCTGTTGATTGGTTGCTATGGGTTACTGCCCAGGGCAAATGTAGTGTCTTTTATTACATAACCCAAATTAACATGGAGTCAGCATGCACTCTGCACATGACTGAAACATGTTACAATCCACATTAGCAAGTACATCTTGTAATTTAGCTGCTCAATGGGTAGACCATTCCTTTACTTTTCTGGAGCTTTTGTTAATATTCCAGCAAAAATAGCATCATGATCAGATCTCCCAAACACCTGTTGCAAAACGGCTTTGTACCCCTTCTGATACAGTGTGTAACATTGATCCAATATATTTGATCCTCTAGTTGGACACGTAACATGATGATGGTAATTTGGCATAAACTGACACCGTTTTGCTTAATTAAATTCCCCTCCAATGATAAACAAAGCATATATATATATATATATATATATATATATATATATATATATATATATATATATATATATATATATATATATATATATATATATAATGTCAGACAGTGCCTGCACTCGGTCATAGACGAAGCCAGAGGTGCACGACCAAGTTTGTAGCAATATTGAAAAGAAGGTCAGCACACTCTGTATGATTGCATGGGGACCTTTCTCAACGACCGAAACGTCGGATGATGTGTGAATAAATCAACACTTTTTCACCTTAATCATACAGAGTGTGCTGACCTTCTTTTCAATATATATATATATATATATATATATATATATATATATATATATAATATCAAAACAGGGGGGTTGACGTGGTATGGTGGCTTATCAATTTTATGATCATAACTTTGTAACAAAATAACCCCTGTTTTGGGTACATATGCAATAGCATTTATTATACTTATATAAATACTTTAAAACCTTTAGAGTGCTCCCACAACCCCCCTGTTTTGATATTGTATATTTAGCCAGGAGCTGTGGCATAGCTTCAGTGGTTGTAGCACCCCATACCCCCCTTTAAACTAATGGTGATCCTATGCTTTTAAAATTGGGCGTTTGTTTTGGGAATATCTCTCCTTTAAAAGCCTGATTGCTGGCTGGGGAGGATTTAGCCCTCAGTGAAAAAACAGCGTTCATGGACATTGATTACAAGTAATGCTAAAATGCACATAAAATATAAAACAAGTTAGGGACCGCCATTCGGGGTTTACCTTGACGTGGTATGGTGGCTTATCAATTTTATGATCATAACTTTGTAACAAAATAACCCCTGTTTGGGTACATATGCAATAGCATTTATTATACTTATATAAATACTTTAAAGCCTTTAGAGTGCTCCCACAACCCCCCTGTTTGATATTGTATATATATTGGCGCATGCGCAGTAGGAGCATTTCGCCGGTACGATCTACTGCACATGCGCCATAAGTACTTCGTGACTTTTGGCGCATGAGCAGTAGATCAGTACCGGCAAAATGCTCCTACTGCGCATGCGCCAAATTGCCGTTCAAAGCAGGAAGAAGATCGCGTGGAAGAAGATGTCGTCTGTGAACTCCCTGGACTGGACCTGCGCAGAAGGGTAAGTAACAAGTTAGGGGCATTTGCCCAGCGGGACGGGTAGGCCAGGGTGGAGGAGGGAGGATGGGCAACACACGGGAGGGGGGAGGGTTTTTGCGCCAACTAGGTTTCCTTCCCCTTTAAGAGATAAGAGAAGTGGTGCTGTTCTATTCTGGCGATCGTGCCTACAACCAATGGGAAGTTTACATTGAAGGAACCGGCACCAAGCAAAGATTTGAAGTGTTGTGCTGACTACTTTCTACCAATTCATTTCATAACTACATGATTTCATCTGGGAGTGCTCTTGAAAGGGCTCGACCAGAGAGTTCACTGTACCTCTTTATGGAGACCAGAGTATTCTGTAAGCTAGGAGCACACTAATTAGAGGTTCGACCAGGTAGATGTACTGTATATTGAAGATGCTGAGGAGAAAGGAGAGTTTCTGCCTCCTAGGCAGAAAGTGGCTTTGACCTGAAGAAGGGTGGAGAGACTGGAGAAGTTTTTTCAGTTTATCCTGCCTCTGGAGAGGATCAACTTAATCCAGTAGTCCTGTACTGACAGACAGGGCCATACCTAGAAACAAAGTTGGTAGTGCTTGAACAAATACCTGCTATTTTCAAAAGAGGTGACAGACTGTTTCGGTTAAAGCAAAGTGAAACATCCTGGACCTTTGAGCTTAATAGTCTACAAACTCAAGGTTTAAATATAGATTTATACCTGGCACTGTTTTTAATGCATATGTAGTTTTAAATTATTTTTAGGTCCACAAATTGTCCTTTGTAATCTTTATATTTAAAGTCTTTGGTAATTTATAATGTAGAACTAAAGCTTAACTAAAGAAGATTGGTAGAAATGTTGTAAATTATGTTTTGGGCTTCTATACCAGCCCAAGGCAACCACAGCCCTTTAGCAGAGAAGCTCTGTGTCTCCAAAGTTGCCTCAGTAGCTCCTCATCTTCTTTTCTGCTGATTCACTGCACATGCTCTGTGCTGCTGTCACTTACTGAGTTTAGGGACCCACTCACAATATACAGTACACAACATATAAATGTCACAATATAAGGCTGATTAGTAATTAATACAGATAATTACTACATGGCAGCACAGAAACCAGTGCAATTAGTATCAGAATTTAATAATCAGCACTGTAGCATCAGTTTATATTACAGACAAACCTCATTTTTTGCATGATAATTTACGACAACCCCTAAGCTTAGATTCTCAACAGCTGCTCAGAGCCCACTGAGCACTCACAGACACTTTCCAAGATGGTGACAAGTTTGAAGTCCTGGATCATTGCTGCTATTGAGAAGCTGAAACGTTAGGCTGGTGCAATAAGTTCAGTCTATAAAATGTACTGCCACGTTCGTTTTGAGGGTTTAGTTCTCATTTAATCATAAAAATGCATCTTGTTCAAGGTGCATGCATTATCTGTCAGCATTGGACAGAGCAGCCCCTAGTGGAAACATTAATGGTCACTTATCCCCTAGCTTCATCTCACTGTTAGAATCAGACTTCCAGATCTAATTGAACATACAAAGAATATTCATCGGCCCAGTCAATCAAGAAAATATGCTGAAGTGAGTTCACCATATGTGGATTAAAGTTTTTTAAGGATAAAGTGAGACTAAGATTGTAGATATTCTTTCTGGAGAATCGTAATTGTACAGTGTTCTCAATTTCCTGTTATATTATCAGTATAACCAGGTTTTTTGGCCTTATTAATTTTAAATAAAAACATCTGTACTGTTATATGCTTTTTTTCTTTCCATGATTATGAATATTGTGCAAGTACAGGTATGGCAACTGTTATCTGGTAACCCGTTATCCAGAAAGCTCTTACGGAAAGGCTGTCTCCATAGACTTATTGAAATAATCCACATTTTTAAAAATACTTTCCTTTTCTCTGCAATAATAAAACAGTAGCTTGTACTTGATCCAAACTAAGATATAATTAATCCTTATTGGGTTTATTTATATTTACATGATTTTCCAGTAGACTTAAGGTATGAAGATCCAAATTACAGAAAGATCCATTATCCGGAAAACCCCAGGTCCAAAGCATTCTAGATAACAGGTCCCAGTGTTATTCAGTGAGTAGGCAGTTTTACCGTGGGTGGCTGACTTATCATCCTTGGTCTAATGTACCTCAAGGGTCCTCAGCACATGGCACTTTTCGAAACAAGTTTTACAAAATGAACACAGCACAATGTGTTGTACTTGGCACTTATTCATCGTCATTTGTATAATTTGTGTGAGAATGCCAAGCATCTCCCAAATCTTTTGGCACAACTTTACTGCACTGTGTTGATGCTGAATGCTGAGGGAACCTTGGACCACCTAGTTTAGAGATGGCAGTAGCCAAACAGATCTGCATTAATGTTGACATATTGAATGGGATTTTTTGTGTAACTGTGGTGTGGTAATATTATACTGTACCATCATATTTTTTTATATTCCCCTTGGATCTGTCGAATGATGATATTAAGAAATGTATGTATACTTAAAGGGGAACTCCACAAAAACATAACTTAAGCTTTTTGAAAAGTAAACATAATTTCCAGCAGCTTTGCAATATAGATCATTTAAAAAGTATGCAGACTTTTCATGATTTGTATTGGTTTCTGACAGTTCCCTAAGCTGAGCCCCCTGCTCTTCTGCTGATCTGTATGACTACTTTGCTCCGCTGGCTGACTACAGTTACTTTGTATCAGCAGCCATCTGTCCTCAGCCTTCATCCTCCAAACCCCACAATTCCCTGCACACGTAACTTCAATAAGGAATGGAACATCACAGTGCAGTGGATTTCAAATACAGTGGAGTTCAAATGATGCAGAAGGAGAAGAACTGTTAGACAGCTGGATTTCAGCATAGAAAATTGCATTTATTCATACATTTTGAAGAAACAGGTAAACTGTGATGGATACATTAGGGCAGTGATCCCCAACCAGTGACTCATGAGCCACATGTTGCTCACCAACCCCTTGGATGTTGCTCCCAATGGAATAAAAGCAAGTGCTTGTTTTTGAATTCCAGGCTTAGTGGCAAGTTTTGGTTGCATAAAAAACAGGTTTATGGCCAAACAGAGCCTACCATAGGCTGCCAGTCCACATAGGGGCTACCAAATAGCCAATCACATTCTTTATTTGGCACCCCCAGGAACTATTTTCATGCTTGTGTTGCTCCCCAACTCTTTTTACGTTTAAATGTGGCTCATGGGTACAAAAAGGTTGGTGACCCCTGCATTAGGGGTTTCTGTGTTATGTGGGCCTCTTTATTAAATTTTGGTTTGGAAGCCGGAGTTTCCCTTTAAGGACAGATTTCTAAACATTCACGCCTCAGCGTTTGGGCAGAAAAGTAAGTTCAGGTACTCTATTGCTGTTTCTGCAATCGATTGCTCTGGCTTTCTGCCATATAGAATTTTAAAATAACAAAATTTGCTTTTATCACAAGCAGGTTTTAACAAAAAATAAAAAGATTTCCAGGTTTTAAGTGGGATTTTTATAGAAATTTTTATACAGGTCTATACCTGTATAAAAATTTCTATAAAAATCCCACTTAAAACCTGGAAATCTTTTTATTTTTTGTTAAAACCTGCTTGTGATAAAAGCAAATTTTGTTATTTTAAAATTCTATATGGCAGAAAGCCAGAGCAATCGAAATCTGAAATGCTTGGGACCTTGGGTTTTCCAGATAAGGGACACTTTCAGATACACCAATATTGTGTGTGTGCTTTGGAATGATGTAGACATTCATTCCTAGATCGATATACAAAACAATATTTACAGTTATGCGTGCACAGAAGGAGGTTGGCAATGGCCAGTGTATATTACAGGGCAAAGGAAATTTCTCACCACCTCTAGTTATAATGATGGTTGATCTGGAGTTTCTGCCTCTTAGATCACACAGAAATACATGTTATCGGACAGTGTTCCTGTTCTGTATAGCTTGTCATTTTACTGATGCCATGCATTTGATAATATATAGACATTCTGAAGTTCATATTTACAAATTATAATATTTTAGGAAAAACAAGTTTTCAAGAAGAGATGTTTTAATGCAAGCCCCATAAATTATACACCAGAACTCCAGTCTTACTTAATTTATATGATTTATAAAAAGGAACAAAATCAGATAAAGGATTGCAGAAATTAAGGGTCTATATTAATAGCAGGCCATAAACAGCAAATTTAATATTGTTCAGGGTCTTTCATTATGCATCTTCATTTTCATCTCCTGACGAGTGAATTTTAAATAGCTCCTCCATCAACACAGGCAGCATTGCTTTAGTTTTGCACTGTTTATTAAAACAATGCTGCCCCCTAGGGGAATTTGCAAGTTTAAAGGGAAGAAATCACTGGTATTTCTATAAAAGGGCTCATTTCCACTGCTTTTTCAGTACATACAAACTTTCATTTATAGCACTGAATGATATTAAGGGGCAGATTTATCAAGGGTCAAAGTGAATTTGAGGAAATTTTCCTCAAAAATAAAAAAAATCGAAATTCTAAGTAATTTTTTGGATACTTCGACCATCGAATAGGATACTACGACTTCGAATTTACTTTGACTTCGATATGAAGTAAAAGTCGTTCGAATATTCGACCATTCGATAATCGAAGTACTGTCTCATTAAAAAAACTTCGACTTCAATACTTCACCAAATTAAACCTGCCGAAGTGCTATGTTAGCCTATGGGGACCTTCTAGAGCAGTTTTCCAAGTCTTTAGATGTCTAAGGAAAATCCTTTGATCGATCGCTGAAATCGTTCAATTTTAGTTCGATCATTCGACCAAATTCGGTAAAAAATCCTTAGACTTCGATATTTGAAGTCGAAGTATTTTAATTTGATGGTCGAATTTCGAAGTATTTTTTACTTCGAAATTCGACCCTTGATAAATCTGCCCCTAAGAGTGTACCTTAGTCAAGAACATCAGATATTAAATTATAATGTCCAAATGCACATGTATACATGGGAACACAAAATATTTTGCATCAGTATTTAATTAGGACAAACGGAAATGTCCACAATGTTCATAGTTATGGGTTGCAGAAAGCCATCCAAGGGTACATACTAAAGTTTTTGTGCCATCAAATATGTTTTAAATATTGTGGTATATTTCCCCTGTATGCAATCTGGTTCTGTCAATATATAATCATTCCATTGCTGTCTATTTGTTTGTCACTTACAGCTGAGCCCTAAAGTTTAACTACACTTGTGCTAAAGATGTTTAAATTTGAAAAATTCATGAAAAAATCCAAGTAACTCAGTGAAGACCATAGAAACAAAACTGTGGACCTCGACAAAGCCAGCTTTTCCTTAGGAACATTTTCTAAGTAGGTAAATGCCCCACGAGCATCTGTACAAAAGAGAAGGCTCAATTTAACTCCCACGGATTAACAAACGTTGCCCTCGAAAATTCAACTAACCCTAGAAGAACAACAAAAAAGCTGGTAAATGTGATGGAGGCATTACATACTGTACTAAAGTATAGACATTCACAGTCAATAGGGTTTATCACTGCCATGGCCTAAAAGTCTGTAGTGCAAAGGAGAAGAACTCCTTGCCTGGAATAAAAAATCAAGAATGAAGTTTGCAGATAATTGCTAGGACAATGACCAAACCTTTTGGAGAAGGTTCTCTGATAAGAAGGAACAAAAATAGAACTGATATAATGATCATCACTAATTATGGAGGAAGAACAGTGTGGCTTTTATGGACACTATCCCAACTGTGAAGTACAATATAGAGGCTGAAGCATTATAAAGTAAGGATTTTTTGCTGGAAAACTTGTGCACATCAGAAAACAGATGGCATCATGAGGAAAGATAGTTATGTAGACATTCAGACATTCAAGGCATCAACCAGAAACATAAAATTGGTTGCAACTGTGGCTTCCTGCATGGCAATGATTCAAAGCATACTTCAAATGTTATATCAAAAAATACTGGAGTAGCCATCATAAAGGCCAGACCTGAATAGCACTGAAAATTTGTGGAATGGACTGAAAATGTATGTAACCAAAGAAATGGCAAACATGACTTCACAACAGTTCTCTCAGGACAAATGAGCTCAAATTTCAGTAAAATTAAATTATCCAGAAACCTGTTATTTGGATGGCTCCAAAGCTCCAGTTTTAACAGTTCCCATTGTTTAAATTTCTTAATTTCTGCATGATTCCGTTTTACTATACAGTAGCCATACTTGATGCTAACTAAAGCAGCTTATAATTAGGACACTATTGACTAAGAGTGAATGCATATTATTACCAAGATATACAGTAATGTATGTAGTATTAGTGAGAACAACAAGGGAAATCCAATTCTCTGAAAAGTCTAAGAATTGTGTCACATTGAAGGCATAAGAATGTATTTATCTCTCTGACCCTCCTGGTAAATTGCTAATTATTTACATTGTATAAATTACTTGTTTACTTGGGGGAACCAAATTTAAGGACAAATTATTTTTGTTAACTTGCAAGTCAGTCTGGTTTTCAGGAGTCAGACTTTTTCAATTACTCATATTCTGTCTTGCTCCCTTTTTTCTAATTAATGTGATGCCTTTATATTCCAATGTTTAGATCAGCACCATCTGTGCTGATAGAAGCAACATGTTTTTGCCTTGCTACTATGGTGACATCAAGTCATAGCTGCTTCCCAAGTTAATGTTGTTATCTAGGAAAATGCTTCTTATGAGGATGAATCACCATCATTTACTTTTGTTGAACACACTGCAAAGAGGGATATACAATGTCTGACAACCAAGGGAAGACTTATTGAGGAGTTAAAGCATGTTTTTAGATCTATATATACTATTGCCATTGCAATGAGCACTTCCATTTTGTATGGGGAATACATATTATGAAATCTATATGGAAGCAACTATATGACAAAGTATATGGACATACCTTCTAATTAATGGGTTTGGCTACGTCAGACACAACCATTAATTACAAATGCATTCATTACAGATTTTACATGTCATGACTCATCTCTGCCAAGCAACATTACTATGGTAAAAACACACAAATGATGGTGGTGAAAGACCCACTCTGAAAGAGGCATTACTTTGTGTGCACTGAGCAGGTGTTGGAACTCAATTAAGCACCAGTCACATAAAACATAAATTTTAATAAATAAATTTAAAACAATTGTATGAGATGGTTAAACATGGTTATATATAGATGGTTATATATACCGGTATATCACTATCCCGAGTGTATGCAAAGTTTATTGGAGAATGTACATGGCACAATGGTAGAGTTGAGGAATTCATAGGGGTTGCATATCTTTAAATTAACTTTCGATATGAAGTAGAGAGTGATAGCCTGAGACAATTTGCTAATGGTTTTCATTTGTAATTATTTGTGCTTTTTCAGTTATTTAGGATTAATATGTTTATTTATTGGCAAGGAAAGAACAGAAAATAGCCTACATCGTTAGAAATGTATAGCAATAAGAATCTTAAAGCTGCTTGTTTGTATTCCAGTATATATTTATATATTTTGCTAATTTAAAAACTAGGAATGCCCCCAAATTTTATTTATTCTCAGTTTCCTTAATATTCTGTAATTCTGGTAGGAAATAAGCCTGCTTCAGTTGAACAGTGTAAACAATTACTTGTGCTCAGTCACACTAGATACACATAAATATATATACTAAACACCTTGCATAAAGGTATTTAAAATTGTTATATTTTTGAAGGATTCAATGTGCCTTTCATACAGTAACATGGCAATACCTAATATCAATGTGCCTTTCATACAGTAACATGGCAATGCCTAATAGAAATAACTACATTTTGTTTATTATAAATGTATACTTTATACTATCTATAATACAGATATTATAAAGTTTAAAAAAGTATACACATTTGTCATGTGACGATATATTGTAAGCTTGTCACAATGGACCTTTATAAAATAAACATAATATATTGTTGTTTTATAAATTCTTCTTCCTTGAATTTCTGCAGACTAATAACCCAGTAGCTATTTTTCAGTGCCAAAAGTCAAAGAAGATGAACATAACTTCAAAGCAGTGTTCTTCTTTCAGTCTTGTTACACAGTAAAATGTATTCAGTAGTTGCTGAAATTGAAGATTAGTGGAACAGTAATTGTTGCTTATGAAGCATCATCTAGGTTTAATATGCGCCAAAGGAATGTGGTCTGCATTTTGGATTAAAGCTGTATTCATGACAAATTTGGGTAGCTCTTACTGTTTTGTTACAAAATATTACTGTTGGTCTTATTTAGAAAAAAAGCCTTTGGCATTTAATAGCTCATATTCTTTGAAGTGTGCTCCAAAACATAATGTGATTTTTATATATGGGTGAAAACAGACATTCAGATTGCAAAATGGTCCAAACTAAAGTAAATAACTATAACTGGACAGTTGCAAGACACATTACTTTTAGCTAGCTCTAAAGTCGCAAGGCAAAAAGCAATAAAAAATTCTCAACCTCCATTTGATGCAATAAATGCAAATAAATGGAAAACGTTGTTTTTATAAATATTAATGAAACTGAAGTAAATGTTTAATAAATCTGTTTCAAAAATAGTTTTTAGGTCTACTTTTTACATTAAAAAGATTTGCTGTGATATTTGTGAGAGGTGAATATTTTCACAAATCTGCAACAGAATGCTTTTTGTTCACAGAAAAAAATCATTATGTAGTGCAGAAAACCACAAGACAAAACATTCATTGAATCTAATACACGTGGCACAAGAAATAAATTAGAAAAAATGACCATTAACTCCAATGCATTTGGTGAAATTTCCTCAAAATTTAGCCATTTAGCTCATTTTCCTTGCGAAAAAAGGGCAGTTTTAATTACCATTGTCCATATTTTTTTATTATAGAGTTCCTCAGACTAATCCTTTCCATGAAATGTAATTGCCTATTTCCAGCATGAATCAGCAATTAATGTCAAAAGAACAGTGTTGAATTGTTTGCAGTTAGGTTGAAGAAGAATCACATGAATAAACTATTTACCTCTTAAAAACTATAAAGACATACAGTATATAAGACTTGTTTGTGAAAAAAAAATTAAGCAAAATATTGGGCATCTACTGGAGTTTAGTGGATTGTTATAATAGCAAAAATCTTTCTCTAAGTCTTTTGGATGAAATTGAAAAGGAAACTATTGTGGCCTTACAAGTCAAATAAGGAAATGACTATTATCATTGACTGTTAACTTTTTAAAGGAACAGTTATTTCTTTGAAACCTATTTCACAATGCCAATTGTGTGGTACCACAGCCAATGCTACAAAAGGTTTCCATGCTTAGTTGTTGTTGTTTTTCCTCTATGCCGCTGCTTGCACAAGCAGTCACTAATAACCTTTATCCAAAGCTGATTGCTGCAATTATATCTCACATTTAATCACAACCTCATTGTACTGAAATCCATAGCTTCCATTTTGACCTGCAGCAAAAAATGAATGTTTCCCAGATAAATCAGTTGTTTTTCTACCGTAATTGATACTATATCAATAAATCCCAGCAACATTGTACCTACTGATTGCACCTACTGTAGTATTTAACTGAAAAAATATAGCAGTAGCTTTCCTGCATTCACTCAAATACTTCACAGTAGTCACTTTATTTTCTGTCATTTTACATTTCTGGGCATATGTGAAAACCTGAAAATTAAACCAAAATATAACTTAAAATGTAAATTAAAACATCTGTGCTTAACGGAGAAACAAACCCCCCCCCTCCTTCCTCCTAGCCTAGCTGCTACCCCGGACAAATGCCCCTAATTTTTTACTTACCCCTCGGTGCAGATTCAGGGATCAGAGTTCACAGCAGCCATTTACCGGGTCTTCGGTAATCTGACAACAAGACCAGCACGGCGGCGTATCAAGCAATTTCCTGGTTCTGATATATATCCCAAAGTATTGTCATAACTGTGACACACACTGTCATAGGAATATAGAAACAATTCATAGAGAACTGGGTACAGTATAATGCTGACAAATGATTCACTATGCATAAAGTAATTCTCTATAAGACTCACCTAAATGAACAAAACATAATTTATTAAAAAAAAAATGAAAAATTTACTAGGAATTGATTATCATCTGGAATATTATCCAAAGGCAGAAGCACCTAGAAAGTTGATTGTATTTCAGTTGCTAGGAAACATATAGAATAACACAGTTTAAACATTTGATTTGACTGAAAACAAAGCTCCAAACATTTCAAAAATACTCAACATGTTTTACGTCTGACCCCAAAATTCTACCCAGGGGCTTTCAGTCAAACTAAGGATACTCCTTTTTTCAAACATAATATACCTGAATAATTAAAAAAGGTATCATCAAGTCACATACCACCCCCTTTTTTCTTCTAATAAAGTTGTTAACACAGGATTTAAAGGTCATCATTACCCCAAAACATTTTTTGCATAATGTCATTCAAAGCAACTTCCCTATATACATTAGAAAAAATGTTCTGTGGTTTTAAGATTATTTGTAAATTTTATTGCCATCATGATACACAAGTGCAATATTGCTAATATACACTGCAAAAGCTAAAGACTGTTAAACACTACATTTTACAATTGCACTTTATGGTTATGGTCATTTTGATAATAGTATGTTAGCTAGAGTAGTTAGATATGATAGAAACATGATAGAAACATAAATATATATATATATATAATACTGGAAGTAGCTACAGTATATTAAACCATTAATTATCTTCTGCAAGCAGGAGATGGTGTTTCATACACTTGAAAAAGGGTTCTACCCGAAACATGTTGTGTTTTACACTGCTAAAATAAATGGAAATTTGCAATTTGAAAATCACTGCCTGAAAGCTGTTTATTCCAAGTTTTATTATTTTTTTGAGATGGTTCAAACCATAGTATACTGTAAATCATGAAGGTGAATGGAGGAAAGCTAAGATAACATAAAGATGCACTTCTTCACAACAGGAAGGTAAATATATGGAGGTGCCTTAGCAGATATGGACCAAATCATAAATTAAAGGGATACTGTTGCGGGAAAACATATTTCTTTCAAAATGCACCAGTTAATAGTGCTGTTCCAGGAGAATTCTGCACTGAAATCCATTTTTAAATAAGCAAACAGATTTTTTTTTAATTTTATTTGGAAATTTGCCATGGGGCTAGACATATTGTCAGTTTCCCAGGAGCCCTCAGGTCATGTGACTTGTGCTCTGATAAACTTCAGTCACTCTTTACTGCTACACTGCAAGTTGGAGTGATATCACCCCCTTCCCTCCCCAGCAGTTCATCAGCAGCCTATCAACAGAACAATGGGCAGCTAACCAGATACCAGCTATCTAACATCTATGCTGAAGGATTTGTTTTCATTGCTAAAATTGCTCCCTAGCAATGGTAGTCATGATAATAGCACCAAAGCAGGAAAACCCCTGCTTTTTTCCTGCTTGGGTGTTATTCTCATGTCTACCATGTCATGGTATACAGGTATAGGATCCCTTATCCGGAAACCCGATATCCAGAAAGCTCTGAATTACGGAATGGCTGTCTCCCATAGACTCCATTTTATCCAAATAATCCAAATTTTTACAAATGATTTCCTTTTTCTCTTTTTTATAATAAAACAGTAGCTTGTACTTGATCCCAACTAAGATATAATTAATCCTTATTGGAAGCAAAACCAGCCTATTGGGTTTATTTAATGTTTAAATTAATTTCTAGTAGACTTAAGGCATGAAGACCCAAATTACGGAAAGATCCGTTATCCGGAAAACCCTAGAGCACTGAGATGGCTGCCTCCACACCAGTATTACATACATTTGTTGATTCAAGAATAACATTTTAAACATTACAGTGAAAAGTCACTTGGTAACTGGGTAATTAAATTGTAAATCTATGTTTTTAATCCTGCCATTTTATTTGTAATGTTTACAAATGTTGATTGTCTATACATCAAACACCCAAAGAAGCTCTATTTTAGTTAAACGCAGAAAGCAACATGTTTAATCAAAGGTTTAGGAAACAGTTTCTTCCCATTGATGACCCCCATTGATGAAACCCCTGTCAAGATTTTAGAATACATTTATGTACTTAATCCTGTAATTTTTTTTCTGTATCATACTTGTATTACATTCCCACATTACTTTCTCTAATATGTAGAACAGATGTTTAAGCACAATAATCCCTTAGTTTGTGTTTACAACAGAACAACATAATAGCTGACTTCTATTTTAGTTTAAAGGGGTGGTTCACCTTCAAGTTAACTTTTAGGGGCAGATTCACTAAGGGTCGAATTTCGAAGTTAAAAATACTTCGAAATTCGACCCTCGAATTGAAATCCTTCGACTTCGAATATCGAAGTCGAAGGATTTAGCGCTAATCCTTCGTTCGATCGATCGAAGGATTTTTCGTTCGATCGAACGATTAAATCCTTCGAATCGAACGATTCGAAGGATTTGAATCCAACGATCGAACGAAAATCCTTCGATCAAAAAAAGGTTAGCAAGCCTATGGGGACCTTCCCCATAGGCTAACATTGACTTCGGTAGGTTTTACCTGCCGAAGTAGGGGGTCGAAGTTTTTTTTAAAGGGCAAGTACTTCGACTATCGAATGGTCGAATAGTCGAACGATTTTTCGTTCGATTCGTTCGATTTCGTTCGAATTCGAATGAATTTAACCAATTCGATGGTCGAAGTACCAAAAAAATACTTCGAAATTCGAAGTATTTTTCATTCGAATCCTTCACTCGAGCTTAGTGAATCTGCCCCTTAATATGTTATAGAATGGCCAATTCTGGGCAATTTTTTATTGGTCTTCATTATTTATATTTTGTGTTTTTTGAATTATTGTCAACCTTCTTCTGGCTCTTTCTAGCTTTCAAATGGGGGTCACTGACCCCATCTAAAAACTGAATGCTCTGTAAGGCTACAAATTTATTGTTATCGCTACTTTTTGTTACTCAACTATCTATTCAGGTCCTCTCCTATTCATATTATAGTCTCTTTTTCAAATTAAGGTATGGTCATTTGAACCCTAGCAACCAGATTGCTGAAATTTTAGATTGGAGAGCTGCTGAATAAAAAGCTAAATAACTTAAAAACCCCAAATAAAAAACAATGGAAACCAATTACAAATTGTCTCAGAATATCACTCACTGCATCTCAAGGTGAACAACCCCTTTAAAGCAGAAATTGTAGGCCACTTTCAGGAAAGGGTAGCAACCAATCACATTTTCTTGATTTCCATTTCTCATTTTAGTAGACTTCTCATAACAAATTACTGATTGCTTGCTAATGTGAACTGTTTTGTATTATCACCTATATTAGTAAATAGTATTAGTAAATAAGACCCAGGGAGCAAAAAAACCCCCAATACATTTAAATAGAAACTTTTGGCCTGATGGCAAATTAAAGATTATCCTAGTAATACTTGTTGGCTGCTGCCCTGCTAAAAAGGAATTGGTGAGGTATTTGAAATAGAGTTGTGTATTTTGCTGAATTATAATTATGTAAAAATGATCTTGCCTGCCACATCTTCCAGTTTCTATGGAAACCTGGTTCTTTTTTTAGAGAAATTCATATTTTGTCCAGATGTGCACAGGACACTCTAAATTCAAGAGTAGATCTAGAATAATGATAAGTGCATAAAAATAAATAAGCCGTTGAATATGTTCTCTTAACTCTGGTAACCCCCCACTGTATATTCTTGGATTACATTTATTGTTGCATTAAGCTGTAATCAATTTCTGAAGTACCACCAGTCAGTAAGAAGGTGTTTTGGCTATTAAAATACACACAGAGAAGCAATAAAAGATTTCTTAAAGACTATTTATGAAAATGTGAGTTAAAATTAGATTTTAATAAATAAAAACTCACCCACGTTCTATCAATTTCTATGGAATTTTTGGAAACATATTTATTAAATGGCAAGTTCTTTCACCCATTGATAAATACGATTCTAAAAATCTCATAGGAATGAATAGAACACAGGTGAGTTATTATTTTTTAAAATCTAAACTCACATTTTCATTCCTATGTATAATGAAAAAATATGTGCATATATTGCCACTATATAATATATTGTAACTCCAGGATTCCCCGCAGCTCCCTGTATAAATAGGCACAGTTCAGTTGCTCGAAAAAAAAAGAAGAGGGTATATACGTACGTCACTGGAATGCTGAACCCCAGAAATAATGCCAGAAAAACACCAGAAATTACGACAGACAGACTTCGAAAATATTCAGTGCAACTGTTTCTGATTAAAGGAGAAGGAAACCTAGTCGGCACAAAAACCCTCTCCCCCTCCCGTGTGTTGCCCACCCTCCCTCCTGGCCTACCTGTCCCGCTGGGCAAATGCCCCTAACTTGTTAAATACCCTTCTGCGCAGGTCCAGTCTACGGCGCCATCTTCTTCCAAGCGATCTTCTTCCTGCTTTGACCGGCGCATGTGCAGTAGGAGCATTTCGCCGGTACGATCTACTGTGCATGCGCCAAAAGTCACGAAGAAACTTTGTGACTTTTGGCGCATGCGCAGTAGATCGGCACCGGCGAAATGCTCCTACTGCGTATGCGCCAAAACGCCGGTCAAAGCAGGAAGAAGATCGCGTGGAAGAAGATGGTGCCAGTGAACTCCGTGGACTGGACCTGCGCAGAAGGGTAAGTAACAAGTTAGGGGCATTTGCCCAGCGGGACACGTAGGCCAGGGGGGAGGAGGGAGGGTGGGCAACACACGGGAGAAGGGGAGGGTTTTTGCGCCGACTGGGTTTCCTTCTCCTTTAACAATGAAGCACATATGCATTTGCAGTAGGAGCAGTGCAATAAGCCCTTTGCAACCAAATTATGCTAGAATTCTGGGAAAACCACTGAATTATAGAAAAAACATTGCAATTGTGCTAAAACTTGCACTTTGCTCACTGCACTTGCAGATGTGCCCTGTAGTGTTAGGGAATGTTATCAAATGCAGAACAAAAATTGCAAAAGATGCAGAACTAAGAACAGTTCATAATTGGGGATCAGCTGTTTCCAATACACAATTAAACATGTAAACTATAGATATATTAATTGGTATATTGATGTAAGTTTAACTTTTGGGTATATTCATAAAAAATTTAACTTTATCAGTCAGGTAATTCAGCAAAATTATATTTTATCACCTTACCTTGGGGAGGGTAAAGTCGGGGAAATGCTTTAAACAAAGACCATTGTTAGTCAATGAATTGTCCATTGACACCTTACAACATTTCCTTATAAAACCATTTACTTTTCAAAAAGGAGCCTCATATGATTTGCTAAAACCTTGGCAGCCCAACCATCAGGTGTTTGGCTAGCAACATTGCAATTTAAATAACAAAGTGTACCTTTGTACAAGAAACTTGGAGACTACGCACATGTACAAAGTTATAAAAAAAACTCATGGATATAAAGACAAGATGAGGTGAATATTTGAAGAGAGAAACTGAGACAGAGAGTAATAATAGAATTACAAAGGGCAGATGTACCAGAGAGTTGATATAGCAGCCCTAGGAAAATAACTGAAAGCATATCAGCTGTGCTGAGGGGATAATATATTTACATTTTCAGTGAATAAAAGGAAACACAACTGTATATTAGATTAGTTAAACTCTGGTGCCAGATTATTTAAATTAGTATTCCTTCACCATTTACTGCAATTTTCTTCTGAAGCATTTTTGGATTACCTTCATACCTAAATTGATTTTGTGAGATTTTACACTGTAAAATAACTGTTCTTGCTGTCAAAACTACTTTAATGGAGGACATAAGCCTAAAACGAAATACTTTGCAATATCATATTTTTACTGGTTGACAGGAAGCAATCTTTCTTTGCAGTGCTGGATTTATAGTCATTCTCTATGATGTCCTGCTGTGTTTTTCAGTTGCTTTAAAATTGGAGACTACTGAGAAACAAGACATTTCTTGGCAAAACATAAAGTAGGGAGTGCAAAGGTATTTTTATTGTGTGTGAAATGCAGCTTCATTTATATTTATATTTGAGAGGGCAGTATGACCACTTGTTCAACATGAGTGCAATGAATAGGGCTTGTGTTGAACATATTTTTGGAGTTAAACAGGGCAAACAGGGGAATTAAAGCTACTGAAGAGCCGCAGTACCACACAGTTGCTGAAACAATGGAGATGACCCCCCCATCCCATCCTGGGATGATGACACACATGATTTTATTGCAATGAAAAGCCTGCTGAAGTGTTATTAGTAGTTGCTGTGTGTACCAGCTTATCCTTTCAGTTTCTTGCTCCCATATGTAATAAAAGGCACTAAGTTTGCCCAGGAGCAGTATCCCGATAAGATGTTTGCTTTCAAACAGATTAGTGGTTACTAATGTGTTGCTATGTGTTACTGCTCCTGGGCAAACGTATTGCCTTTTATTAAATAACCCCCATAGTCTTTTAAATTCAAAGACCAGCGTCTCACAAAAAAGATTCCCTATCTCAGGGTCATCTTGAAGAATATACAGATCCTTAATGGGGAACTATTACGAAAATGAAAAATTTGGGTAATTTTAGTTTCTTTCACTATATTGTGGAAGTCCCTCTAGTCTGTGAGGGAACATAAGATGGACATGTTTTGCTCTGTGATGCTTTGCTTCTTACCTTATGCCATAATTGGTAGATTGTGTTTTGTCATTTTTGTGATCAGTCGCTTATCAAGCCACTGGGCATTCTTATGCATATGGCTTGTAAAAAGTTTTATAGCTCTCATTTACAGGCACTATATGTCAGCTTTCCTGTTTCATAGATGTTATATTGGCCTGGTTGCTTTGCTTTTAGCATCTATTGGTTTTATTGTACTGTATGTTATTTCCTTCCCAACCATTAAAAAAATCTGAATTTTTAGTGCAAAAAAACCTTGAATTTTTACAGATTTATTTTACCCAGAGACTGCAAAAAGTCTGAATCTGAAAATTCTCCATCTCAATCTCTGCTGAGGTTGTATATAAGTCATCGGGAGAGGTCTCAATCCTATTTGGAAGTTTCTGTGGTCTGCAGACTATTACACTTTTTCAGGCTTTTTGGGCAAAAATTCAAAAAAGTTGGGCTTTATGGGAAAAAGCCCAAAAAAATCAGGAAAAAAACATATGATTTAGGTTTTCATTTGATTTATAACAAGTTTTTCCCCGATCCAGTTAATTGAGCTTTTTTAATAATAAATAAGGTCAAATTGTGGATTCTAGTTTGGTATGACTTTTTTAAATTAATTACTCAGAAGAATTTGGATTTTGATAAATAACCCCCATATTTTTTTTTGGGGGGGGGGGCATGGCTTGGTAGATCCCATGTGTACTGACATGAAGGGAAGGTACGCAGAAGAAAACGAGAATTTCACTTACCTTCTTAACATAAATTCCTTTTCTTCTATTCCCAACATGTCAGTACAGGGTTTACCATCCCAATTTATTTGGTTCCTTTACTGCTATGGCAACTGGTGAGGAAGAAGGCATGTGGTCTTAGAGGTCATCATTCATTTTGATTGGCTTTGGTATATAGGTCCTACCTTCTTGTCTGGGTGGGGCAATACTACCCATGTGTACTGACATGTTGGGACTAGAAGAAAAGGAATTTACGGTAAGAAGGCAAGTGAAATTCTCCTTTTTTTAATACTAAACTTTTTTCTACTCTGCTTGGCATGTACTTTCATATAGGCTAAAACAGAGCACTGAAATAGTGGTTGTATGTGTATTGGTGTCTGTTTAAATTTAGAAATACAGTTTATCAAAAAATAAATAAAGCCTTCATACTGACTGTCATAGCGTAGACTGCACTCGAATTTGAACATAGCTAATGTAATAAAAATACCTCGTCCTGGTGGTCTAGTGGGGGGACGGCAGGGACGCCTGCCGCCCCCTCGACGGGGACGCCCGTCGCACCGCGCTGTTCTTCCTGTGCCGGCTCTCTAGTGCGCGCGCATGCACACTTCTGATTTAAAGGCGCATGCGTGCTGACGTAATGACGTCAGCGCGGAGAGGCGCCAAATTCAAAAGTATTAAAGGGGCATTCCCACAGTTGTCATTGCCCGTGATAGGATATTGTTTCCTGGTGCTTTGAGCCTTGTGCTATATTCTGAACCTGTTTCCACAATTTGACCCGTCGACTGGATGCTTCTGTTCAGTCTCCAGCTCCAGTAGTCACCCCTCCTGTGGCCACTCCTGCGGGTTCTCCTGCTCTGTTGGGTAATGTATCCAAAACCCATGAACCCAAAATTGTTTCCTGATAAATTCAATGGGGACAGGTCAAAATTTTTCGTGTTCCAAGAGGCATGTAAATTATACCTCAGCTTTTTCCCCCACTCATTCACTACTGGCGAGGAAAAAGTGAGGTTCGTAATGACCCTATTACAGGGTGATCCCCAAGTTTGGGCTCTCAGATTGCCCCTCTCAGATCCTGCCCGTTTTTCCCTTGATTCATTTTTTAAAACCATGGCTGTACTTTATGATGACCCGGATCGTGCATCTTCTGCCGACTCCGCGATTCGTAAATTGCGCCAGGGGAAAAGGGATGCGGAGGTGTATTGCACCGAGTTCCGCCGGTGGGCAGTGGAGACTGGGTGGAATGACATGGCGCTTCGCAGCCAGTTCTATATTGGGCTGTCTGAATCTGTCAAAGATAGCTTGGTAAATTACCCTTTATCTTCCAACCTGGATGATCTCATGTCACTTGCCATCCAGGTAGATAGGAGGCAGAGGGAAAGAAGGGGTGAAAGGGGTTCTCCTTTGCATTCTGGGTTTACCAATGTTAAGTATAACTTTTCTAATATGGTGTCCAATGTTAAGACCCTTCCATGGTTCAACCTCAGGAGGAACCCATGCAATTGGGCATATCCCATCTAACCTCTGAGGAAAAAGCCCGCAGGCGTTCCCTTGGTCTTTGCATTTACTGTGGGGAAAAGGGTCATTTCCTGAATTTATGTCCTAAGAGGCCGGGAAACTTCCAAGCCTAAATGGAGAAGGGGAGCTCCATTTGGGTGCAGAAGTTTCCTCTCCCCAGTCTACCTCTAGGATTTTGATACCTGTTAAACTCACCTGGCCTACGGGCTCTGTCAGGGTGTCCACTTTTGTGGATTCAGGGGCGGAGGGAAATTTTCTGGATGCCACCTTTGCGTCAAAATTTGGTATTCCCTTAACCCCCCTAATTCCTCCTATGAGGATTTTGGCAGTTGATAAAAAACCCTTAGGGTCAGGCCTGGTAACTAAAAAATCTGTGTCCCTTTCCATGTGCTCTGATAATCATCACAGTGAGAGGTTAGCCCTTTTTATCATTGAGGGTGCGTCTTCTCCTCTTATTTTGGGGTTACCTTGGCTTCAGACCCATAATCCTCATATTGACTGGGTATCGGGGAAGATTCTGCAATGGGGTCTTAAGTGTGGTGGTTCATGTATTCCTCAGGTGGTGGCAACCACTTCTTTAGAAGGTTTACCTGCAGCATATGCTGAATATGCTGACGTATTTTCTAAGAAAGCTGCAGAAACCCTACCTCCACAAAGGCAGTATGATTGCCCTATAGATCTAATTCCTGGGTCTATTCCCCCTCGGGGTAGAACATACCCTCTTTCCTTGCCGGAGGTCCAGGCAATGAAAGAGTATATAAAGGACAACCTTGAAAGAGGGTTCATTAGGCCTTCTAGTTCCCCTGCGGGGGCGGGCTTTTTCTTTGTTGGAAAGAAAGATGGTGGTCTAGGCCCCTGTATAGATTATAGGGGTCTCAATAAGATCACCATAAAAAAACGCTATCCCCTCCCGTTAATTTCTGAATTGTTTGACCAGGTTAAGGGTGCTAAAATCTATTCTAAGATAGATTTTAGGGGCGCCTATAATCTCATACGTATTAGGGAAGGGGATGAGTGGAAAACTGCATTTAACACCAGGGACGGCCACTACAAATATCTTGTAATGCCCTTTGGTCTCTGTAACGCACCCGCCGTGTTCCAAGAATTTGTCAACGACATCTTTCGGGACCTGCTGGGGATATTCGTAGTGGTCTATCTTGACGATATCTTGATTTTCTCCTCTAATTTGGGTGAACATAGAAATCATGTTCATCAAGTCTTGTGCAGACTCAGGGAGAATAATCTTTATGCAAAACTGGAGAAATGTATCTTTGAGGTTACTTCCATTCAGTTTCTAGGGTTTAATATTTCCAGCAAGGGTCTTGAAATGGATCCAGGCAAGGAGAGAGCTGAACTGGATTGGACCCAACCCCAATCATTACGTGCTACCCAAAGGTTCCTGGGGTTTGCAAATTACTATCGTCAGTTTATTAAAATATTTTCCTTAATTGTGGCCCCCATTACTGATTTGACTAAGAAGGGTGCTGACCCCAGCATCTGGCCTCCTGAAGCGGTACAAGCTTTTGACTTCCTCAAGAAGGAATTCAGTTCTGCCCCCATTCTTCGACACCCCGACACTGCGCTTCGTTTTATAGTAGAGGTAGATGCTTCTGAAGTTGGGGCAGGGGCAGTCCTTTCTCAAAGGCATCCAACAATCAACAAGGTGCATCCCTGCGCATTCTTCTCTAAGAAATTTTCTCCTGCTGAGATCAACTATGATATTGGGAATAGAGAATTGTTGGCTGTTAAATGGGCCTTTGAGGAATGGCGGCATCTGCTGGAGGGAGCAAAACACATGATCACGGTTTATACTGATCATAAGAATCTTCTGTACATTGAGTCGGCCAAACGACTAAATCCTAGGCAGGCTAGATGGGCACTGTTTTTCACCAGGTTCAATTTTTCTTTAACGTTTAGGCCTGGTTCCAAGGATACTAAAGCGGATGCACTCTCTAGAAGCTTCGAGTCCGATCCCTCTGAGACTAGCGAGTGCATCCCCATCATCCCCAGGGACGTAATTGTAGCAGCACTTGAATCTGACCTTTCCTCTTTATTGTCCCTTGTACAGTCATCTGCTCCGGTGGATACTCCCTCTGGGAGGTTGTTCGTTCCACAGGAGTTAAGGGAACAAGTGTTAAAGGAGGTTCACGATTCTAAGATGGCTCGGCATCCTGGCATTTCTAAGACAGTGTCTCTGTTATCCCGTTATGTCTGGTGGTCTTCCTTCAAACAGGATGCAAAGGCCTTTGTTAACTCCTGTCCGATCTGCCAACGGTCAAAATCATCTCATAACTCTTCCCAGAGTCTGTTAATGCCTTTACCAATTCCTGAGAAACCTTGGTCCCATCTTTCGATGGACTTCATTGTAGATTTGCCCCCTTCCCAAGGGAAGACTGTGATTTGGGTGGTGGTGGATAGGTTCAGTAAGATGGGCCATTTTATTCCCCTTCCACACCTCCCTTCTGCTAAAACCTTGGCTGATCTATTCATTACTCACATTTTTAAGTTACATGGTTTTCCTGAGAATATTGTTTCTGACAGGGGGGTTCAGTTTGTCTCGATGTTTTGGCGTGCTTTCTGTTCTTTAGTAGGGATTGAGTTATCCTTTTCCACTGCATATCACCCCCAAACGAATGGTCAAACTGAAAGGGTAAACCAGTCCCTTGAACAATATCTTAGATGCTATGTGTCTGATAATCAGTCTACATGGTCCGAACTATTACCCTGGGCAGAATTTGCATACAATAATGCTACCCATTCCTCCTCAGGAGAGTCTCCCTTCTTTATTGTCAACGGGTTACATACCAAAGCATTTTCTTTTTCTGGCTCTAATTCCCCTGTACCCTCTGCCAATTCCTCTGTCGTTAAATTTTCTGAAGTTTGGTCTCGGGTGCACAATTCTTTGTCCGCAGCTTCCCTAGCTCAGAAAAGAGCTGCTGATAAATCCCGTAGGGAAGCACCCAAGTACAAGGTGGGGGACTTAGTATGGTTGTCTACAAAGAACATCAAGCTGAAGGTTCCCTCTCCCAAATTGGGTCCCAGGTTCATTGGTCCATACCCCATCATTGCTATAATCAATCCATCCTCTGTACATCTTCAATTACCTGCTAATTTTAAAATTTCTAACTCCTTCCATGTTTCTCTCTTAAAACCTGCCACTAATGGTTGACACTTGTCTGTTCCTCCCCCAGTGTTGGTTGAAGGTCAGCCTGAATATGAGATCCAGGAGTTCCTCGACTCCCGCCTTGTGCAAGGTAAGCTACAATACCTTACTAGTTGGAAGGGCTTTGGTCCTGAGGAGAACTCTTGGGTCTCAGTTGAAGACATCAAGGCTGACCGCCTCAGGAAACAATTCCACTCCAAATTTCCTGGTAAACCTGGGGGTCCAGTGGCCCCCCCTAGAGAGGGGGGTAATGTAATAAAAATACCTCGTCCTGGTGGTCTAGTGGGGGGGCGGCAGGGACGCCTGCCGCCCCCTCGACGGGGACGCCCGTCGCGCCGCGCTGTTCTTCCTGTGCCGGCTCTCTATTGCGCGCGCGCATGCGCACTTCTGATTTAAAGGCGCATGCGCGCTGACGTAATGACGTCAGCGCGGAGAGGCGCCAAATTCAAAAGTATTAAAGGGGCATTCCCACAGTTGTCATTGCCCGTGATAGGATATTGTTTCCTGGTGCTTTGAGCCTTGTGCTATATTCTGAACCTGTTTGATCCCTGTTTTTGACCCCTGCCTGGCTATTTTGACTATTCTGACTTCTGGATTCTGACCCTTGCCTGATTACCGACTACCTCCTCTGATTAACCCTCTGATTGACTTCCTGGTTTGACCATTGCCTGCCTGATAACGTTTATTCTCTGCCTGCCTCGACCCGGCCTGTTCTGACTACTCTTTTGCCTAAACGCCTTGTACTACGATCTTCTGTCCAAAAGACTTTGCTTTACTGTCGTGCCCCTCTGCCTATCCAGAACCCTCATCTTGCACCTCTCGTTTAAGTCCAGGTGGCATCCGAGTAAGCCGAGAGCTCCTCCCGAGGCCCAAAGGCGGTCACACTACTGGTGAAGCACGAGCCAAGACCAGGGTGCCTGGTGTTTGTTCTGGTGTTGGGTGCTGACCGTGACAGCTAAATTACAACCAGTTTAAGTTTCTGTAGTGTTAGTAGCCATTTAATATCAGTTGTAAAATATTTTTTCTCAAAACTTCAAATGTTTAATGAAAAACAAATCCAAACTTCATCTAATGTTTTAGTTGTTTCTTCATAACCTGCTGCTACTTTGCAAAATCACTTCTATGGACTAAGCCTAAGCAGTAAAACTGCTGATGGGAATATCCCTAAGTCAGATGGATGGCATTACTAAGGGAAAGTCTATTTCTCAACTTAAAATATCTTTCCACGGTGCTCTAGTTACCCGAATAGTCCTGTTTTATCGATATTATTTTATCTGGTACTCACCCTATATTTGGTAGTAGAAATATATTAAATGAATTCATAAATGGATATTAATTCAGGCTTTACAAACTTATAAATTACAAACAAAGAGAATTTGCTCACACTGTAAGTGAAAAAGTCATTGCTGCATTGCATTACAGTGGTTATAATCATAAGACAACGCATTATTCTAAAAAATTGAAAATCACTGATCTATTTTAATTTTGGGATGAAACATAGACTCCAGCAATCCATATGTGTTTAAGTAAAAAATTGGAAGTCTAATATTAAAAGGATATTTTTCCTACAGTGCTTAGTATTAAATAATTATTAGGTATTTTAATACTTTATATGTAATGTAGGGCTGCATCGCCACTAGTAATTATTTAGATACTTGAGTGCTCTGTCTACCCTATATATAGAATAACAGGTTCAAAAAGATTTGCAAACTGGAACACAAAAAGGCCATACATAAAGGAATAGTGCTGAGGTCTCAGCTTTGCAAATAAGGAATATTTTTTTCTACAGCGGTAATCTGCTCAAATACACTTAGGAGCCAATGTAAACTGTCTTGGTATAAAAGCACATGTGGCTCCTTTAAGCACTGCATTTTCAAGTAGCCCAAAACTGTGATGCCAAATTGCCCAAACTGTCCCAATAAACTGGGCAATCAGGCTACAGTTGACTGCAGATCAGTCTGTATATTTGCAAATGTTACATTTTATTTCCCCAACTTTAAAACACAGGAACAAAACAATATAAGAATAAAAACATGCACACAGATAATGGTGATGAAATAGATGGTAAAAATATAAGGAATCTGTACAATTACTTACTTTGTATTCTATTTTTTATGTGAACAAAATCTAACTGTTTCAACTGATACAGTTAAACACAACGCATGTATATATACATATATTGTATATTACTGAACTACAATTCCCTGCTGAAGCTTGACATTCTTTTTGTAACATGTATTGTTGAGCTCTCTGCTGAGGTTCATTTTTGGGTCAGCTGTAGTGTGTTGGCAATTATTAACTTTTGTGTATTATTATTTTATACACAGGTGCTTCTAACAGAAACTGGGATTACATTTATATCAATAATGCAGCTCTAAGTATAACAGGAACAGGAAATATAGAACTTTGTCCGGTAATTGGCTCATACTGTATGACCTAACATGTATGTGTGCCCTTGGTTTGTTTGTGTGCACCATAAAGCATACAATCCCAGGGGGTGTCCCTTAGGATTTAAAATGGCAGTTTTCTATTTAGGGTTACCCAATGGCACATACTGCTAGGAAAGTAAATTTTAAAATGAAGCAGGATTTTACATAGTGGCTGTGTATGCAAAATATTTTTCAAGAGACCTACATTGTTTGGGGGTATACTTTTCCTTTAAAGATGGCAAAATAACTCCATAGTCAGAAATAAGGGGATGCTCTTACTCCTAGAAGGGTGCAGATCATGTTAGAACCTTATTGTCAAGAAGTGCAACAATGAAGGCTACCTGTGAACTTTAAAACAAGAACTGCAAAGGCTTTAGCATTGATTCATGAAGCTATGACAGCCCTGCAGATTATAACTATATAAAGAGGAATCCAGAGCTCCTTTATAGGTAGTGTTGCTGTTGCTTGTTCATGTACAGGCAGTGATGTCTGTAGGGTAGGAGCCAGACTAGGTGGCTGAGGAACACGAACAGCATCCAGGTGAGCTCAGTGCCAGATTTCAAAATAATGTGCCCCTAGATCTGCAGCCTACAGCACCCCCACACCGTGCAAGTGCACATCTTTTACTTGCTTCTTCTGGCTGCCTCTCCTACCCCTCCACCCCATACCACGCACATAGAATGCTTGCCCCTACAGACTGTGGAGACACAGGAGATTCAAATAACTTTCAAAGCCTGTCCTTTACCCAGTGCTCTAGGTGTGTATGGGCACAAAGAAATAGAGATGCAGCTGGGGCGACATACCACCTAAGGCCTGTTCTTTGTTGCCTTCCACAAATCCAGGCCTGGGTGAGCGGAGAGGTGCCAGAGGATTTCAGACTGCCGTTCCTCAGGGAAGCAAGGAAAGGGCAGAATCTTCAGAAACCAGCTTGTTCTTAGAAGAGAGTCAGGACAGTAACATTTAAAAGTATTTTGCACTATAATACAACGCGCACATCGTACAGCAGCACTTCTGCTAGAAAAATAACACAGGACAATTATATGATACTGTAATCTGTTGCAGCCAATTCACTATTTGTTTACAGGGTTCATTATTGTTTCACTCAGTGACGAGTTTTGAATTTGAAAATGTTTTAATATTCTGTGCTGAAACAAAGCAAAAGAATTACACGGTTTGGAAGAAAAGGAAGGGATTACTTTTATATGCATTGCAAACTGGATCAATTATTTACACTGGAAAACGTTTAATTTCGAGCTTACCGGTACTTTGATTACTAGAAAAGTAAACAATGAATTATTCATACTCTAGGTATGTAAATTGCCTGATAAGGTAGAAATTAGGAATTGTAAGCTACATAATTTACACAAAATGGTTAGCTTTTAATTTTTATAGTTATTTTAATGTTCTTTTATTAACTTTATGCAAGTAGATATATTTTCAAATCCTTTATGGCAGCCACTTCTTAATGTAGTCTGCTCCTTTGCCAGCAGTGGCAGAACTTACTTGAAGTTATAATGGTACATCTTTCATGATATTAAAAATTCTTAAAGGAGAACTAAACCTCCCTAATGTGAAAAGCCTGCCCACTACCTTTCATAGTGCTCCCTACCTGCTGCATTAGTGCATTAGTGAAAAATGTGTTCCTAATTGTAAAACTCACGTACCTTGCAGAGTAGCACAGCCGAGTTCACTGAAACCCATGGAAGCTTTTCTGCTGTCCCAGGTAACAGACACACTTTTTACACTAATACCTCTGTGTGTGTCCATATGCCTGGTCTAACCTGAGGATTCTTTCTCTGTGATCATATAAATTTGTCTGCTTGCACCAGCTTGTCTGCTTTAATGTAACTTGCAAAAATCACCTTACAATGTCTGTCAGAGAACAAGAGCAGAAAGGAACTGAAAAACAATTTATAAGTGAGAGGTCTGACTGATATTTTTAAAGATCAGCAGTATGATTTTAAGTTAGTGGTCCATGCTGGTGTAATGCCCAGCTAGAGGAGCGAGATAAGAATACTCTCTACCTGAATTAAAATTGCATTAAAATGTTATTAAACAACCCTTGGGGTTTTCCTGTATTTTTCTGGGCACTACATGAGGTCATACTACATGTAGGGTTGCCACCTAGTCTGTATTTTACCGGCCTGGCCGGTAAAAATGATGGCTTATCCCAATGTTATTAATAGGGAAAAAGATAAATGTATAGGAAGGCCGGTATTTTTTTCCAGAAAAGGTGGCAACCCTAACTACATGCCCATTCCCTCTTTACAACACCTTAGGGTGTCTCAGATTAACACTACATCTTTATTATACTGTATTGTGTACATGTATGCATATTGTTTATTTTTATACAATATATATATGTATATAGAGGGCCGCCATCAAGGGGGCACAGGGGGTAGTGTACCGGGCCCGGGCCTAAACTTTTCGAAAGGACCAGGCTCCCCTTGACAGCACCGTGCTGCCTCCTTCCGAGCACCCGAAATGCAGAAGTACCGAAAAAGGCGAACAGCCGAAGTCTCAAAGCGGCGAGAAGTCCCGAAGCCACAAAATTAGCCGAAGTCCTGAAGTGGCAAAAAGACCCGAAGTCACGAAAACAGCCGAAATTGAAGTACTGAAGTGGCGAAAAACGCAAAGTCACGGAAACAGCCAAAATTTAAGTCCTGAAGCAATGAAAAGACCCAAAGTCACGAAAGGAGGCAAAGTTGAAGTCCTGAAGCAGCAAAAAGACCCGAAGTCACATAAAAAGCCGAAATTGAAGTCCTGAAGCAGAAAAAAGACTGAAGTCACGAAAAAAGCTGAAATTGAAGTCCTGAAGCGGCGAAAAGACCCAAAGTCACAAAAGGAGGCGAAGTTGAAGTCCTGAAGCCACGAGTTCAATTCCTCTGAACACCAATGTGTGTTTTTTTATTTTTTTAAATCCCCTGGCCACCAATGTATTATTTTAATACTCTATAGCAGGGCTGTCCAACGGCCCGCGACCCCCCCTCATGTGGCCCTCCACATCAAAGTCTGCCTGCTGTGTCTGTTTACCATATGTAAAATTTAAAAGATATCACTACAGAGATTAACTGGCCCCTGCATTGTCTAAACCTCAAATTCAGACTAATCCCCTGCATTGTTCACACCTGTGATCCCCCTGCATTGTTCACACTTGTGACACCTCTATTGTTTATATCCTACAGCCCTGTACTGTCCACACAGTTTCAGACTGAAACTGCCCACATTGTTCACCTGTTCACACTTTATACAAAATGGTACCAGCACTGTGTCACTGTATGTAGTACATTTTAGACTGGTCCTGATTCCTGTCTCCTGCTCTGTTCTGCCTTCCCTATGCTCCTGTGCATGCCATACTTTGGTATTTGTTTTTGAGGTTTGTTAGCATTTGAAAATTATTGTTAGTGGCCCCTAAGGTGTTTAATCAGCTGGGGTACTGTATTATACACAGGGGAGGAGGAGGCATATGGATTTATGGATATGTCTTAATATGACTTAGCTTTTTTCACATATGAGTGACATCCTTGCCAGGGCAGGCACAAGGTAGTTCGGCTCCCTAGGCAAGAGCTTCAATCAGTGCCCCCCTGTCCTGCATTACCATTTCCCTCCTTACCATGATGGTTTTTAAATAAAGAGAGCAAGAAAATGTACAACACTTTTTCATTTATATTACTGCCCCCTGTACCTGTGCAAGCAAGCTCAGCAGCCATCCATCATACAGCCCTCCTGCAGCCATCATATTGCCCCCAATCTTTACCTGTGTCAGCAGCAGCCAAAAATAAATCTGATCACATTATATTGCCGCCAAGTATTTATGTACCTGTGCCACCACCCTGCCCAGCAGCAACAGCAAACATATGGCCCCCAAATCTGTACCTGTCTGTGCCAGCAGGAAGCTTCACACTTTACAGTAATAGAAAGAATGTTTTCAGTTCAGTGCAACTGTGCAAGGCTGAGAGCAGTGAGAGTCACACCAAGCAGCCCCCCAGCTCTCTGCCTCTCTCTGTCATCCAACACATCAGTGATATCATTGACGCGTGTATGCACATCGCGGTGCACCGCACAGAAGGAGCTATTACTTGCCGGCAAGAGGGAGATGGATTCCACCCAACTGGGTGACCATAATTACTGAAACAAATTATTAAAGAAACGCTTGAAAAAAGTGTGCCCCTCAAGGATGGCGTCCTAGACAGCCGCCTACTCTGCCTACCCCTAGTTGCGGCCCTGATCCCTGCAGTGAGCACCTACCATTTGTTTTTTGGTGTGCTATTAATGTGGACATGGTCTTGTGGTAACATGGGTGTGGTTAAAAGTGGGTGTGGTCTAAAAACAGGAAGTGGCTAATACTGGCTTCCGTTATCGGCCCTCCACCATGTCGATTGGAAAAATTCCGGCCCTCGGTATAATAGAAGTTGGACAGCACTGCTCTATAGGCCCCTGCCACCAATGTTTTTTTTAAAAAAATATTCTTTGGGGCTCCAATTTGTTTTAATTTGTAAGGGGGGCCCCGGCGCCAATGTTTTTAAAAAAATATTCTTTAGGGCCCCAATTTTTTTTAACTTGTAAGGGGGGCCCTGGCGCCAATTTTTTTTTAAAAAAAAAAAAAATATTCTTTGAGGCCCCAATTTTTTTTTAACTTGTAAGGGGGGCCCTGCCACTAATGTATTTTTTAAAAAAATATTCTTTGGGGGCCCCAATTTTTTTTAACTTGTAAGAGGGGCCCTGACGCCAATGTTTTTTAAAAAAAATATTCTTTGGGGCCCCAATTTTTGTTTAACTTGTAAGGGGGGCCCTGGCGCCAATGTTTTTTTAAAAAATGTTCTTTGGGGACCCAATTTTTTTTTTAACTTGTGAGGGGGGCCCTGTCACCAACGCTTTTTTAAAAAAAAACTTTTAATAGCTTTTTATAACTTGTGTGTGTGGGGAGAGTTACCTTTTTTATCGCTGATGTCTGTGTGGTCTTTTAACTGTGATGTGGAGTGGGCGGGATCTGGGGCAGCGCTTGGGGCCAGGGTAGGCGGGCCGCATGATTTCTAATGGAGGCCCTGTGTATATATGTATATTGCTAGTGAAGCTTTTAAAAATGCAGGTTTGTATGTTTGTTCATTACAATGAACAAAGTAAAAAAAACATATTTATCCTTAGATAAGAATAAGAAATTTGCTGAGCATATTATAACACTGGTATACAAGAGAGGCAGCTTGTTTAGTAAGAAGGAACAGAACAGTACTGTACAAAGCCAGATCACCATAGCAACACTCTATTTCTCAGCCAATCAATAGCCTTAAGGTAGCTGGATTTTTTTTAAAATCCCATGTCAGCTATACCTTCTAAAAGAGCAGCCTTTCTATGCTCACCTCTTAATATGTGTACAAAGGTGGATCCATGAGTATATTGATGCTCAATTCGCATTCAAGATCTTGATATCTTAACTACCTAGATTAAAAATGTATTTTAAGAATTATTAGTTAATATCATTTATATCTGGTTCCTTACCTATTTCTGCAGTTTCGTATAAGCCCTATTCAAGCAAAACTGAAAGTATAGATGACGTTGTTTCCATATGTGAAGTCCTTGCAAACAAATATTATTGAGGCAATTCCTATTTTGTACGTCCAACATTTGCAACGATGCCTATATTTCCTACTACATTTCAAAAATAAGTAAAAAAATCGTGCTTAATCTTGTTTATATTGCGTGCAGTCTTTTCAACTGTTCTATGTATTTGTGCATTAATGCATGCACTTACAGTATATTCTATTAAATGAATATGCTGCAAATTAAGTTCTTGACAAGCACAACATTTCAGGAAAGTAATTGCTACAGCGAGATATTCTGCCAATATACAGAAAAATTATTTTCTTTTATTATTATTGTTGTTACCATGAAATCAGCTTTTCCTTTGCAAAGGTTTTTTCTTTCTTTTTTTTATTTGTTTGTCCTGGTCCTTCCATTTAAGGAAAAGAGCTCCATCATGAGGCCAATTTAGGGAAAACCTTCTCGAGCCACATGCTGTAAGCTATGCTCAGGATATGTTAGTTGTGTAGAAATACTTTGTTCCAGTTCAGGATATGTTAGTCACATAAGCCTTTCTAAGGATATTTATATATACATATACAGTATAGTGAAAAAATATATGATGATTTCTGCTCTTTAACAATATAAATAAGTGCAGCAAATACCAATAATGTTAGTAAGGAATGGCACTAACATTCTGTGCAACCCCACGCCACAACCACAAGGGAGAACCCATGATACTGCTATATTACCAAGATTGTGGGAGTATCATATGCCTCGTATAGCACTACTTGGGAATGAGGCAACTGAAATTCACCAGTGGTTCTTTTTCAATGCTGTTATCCCCCCCCCCCTCACTCACCACCCAGCCACACGGATTTTCTTCTCGGACAGAGATTTCCAATGCCTTGCCAATCCACAAAAATAGCTGCACCACCACAAAACTTACCTCTGTGTGGCACCTCTTCTGCCCGTCCTCTTATAAAGCAGTGCTCTTTACCACTACACCATCACTAGACCAACCACTGCTTGGCAAATTTGATGCCAGATGGCACACAAATTTAGATTGACCTATACTAGATATGGCACACAAAGTTAACCAAACCAACTATAATGGCACCACAAGTAGGAACATTGAAGAGAAAGCAGGAACTGAACTCCTGATCTCTGACTTATAAAGCAGCTTTCTTAACCACTATACCATTCAAGCATCAGGCTTGAGTTTGCAAATTTGACTGCAGATAGTACTTTATAATGAACCAAGGCCACTATAACATCCTAAAAAGAGTGATGTGGGAAGAAGCTGGAATTGAACTCTCAATCTGGAATCAAAAGAACAATCAGGGATTTGAACTCAGAGCATTCTTGTTTAAAACTCACTCACCTAACCACCACACTATGAAATCCATACGCTTGAAACGGACCCAAAAGTTCAATGCTAAAGGTTGATCTCGTCTGTGGTGTAATTATTATGGCACTTGCCTACGATGCCCACCATCTATGCCAACAGACATGTGCGATCGGTGGAAGGTGGGAGAGAAAATACATTCTGAATTGAGTAAGTGACTGATGAGGGAAACATTGCAAGACCCAGAATGAAGCATGGGAGGCTCTGTCTTCCAACAATGAGCAGAATGGGCAGCCACTAATGTCAAAAGAAGTAGAACGTGCAATTAGGGTTGCCACCTTTATGTCTGGCTGAGACCGGGCGGGGGGGAACATCAGTGGGCGTGTCTGTGACGTGAGTGGGCGGGCCCGTGATGTCAGTGGGCGGGGCTATGACGCATCGATCAGCGATTGGCCGATCGCCGTGTCAATCAAGGGAATCCCGCCCAGTTTTCCTTATTTGGAAAACCGGGCAGGAAGTATAGACCCGGGCAGCCCCTCAAAATACTGGGCTGTCCGGGTCAAAATTGGACAGGTGCCAACTCTACGTGCAATCAACCATGCCCTCCCCAACTAGCAACCCCAGGACATCTGGGCTTAAGCCAATCTACCCCCATTAGAAGATTCGTTTCTCCCCTCAGCCTAGAGTCCTTGGTCGGGTACCTAAAGAATACCCTACCCAAAGAATACCTGCAAAGTGGTTGGGTTTTGGTTAGAAACTTCCCAGCCTGAGTACCCAGCTAAAGTGCATAACCCCCCCCCCCCTGAGGTTAGTGCACAGTTTGTCCATGCACCCAGCTGATCTGAGCTGGTGTGATGTCACTTCTGGCTCCCGAGTTGTGACGGAATGAGCATGCTCAATGCTCCCTGTTACATCACAAACGTTCAATGCACAATACATTATTATTTTCAATGCCAAAAATAAAGGGCCAACAACAGACCCTTGTAGTATTCTACTAACAACAGATTGCATTCTGTGTGGTTCTGTATCACATGCTTTAGCAACATCTAAGTCAGGGGTGTCTTCCCGAGCGCTCTTTTTCCTGGATTCAGCTGCATTTTCTGGCGCATGTGCAGTAGAGGCATTTGATGATACGGTGTTACTGCACATGCGTCCGAAAGTCACAAAGTTTCCGAAAAAAGAAATCTGAAACTTCGTGACTTTCCATACCGGCAAATGCCTCTACTGCGCATGTGCCAGAAAACGCTGCTGAATCCAATCCGCAGGCTGTAGTTTGGACACCACTGATCTAAGTAGATCACATTCACTTTCACTGTGCCATCCCAAAGTCAAGGTTTTTCAAAGAATGGAATTAGATTGGTAGGTTGTGTTAATTAAATTAGGACTCTTAATTAAATCTGGACTCTAATGTTACTCATAGTAATCAGAACATTGCTTCCACTATTCTTACAGCCTTTTCCAGTCAAAGCTAATTTCGGATTGGTTGTTATGATTTACAACTCCAGTCTAAGGGCTGAACTCCACGGTGCGGCTTGTTCCGATTCGACGCGATGAGAGGAAGCGGATGCAACGAGATGGATTCGTCGAATATAATGTAAATAATAGGAATGTCAGACCTACAAGCTGCGTGCATCTGACACGAATGTCGGATTAGAACCCCGAACGTTTCGTCTTCATCCGACAGTCGTGTCATATGCACGCAGCTTGTTGATCTGCCATTCCTATTACTTATATTCTACGCATCAATCTCGTTGTATCCGCTTCCTCTTTTCGGGTCGGATCAGAACAAGCCGCACCGTGGAGTTCAGCCCTAAAATGTAATTCGGTTTTGTGAATTAAAAGGGTTTTCTTTGTGGTTTTTTAACTTTTTATTCAGCAGTTCTCCAGTTTGCAAATTCAGCCATCTGGTTGGTACGGTGCAAATTACCCTGGAAACCACACATTGATTTGAATAGGAGACTGGCATATGAATAGCAGAGGCCTGACTAGAAAGATGAGTAATAAAAAATAGCAACACCAATAAATGTGTAGCCTGACAGAGCATTTGTTTTCAGATGGGGTCAGACACCCCTATTTGTAAACTGGAAAGAGTAGGAAGAACAAGGCAAATAATTAAAAAGCTTTATAAACAAAAAATGACTAATTTAAAAGCAGCATAAGATAACTTAAAGGCAGAGTGTAGTCACTCTAAATTGCTGCCCCAGCAAACATGCCAGCTGCAGGCCCGGACTTGCAATAGCAAGTGCCAGAGGGCCTGCTGTAAGTTGCCACAGACAATTACTATTTATTGGCTGGTGAGAGGCTGTTTGGGCCTCTGTGTACCTAAAATATCAGGGCCTATTTTGCTCTCAGTCCAGGCCTGAGCACATTCCAGCAAAAGGCCGCTGCTGCACTGCGCCCTATTTGCTCGGCGTAAATTAACTGAGACACCGTCCCCTGTTTTCTCGCGGGATTTTCTGCCTATTCCTACAATCAAGTGTCTCTAGCGTTACTTCCGGGTGCGTCACAGCGGGTTCGTGGGGCACAATGGCTATAATGTATTTTTAGCGCTCGCTATGTTGGGCTGCTATGTGTGTTGCCTGGCAGCTCTCTGCTTCTATACAGCCGCGGCTCTGGCTGGGTTTTATAAGGAGAAGATAAGCAGCGAGGGTGGAGTTGATTCCCTGCATCCCAGCAGCGCTTCTGGGAACTACCGTAGTGCGCTACATAGCAGCGCCTTTCTCGCCTTCATCAGGAAATATGGCAGGAGATACAAGGCTGGCAGCCTGATGTTTCAGGAGAGATACCAAATATTCCTGGTACTACTGTCACTGAGAACTACTTGTATAATAACATCTCTTTGAGAGGCTTTATTAATATTGAGGCCCAGAAGGTCATCCCCTTTTTTAAAAAAGATTCCAAGTGTTAGTTGTATGAAAAGACAAAAAAACCCTTTAGTATGTTCATTTTTGTGTTCAGTTATATTTAGTTCCTTGCTGTGTGCCAATACAGTGCCACATCCTGAAGTGATTCTGACTGTACTCATCGCTAGCAGTTCCATTCTTAAAGGGGTGCCTCACCTTTAAGTTAACTTTTAGTATGTTACAGTGGCTAATTCTAAGCAACTTTTCAATTAGCCTTCCTTTTTTTTATAGTTATAGTTTTTGAAGTATTTCCCTTCTTCTTCTGACTCTTTCCGGCTTTCAAATGGGGGTCACTGACCCCATCTAAAAACAAATGCTCTGTACGCCTACAAATGTATTGTTATTGCTACTTTTTATTACTCCTTTTTTTAATCAGGCCCTCCCCTATTCATATTCCAGTCTCTTTTTCAAACAAATGCATGGTTGCTAGGGTAATTTGGACCCTAGCAACCAGATTGCTGAAACTGCAAACTGGAGAGCTGCTGAATAAAAAAGCTAAATAACTCAAATAACACAAATAATAAAAAAACAGAAACTAATAGCAAATTGTCTCAGAATATCACTCTCTACATCATACTGAAAGTTAATTTAAAGGTGAACAACCCTTTTAATACGTTAGCAGTTGTAGGACTGTCCCGCTGTCAGATGAAGGCTGTGGATTCTGGCAATTGATAGAAATAGATAGCTTTGTAACTAAGTACACTGTATGCCTAGTAGACATCCCGCCTTAAAGAAAAACTATACCCCTAAAATGAATATTTAAGCAACAGTTTATATCAAAGTAAGTGGCATATTAAAGAATCTTACCAAACTGGTAAATTTTGCCCTTTTACATCTCTTGCCTTAAACCACCATTTCTCTGTGCTGCCTCAGAAATCACCTGACCAAAAATACTACAACTCTAACTGTAACAGGAAATAATAGGAATAAGAAAAGTGGAAGCAAAAGACAGAACAGTCTGTTAATTGGCCCATGTGACCTAACAAGTATAGTTTGTTTGGTTTGTTTGTGTGCACTGTGAATCCTACGATCCCAGGGGCCGGGCCTTATTTTTTTAAAATGGCAGTTTTCTATTTATGATTACCCAATGGCACATACCACTAAAAAAGTATATTATTATGAAAATGGTTTATTTACATGAAGTAGGGTTTTACACATGAGCTGTTTTTTATGATGTATATTCATAGAGAACTACATTGATGGAATTATAGTTTTCCTTTAAAGGGGTTATTCTGATACAATTTTGTAGTTGGTCTTCACTTTTTTTGTGGTTTTGAATCATTAAGCTTTTTGTTCAGCAGCTCTTCAGTTTGAAATTTTAGCAGGTATCTGGTTACTAATGTCCAAATTACCGAATCCAGGATTCGGTTCAGGATTTGGCCAGGATTGGGCCTTTTTCAGCAGGATGTGGATTCGGCTGAATTTTTCTGCCCGGCCGAATCAAATCCAAATCCTAATTTGCATATGCAAATTAGGGGCGGGGAGGGAAATTGCATGACTTTTTGTCACGAAACAAGAAAGTAAAAAATGTTTTCCACTTCCCACACCTAATTTGAATATGCAAATTTAGATTTGGTTCAGTATTCGGCGGAATCTTTTGCAAATAATTCAAGGGTTCAGCCAAAACCCACATTAGTGGATTCGGTGCATCCCTACTAGGAACCAGGTAGTGGTTTGAATTAGAGACTGGACCAAGAATAGGAGAGGGTCTGAAAGATAATAAGCAGTAGCAATAACAAAAAAATTGTATCCTGATTTTGGCTGCTGGATGAAAGATGGAAAGAGTCAGAAAAAAAGGCAAATAATTAAAAATCTATAAAAAAAAATGAAGACCATTTGAAAAGTTGCTAAGAATGGGCCAACCTATAAAAATGCTAAAAGTTAACCTAAAGGCTTTTTAAAATGTCCTGGTTGGAACACTCATTTTCCACTAATTTCCAAAATTTATATTGTTTCTTAAGGTTGACGTTGGCGCAAAGACTATTTGTTGGGAGTATGTTTTTGTTTTACGGAAATGCAGCTTTGAAAATGCCCTGCTTCTTTTTTGATGGCAGCAGTTTGGTAAATGATATATTGCTCCCCCATGATAATTTTATTACCCCTTGAATAAAATAAGGTCTTTGCAAAAATGGATTTGCTGACCTGGGAGTTGGAGAAGTTGGCTGGCCTGCACTGAACCCTGACCTCACCCAAATGAACACCTGTGGGATGACTTTGAATGGCAACTGTGAGCAAAATCAGTGTCCAACCAAACTCAAAGACTGATTAGAGCAAATCCCATGAACCATATTTTAATATCTAGCAGATAGTCTTCATAAATAAGTGGAGGCAGGAATCAGAGGACCAAATTATTGGTTTGGGCTAAAAGTCCTCCAAGCCAGTGTGTGGGACTGGTCAACAGTTAACAGAAAGGGGAATTTATAATAGCTGGAAACAGTGTTAAAGCTGGTATGGGACTGACCCAATGAAGACACTATAAACAACAAGCATAATTCAAATAAAAACTGCATGACCTGCTTCACTAGCATTGAATGACCAGGCAGTAACAATGTCCTTTTATTTAATAGAGGGAATAACAGTGTAAAGGTCAGCGTGCTATTACTCTAGTGCAGTGATCCCCAACCAGTAGCTCGTGAGCAACATGTTGCTCTCCAACCCCTTGGATGTTGCTCCCAGTGGCCTCAAAGCAGGATCTTAGTTTAGAATTCCAGGCTTGGAAGTGAGTTTTAATTGTATAAAATTAAGTATAGTGCCAAGCAGAGCCTCTTGTAGGCTGCCAGTCCACATAGGGGCTACCAAATAGCCCTTATTTGGCACCCCAAGGGACTTTTTCATGCTTTTGTTGCTCCCCAACTCTTTTTATATTTAAATGTGGCTCACGGGTAAAAAAGGTTGGGGACCCCTGCTCTAGTGTGTTATATGTTTACAAGCATATACTGTGCCTGGAATGGGGATGATCTGCTGTTACAGTAACTTCAGGAAGTGCCCCTTATATGTCTGGATATGCAAACGTAATCACTTGTTTTATGGGTATCATTTTCTGGGCTTTTAAGATTGATGAAGTCATACATACCTCTCATACATTTGCATTTCTTCTCTTTTTTAGAAAAGCATAGAAAGGCAGAAATATCTTAACACAACTGCGTTCTCTGCAAACCTTACAAGTGCCGCCCGTTATGGAATCAATCAGTTTTCGGACTTGTCTGCTGAAGAATTTTTTAGTAAGTAAAGAGAGGCCAGGTGTATTAAACACGCTGTAAGTTAATTATACCGAATCTTTCAATTTGTCTAAACCAAATTTTTTTTATATCCATATCCATGTTTTAGTTAAGGCAGTGATTGCTATAAGAATTACTGGCAACTGCTACAAATACATCTGGCAAATTCGTCCTGAGTCTGGTAACCCCAAGCAACTAATCATTAGTCAAGTTTTAAAGGTCTAGTGCAGTGAAGATAATGAAAGCAAATATCTTATTGGTTGGTATGGGTTACACTGCTGGGGAAATGTTGCCCATGTTTGTGCAGAACTCCTAGTATTACAATTTCAAGGTAAAATGTAATCTTCTTTAGGTTAATTGCCTTAGGTACGCTTGTGTGTAGGCACTGACCTCTGAAGGATAAATTATTTATTTTAGCACTCACTCTAAAATCTTACTTAAAAAAATTCTAGTTCTAGGAATGTACATGTATTATTTTAATCTCTTGGTGTGTCTGTATTTTCATATGGCCACAACCCCTATAAAAGATGTGTTTGGGGGGTGTGTGCATGAGTAAGTGCCCCAACAGGCACAAAACGCGTTTTGGGAGAAACCCACTAAACATCTATATTCAACAACGTGATTTAAACCCTTGGACTGGGGTGGATTGTGGGATTCCCTTGGACTCTTACCGTATATACAGATTGTTTAATACACAAGGTGTGGTGCCCCACTTTATTTTTAGTATATTATGGGCTAAACATGTACGGCCTATTCATTTTTCTGTATTTCATATACCTAGCCCACAGTAATACCCAGTGTTCTTTCAGGCTCTTTTTTCCAGGCACATAACCGAGGGATTTTTTCACCACCTGGCTCCACTGCGGCCTCAATCTGGCCCCCACCTTGCATGCCAATAAGATTTTTTTTTTTACAAAAACTGGTAGGATTTCACCATGTGTGAACACATATTTTTTGTGTTTTTTGGGTGTTCATAAATGGGCCACTATGGTAAAGTAAATAATCAGTGTTCATTAAGTACATATCTCCGTAAAATAGTGAGACTGTATTTAGACACATTTCTCTGTGGATATAACTGGCATATAACCATTTATATTTTCATTTACATCTAGATACTTATTTGAGAAGCTTCCCAACCAGCAATTATACGTCCAATAAACCTCTCAAGAATTCTACGCAACAATATCTTTTACCTTTGCGGTTTGACTGGAGAGACAAAAATTTTGTGACACCTGTGAAAAATCAATTGAGTGTAAGTGTTTATGGCATTTTGTGGTTTCCATTCAACTACAGTCCAGTTGTCTTTGTTTCAATACTTGTCTGATAATTTTGGTTTTAGCTAAGCCTTGGATAACTGAATACAACACAAGACAATAAAAGGCAAAACATTTGACAGTGATCCACAAAGATCCAACTTTGAAGGGGATAGTTTACCTTTAAATTAATGTAAATGAGCATTATTATCAAAAGATGAATAGCGATCACTACAGATTGCAGCTTCAACTGCAATTCACATGTATATTTTTTGACCCATATTTATCAAAGGGAACATTCTCTCTTTCACCCTTTCATAAATATGTTGTTAACAATCCCACAAAAGAGCCACAGAATTTCTCTGTGGCAAGCTCTGGTCTGCTTATAAATATGCCCCTTAGTATCATGTAGTCAGTATTTTGAGCCAATTGAGGACTTCTTTTTTTTTTTTTCCGTGTGTTTTTTGAATTATTTCATTTTTTGTTCAGAATCTCTCCAGTCTGGAGTAGACATCTAGTTGCTGGGGGCCATTTTACCCAAGCAACAGGCAGTGGTTTAAATGAGAGAGTAGATAATGAATAGGGATTGAATAGAAAGCTAAGTAATAATAAAATTGTAGCCTCACAGAGCAATATTTTTTTTGGCTGCCAGGGTCAGTGACCCCCATTTGAAACCTGTAAAGTGGCAGAAAAAATAGGCAAATAATACAAACAGGTAAACATTGCTATCCTTGTCGCACACACATTTTTCCTTATCCACTCTGATCTGCCTTTTGTGTGTGTGTGTACTGACAGATGCTATAATGTTCCCGCAACATGTTTGCCATTGGTAAAATGTTTGAATCTTGTGAAAATGCATGAGAAGCCCATTTTGTGCAATTACACAATTCAAACGTCTTAACAGCTGATTGCTGTTCTTTTCAATGAATGGCTACTTTCGGGTGATTTGTCACTCACAGGAACACAACACAAGTTTGTTGTATGCCATTACCTTTACAGAGCGCTTGCTTCTGACTGGTGACATTATGAGGCCACACTCCTTCACTTTAAAGGTTCACCTTTCAGTTCAGTTGGTTTCAGATAGTTCACCAGAAATAAAGACTTATTTCAGTTATTTTCAATTTTCTATGTGTGACTGTTTTTTCGAATATTGAAAAGTAAAGTTAAATGTTTCACCTTCTAAAGCAACTCTGGGAGGGGGGTCGCCGACCCTGTAAACTGTTCTAAATTGATAAATTTCTTATCTTTGTCCCTGCTGAGCAGCATCCCTCAGTTTAATTAAAGGCAGCCGTTAGAATTGATACATTAATTGCTAATACTCCAGAGATGCTGCTGAAAAATGTATCCACTAATAAAGCAACTTGTTACAATTAAATGTGACAGTTCAGAATCTGCACCTGGATTACTGAGCTGCCAGACTGAAATACCAGGGACAGGAACATCAACCTTTAGACTTCAGTTTTGGAAAAACAGTAAAAAAATAAAGTCTTTATGTCTGGTGAACAATCTGAAAACTGAACTGAAAAAGTGTTTGGAAGGTGAATAATCCCTTTAAAGTGGACCCTTCACCCAAAAAATATTCAAAATCCTATTTTATTACATAGTCAAACAAAATGAACTTTAATTACACTATATAAATTATTTGAATCTTCTTTCCTTCAGTCTGGGAATTCATAATTATAACAAGCAGGCAGGAGCCATTTTGTGGACACTGTTATTAAGGCAAGCCTTGCATCATCTGAGAGTCTTGTTTGTGCACCAGAATGGGGCACAAAATGTCCATCCCCAATTAAATGGTGAAGAGAACGGGGGAATGTGGGGAGAGCAGTGACATCTAGGAAGTACTGAATGGAAAGTGAAAGTAATTGTCTGCCTAAGGCATAGAGGAGGGGCAGACAATATTTGATTGACAGCTGAGATTTTTAAATGAGCTTACAACAGCTATGAATGCTTTAATAACAAATTGAAATTGGATTTCATGTTTAATTTGAAAAGGACTTTTATTATACAGCTTTTTGTGTCTGGGTGACAGGTCCACTTTAAGCTGTTTTCAATATAAAAAATTCAGCTCAATGATAACTGCCACCACGCTTATATACACCTCAGCAACCGCTCCTCCTCTGCCATTCCACTCTGCCAATCCCTGCACTGGCTTCCACTACTTTTCAGAATAAAATTCAAACTAAAGATCCTGACATTCAAAGCACTTCATAACTCTGCCCCACCCTGCATCTCTGAACTCATCTCTAGATAATCACCCAACCCTTTACTGTGCTCCTTTACTGACCTGCTCCTACACTCTTCTCTCATTACCTCCTCACAAGCTCGGATTCAAGACTTTGCAAGACCTGCACCCCTCCTCTGGAATTCTCTCCCACGGTCTGTGTAACTTTCTCCCGACCTTTCTGCTTTCAAATGATCTCTTAAAACATACTTCGAGAAGCCTACCCTCACTCTGCTTATCTACCAAATGCCATACCATATGCTACATCTCTCACCTTGCTTATTTCTGATCTTGCCCACTCCCACACCTTGTGTCTCGTTCCCTTCTCTTTTTAGATGGCAAGGTCTTTTGCACAGGGGCTTCTGCCCCTTTTGTACGATACTGGTCGCTACGTGTGTAATTCTGTATGTTCTATGTAATTCATGTGATTTCTTTGTATAAATACTTTTTTTTTACTGTGCTGCTCAATATGTTGGTGCTCTAAAAAAACATGATAATATTAACTTCATTCTGGTTTAATGAGGATGTATTTTGACTTTTAAAATGTCATTGTTATACAGCAGATGGCAGCAAAGATACATCAGTGAATCAGTATATTTTTCAGCTGAATGCCAAAATGTTATTTCCGTTGTTAAAGAAGAATAAAAATAAAGATTGTTGTTGTGCTTTATAACAGCAGCAGTTCATTCTTTAAAAGCAACATAATCCCCATTATGTGAGTGGAAATATTAAAAACTAAAACTGTATTTAAGGTTTGCAAAGACTGAAAATGCTAGAGCATGCAGTTCCCCAGGATTCTCACATGAAATATCTGTGTGAGGGTTTTTGCAATAATGTATTTTTCTTCCTCCTCCTACACATTCCTTCAATTAATTTAATTGTATTAATTATATTTTCTTTCCCCCCCCCCCCTTTATTTCAGTGTGGTGCGTGCTGGGCTTTCAGTGTAGTCGGGGCAGTGGAATCTGCTTATGCAATTAAAGGGCACACATTGGAAGAGCTCAGTGTACAGCAGGTCATTGACTGTTCATATCTGGATTCTGGTTGCAACGGAGGATCCACAGACAGTGCTTTAAAGTGGTTGAATCAGGTTGTTGTTCAGTGTTAAGTCTTGTAACTTTGTATTAGGCATGTATTATGTTTTGGAGAAATACTTGAGTACAGCAGAAGCTGGAGGGCAGCAGGTTGGATATCTGAACTGAAATTGTTTAACAATTGTTACACAATATAATATGTCCTTTGTACTTTTAAATGAACACCCCAAAAGCTTTTGAGATTCTTGGACCAGCACTGATACTTTTTATGTTCTACAGTAAATCCAGACTTGGTAGATGTAGTGCAGTAGCCCCCCTAGTTGTAGACTATTAATGGGGACCTGTCACCTAGACATAAAAACCTTGAAAATAAAAGTCCTTTGCAAATTAAACAAGAAAACCAAATTCTTTTTGTATTAAAGGAACAGTTCAGTGTGAAAATAAAACGTGTAAATAGGCTGTGCAAAATAAAAAAATGTTTCTAATATAGTTAGTTAGGCAAAAATGTAATGTATAAAGGCTTGAGTGACTGGATGTCTAACATAATAGCCAGAACACTACTTCCTGCTTTTCAGCTCTCTAACTCTGAGCTAGTCAGCTACTTAAAGGGGGACCACATGGTACATATCTGTTCAGTGAGTTTGCAATTGATCCTCAGCATTCAGCTCAGATTCAAAAGCAACAGATATGACCCATGTGGCCCACCTTTAGTCTCTGATTGGTTACTGCCTGGTAACCAGTCAGTGTAAACAACAGAGCTGAAAAGCAGGAAGAAGTGTTCTGGCTATTATGTTACACATCCAGTCACTCCAGCCTTTATACATTACTTTTTTGGCTAACTAACTATATTAGAAACATTTTTTATTTTGCACAGCCTATCTATTTACCCAGTTTATATTTTTACACTGAACAATTCCTTTAAAACATCCATTCCTGTTTAAAGGTATTAAAATCTGAGCTGTCAATCATATATTGCCTGCTCCGCCTCTAGCCTTAAGCATTGAGGCGGAGCAGTCAGTTACTTTCACTTTCCTTTCTGCACTTCCTAGAAGCCACTGTACTCCCCACATTCCTCCTCATAGTCTATATTTGTTTAGCTTGTGCAGAGGCATGGGTAGCAGGTATCTTGTTCTTGCACATGCACATTTTTATAATAAAAGTATCCACAAAATGTCTGCCTGCCTGCTTTACTGTGATTGTGAATTCCAAAACTAAAGGAAACCACATTTACATAATTTTTATAGTGTACAAATAATTTAGACTTTAGACAGGCTATTATTGCTTGTCCTCATAACATTTCAGTCCAGCACTTTTTCACCGAAAAATAATGTGCATTTCTGGAATATGGAATTAAATTCAAAGGGTAGAAGTGTAGAATATATATATGTATATATATATATATATATATATATATATATATATATATATATATATATATATATATATATATATATATATATTCTAAAATTCTACCAGTAAATTGTTAGTGGTAAAACATTATGGCCAATTATTATAAATTATAATATCTCGAGCATGGGCACATGGTGTCTGTGGGTCAACTTTGCTAGGCGTTATAGCATAAATAGCTTTAAAAAGGGGTATTCTTGAAAGCTGGCAGAGCTGAAGCAAGTAATATTAGCTAGAAGGTAACACTTTTCTGTTTGTCCTTTAGACAAAGACTAAACTAGTTAGGGCATCTGAATACAACTTTAAAGCTCAGACTGGATTTTGCCATTATTTTCCTAAAACCGATTTTGGTGTTTCAATAAATGGATATAAAACTCAGGACTTCAGGTAAACTTTTCTGTTGTTCATTTTAATGTATTGTTGTAATATTATAAATATACTGTATATACATAAAGATTAGATGTTTGGAATTATTGTCCTTGTATAATCAAATTATTACTAAACTTGTGGGACTCCCTTTCATTCATTCTTCAGAAATTCTATCCATATGAGCTTGAACCAAGTCGCAACTAATTTTTAGGGCTGCACCAAATCCGGGATTCGGCATTTTTTAGTCGGATTCGGCCGAATCCTGTACCGAATACTAATTTGCATGTGAAAATTAGGGACGGGGAAGGAAATCGCGTGACTTTTGTCACAAAACAAGGAAGTAAAAAATGTTTTCCCCTTCCCACCCCATATCCAAATTAGGATTCAGTATTCGGCCCTAATCTTTCGTGAAGGATTCGGGGGTTCGGCAGAATGCAAAATAGTGGATTCGGTGCATCCCTACTAATTTTTACATAAATTTTTTGAATTATTCCCTTTTTACCATTTTAATTATAAAAGCAAGGACAGGAGGAAACCAGAGTACTCAGAAGGAACCAATGTAAGAACAGGGAGATAATACTGTCATTTTCTCCTATACTACAAGGCAAGTTTATTGGCTTCTGACAACATTAAGCGTAGTCATTTCCCAAAGGAACTGCAGAAAGCAAAGTTCAATAAATGAGGGAAATCCGCCTTTTTACAATCTGCACACTGCCTTCCTGTGTTAAAAAAATTGCAGCAGGTCTCTGTGCTCCGTTTCAGAGAATAGGGACCAATGGCCACCCCGGGAGGAAAAAAGGCAATAAGGGATTTCTACCCACATAAAAGACCCGTATTGTTTGTGAATATGATTGTAAGCTTCACTAGGCCAAGGACTGATATGAATGCTATATGATCTCTGTTAAGTGTTGCAGAATATGTCAGCTAATATGATAGAAATCTCTTAAATCTAGATATTGAAAACTATCTATATCAGTTCTTTGATTTTTATACAGTGGTTTCAGTAGTGTCATTAAAGCAGTGAAAAAAACACTATGTTTTGGAATCCTTGAAGGGCACTGAACATTTGCTTTGAGATGGACTTGATAAGAGAGACAGTCATCATTTGAAAACTGCAAAAGCATCTGTTTGCTCTACGGATTGCTGGAGTCAATGTACTACATTTTTGTTAAAGATTAACTCCTTGGGCACCAGTTGTTAAAGAAATGCTGTTACCTACTATTAACTGTATCCTTGAGTTACCATAGTTAAAAATGCATATAAAACAGTAGAATCCTTAAAGAGGAACTATCGCGAAAATTAAACTGTAATATAAGCTTCATCATACTGAAATAAGAACATTTCTAAATACAATCAATTTAATATTCTGTACCGTTTCTGAAATAATCAAGTTTATCTTCACAGCATCTGTTTCTCCCTCCTCATTCTGTCTTCATTCAGGAATTGGGTGTTAGATGAATGATCCAATATATCTTATAGGGGAGCTACTTTTGCCTAGAAGATGTAGTAGAGCTCACTCTATTAAAATTACCAGGAATCCTGTCTCTCTACATGCAGAATTTGTGCAAAAAGCAGTTATTTTGTTTGTACTGGAATCAGTTATTTGAGTGAGCTCGAATACACCTGCTAGGAAAGGAGCCCTCCTATAAGATATATTGGATCATTCATCTGACAATTTCAAATTGTCTCAGAATATCACTCTTTACATCATACTAAAAGTTAATTTAAAGGTGAACAACCCATTTAAGTTTAAAAAAAAGTCTACGTAACCAATAAACTGGAAGATCCCAAACATCTTACCTTATTTTCTTTTATTTATTTCTTTTTAGTGGAGGTGAAGAATCAATGATGAAGAAGCTGATTCACCTTGGTCCATTGGTCGTTATAGTCAATGCTATAAGCTGGCAGGATTACCTAGGTGGTATAATACAGCACCATTGCTCCAGCGGAACACCAAACCATGCAGTTTTAGTAACTGGCTATGATAAGACAGGTGATTATCATTTAACCTACAACTCTTATAACTTGTATTTGGATATAAAGCAGCTGTTTATAAGTTTCAATTTCATATTGAGATAATCCGTGTGTTTTTTTGTTTGTACAATCACATTTTTGGTGTTATTTAAAACTAGCCAGAAGCAATTATAGGTTTGTAAGCAAGATGGCTAATACAAAGCAATCAGACACGAGTTAGGAAGTTTGAATAGGAAATGCACAATAAAGGAATAAACTGGAAAAAAAGGAAAATAAATAGGAATAATGTTCTGTCCTACAGCATCAAATACATTTGTATTGTAACACATAAAATCACGCACATCGATAAAGCCATGTTATTATTTTATGTATATGTGTAGCTAGCTTAAAATGTTTACATTCAAACTGATGTAATCTTGGGGGAAATAAGCTGCATACTCAACTTTTTACATTTTTTGTAGCAAAACTTCTGTTTTTACAGCAGTTACATTGTACTGCCCGCATTTGTTCTATTGGCCTCAACGGTTTATGCCAAGTATCAAGTGGTGTCAAAGCAACTAGCAGCAGGGAATAGCTGTGTGTTTTTTGGGAGAACAAATAAAGTTGCGGACATTTGAATAAGTGGGGTATTAAGCATGTGGACATGGAAATTCGGTCATCGCTTTGGAAGAAGGACGCCAATACAGAGACTGTCTAGCTGGAGGTGCCATGGAGCTACGGTGACACTATTGAAAGGAGCACAATAGAGACAGTTCTTATTTTGGCACATATATAAGTGAATGTTTGTGAGTGCATTTTAATTTTTAAAGCGATTATGCACATGTACTTTTATCCCCTAGTCCGCAACACTTAGTGAAGGGGGAGAGGATAAGCAGGTAAAAATAGAAAGGTTCTCATACTGAATGCGAAAGAAGCGATTTCTGTCTGAGTAGATTCACAAGGAAGGGAGCTCAACGAGGGGAGAGTGGAATTTAAAGTCATACAGACTTATAAGAAAGGTGTTGTGGAGCTTGTATTCTATCTAAGGAAAAGTGTGAACACTGAACCAATAGTTTGTTGTGATCACTGGGTGATATAAAGAAGTGTGAAACATACTACACTATATGTTTTTGTTGTTTTTCTTCATTTATTATCCAGTTTTTTGGGGGGTTTTTTTGGATTTCCCTTTCATCTCCTATATCTGTGACTCAATGCCATCAACTTATCCCCTTCAAGCTTTGGTATTTTGGTATTTTTGCTTCATAGAAGTAAAGAAATAATTGGTGTAAAATAATGGCATCATCTTTGTTTTTAGTTTGGCGTCAATACACAACTTTACAAAAGAAGTTTATCAATATGCCTTTTATTTTACACCAATCTTTACACCGTTTTTTTAGGCATAAAGAACTCTTCCAGTACAGAAGAGAAGATTGTGCATTTGTAAGGATAGTGCGGAAGGGATGTGTTGCTCATCCTGAGTGAAGCATATGAGAAGTAAGGAGACGATTGACACTTTCAGCTTCATGCCTGTCTTATGGAAATATAAGATATGTAGAATGATAAGCAATGTTCTGCAGATTATAATTATGCTTTTGCGTAACCCCCTTGGCAATTCTATATGGAAACTACACTTATTTGTTCTCAAACTGATTAATGGACTGTTATAGGTGACACTCCTTACTGGATTGTGAAAAACTCTTGGGGAACTTCCTGGGGTGCAGATGGATATGTCTTTATTAAAATGGGTGGAAATATTTGTGGTAAGTATTATCCCAGCTCATCTTTTTAAAATAAGTAAGTGTTCCCTGTGTGTTAATTTATGCCTTATCTTGTATTTTAAATCGTCTTTCTTACATTTTTGTTTTATATATCCACAAACTCTAAATTACTTAAAATGAATTACTTAATTTTAAGAAAATTCATACAAGGACCCATGAAGGCTTCTCAGGAGAAGGCTTTTAATAATTTGGCCAAAATGAAAAAAAAAAAGCTTCTGACAAATTATCTAAATCTACAAATGTCTCAAATAATCAAAATGCATAGGATGTAATCAGGCCAGCCGGTATTTGGTAAGATATGTTTGTGAGCATATTATGGCACTAATATGCGCAAGTGCAGGAAACACATTTAGATAACATTACCTTTAATGAATGACATAAATATGGCCATGAAAAATTTAGATCAACCACTGATATACAGTATGTAGGCATGAAATTATTTTTTTTCTTTAATGCTCTAGCCAAAAAGTTACCAGCATATGGAATTTATTAGAACATTTTTTATTGAATGCCCAGACACTGGCTAGTTAGGTTTTTTTTATTAAGGCCATCAAATTATTTATATTCAATTATAAATTGTTGTTATTCTTATTATTGTGCTCTTTATTACTTTGTTTACAGGGATAGCTGATTTTGTTGCAGTTCCATTGATGTAACTCTGGATCATGTGATCGTCAGACAAAGTTAACCTCTCAGAATAACACCACTGATATTTTTAGTGAATGACTCTGCTTTATTTCTTTATTATGAATTTTAAACGACAATGAAATCTGAATTCAATTTGCGGTGCCAGTGTATAAGGTGTTTCCTCCACAGTGAGTTCAATCACTAAGCCTGGGAAAACTTTCTTCGCCAGCACTGGACTGCAATTCCCTTACTCTCTTGGCAGGTCTTGAGCCTTTGCCTTAGAATAACATTTTATGATTCCCAAATTCATTTGTGTTAATATGTAAAAAGAAATGTGCACTTTAGCACATGTATCTGCATAGTGCTTAAATGCATATGAAAAAAGGGCAGATTAGTACACAAGTAATTGCATTTTTATATGATGTATATAAACTCTGTTTTTAAGCAATGTAAATATTCAAAGATATTTTGAATATTGTAGATTTAAAGCAGATGGACCAAGATGCATGTCAATATACTGCAACCTCGGACTTTTCACGGGAGCATTAGTTTTACCGGCCCTGTTCAGTGTGACTTGTTATATACAAACGTGTTGTTGTTTTAATTATATCATTTTGTTTAACTGGATACTAGCTCAGTCTATCTCTTTCAGGGGAGGACTGAATCTGCATTTTTATGAGATTAAAAAGTAAATGTGTTAATTTTTTCAGAGTCCCTGTTCTTCTTGAATAGTAGGTGTTCACAGAACTGCTTCTATTTATATAAAATATCATTGCAACACGGATCAGAGATAAAACTTCCTCCTGGAAAATGTAGTTAGATAATTTCAGACCTGATTTATGAACTAGGTACCATGTTGAAACAGATTATTACCAGGCAAGGACAAAGAAGTTTATTTAAGTACAGGTCTACTAAATCCTACTTCACAGAATTTGCTACTTGGCATTGGTGCTCTACCTGAAATAATTTCACCAGGATTGTCCTCTCTTAGGCAACAGCAGATGTCTTCTAGGTCATGAAGAGCCCAAGATAGCATCAACTTGAATTAACAAGGGGCTCCTAGGGCTTATACCATGTCATATAACTGCAGAGATAACAGAACCTTATTGTCTAAATGTGCTTTGCTAGACAGTTCTGAGTTCAGAATATATGAAAGCTCTCAGCTGCATCTCTTAGAAGATTAACACAATGGTACAGTAGTTCATGCGAAGTGGAGGAACAGCAGGACAACAACTGGTAGTGCAACTAAAACTCTGAACTTGGGGCACAGGCTGTTCACCTTGATGTTTATTTTGTGCGATAATGAAGTTCAGAAGGAATTATTTGTAGCTTTAAACATCCTCCTTGTCCCAATTTCATCCATTTAAAAATACTGCAGCCTCATAATCTTTGGTTTCATATACAAATATGAAGAATCATAAACTCTTGCCATACAGATATGGGACCTGTTATCCAGAATGCTTGGGACTTGGGGTTTTCCGGATAATAGATCTTTCATACCTTAAGTCTACTAGAAAATCATGTAAACATTAAATAAACCCGATAGGCTGGTTTTGCTTCCAATAAGGATTAATTTTATCTTAGTTGGGATCAAATAAAAGGTACAGTTTTATTATTAGAGAAAATAATTTTTGAAAATTTTGATAAAATGGAGTCTATGGGAGATGGCCTTTCCGTAATTTGGAGCTTAACGGATAATGGGTTTCCGGAAAACAGATCCAATACATGTATATGTTTATTTTGTTGCCCAGTAACCTTATGCCCATCATTATGCTCACTGTCCCATCATTATAGTTTCCTTATTACCTATCATGTTATGATATAATTGGTATTTAATTATTATAATGCTCCTTAAAGGAACAGTTCAGTGTACAAATAAAAACTGTGTAAATAGATAAATATATATATATATATATATATATATATATATATATATATATATATATATATATATATATATATATATATATATATATATATATATATATATATATATATATATATATATAGAGAGAGATAGATAGATAAAAAATGTTTCTAATATAGTTAGTTACAAAAATGTAATGTATAAAGTCTGGAGTGACTGGATGTCTAATAGAACAGAACACTACTTCCTGCTTTGCAGCTCGCTAAGTCTGAGTTAGTCAGTGATTTGAATTGGGGCACAAGGGACATATCTGTTCAGTGAGTTTGCAACTGATCCTCAGCTTTCAGCTCATATTTAAAAGCTACGGTTATGTCCCATGTGCCCCCCCCCTCAAGTCACTGATTGGTTACTGCCTGGTAACCAATCAGTGGAAACCAAGAGAGCTGCAAAGCAGGAAGTAGTGTTCTGGCTATTATGTTAGACATACAGACACTCCAGCCTTTATACATTACATTTATTAACTGTATTGAAAACTTCTTTTTTATTTGCACTGTCTATCTATTTGTCCAGTTTTTATTTTTACACTGAACTGTTCCTTTAATTTCTATGTTGCCAACATATTCAGCAGCGCTTTACTAAAAGTATACATCATTAAGATCAGATCTTGCTGTACTGGCCTCATTGTTAAGCAATTTGCTCACTTAGGGGCAGATTTATCAAGGGTTGAATAGGAAAATCGAATTTTCAAATAGTTTTTTTGTTCAAAACTCACAAATTCAAATCGAGAATAATCCAAACTCGATTCGAATTCAAAATTCGAGATTTATCAAACCTTTACCCTAGGAATAATATGAATTTGATTATTCGCCACCTAAAACCTGCCAAGTTCATGTAGAAGTCAATGGCAGAGGTCCAGTGACCCATTTGAATATATTAATAGCCTTCCTGACATTCAAGTTTTTTTTCGAGAAAAACTTCATTCGAGTTTAGTTGAATTTGAATCAAATTCAATTTGAGTTTACAAGTCGCTAAAATTCATTCCAGTTTTAGACGTTAGAATTTTTTCTTAAATAACCTCCCAATCTAATTTCAAGTATATTACAAAAAAAAAAAATTCACATGAATTCGAAATTCGAAATTAGATAAATGGGCCTCTTAACGTGGTTTCTTAAATGAGATCTTTATATATTAAAAGTCCTTAATAAAGAATATACAGTATGTACAGATGTGCAATCCATTATCCAAAAACCGGTTTTTGGGAAGGCCATCTCCCATAGAGTCCATTTTAGGAAATAATAATAATAATAATAATAATACAATTCTTGATCCTGACTAAGAATCATAATTGGGGCAAAACCAGCCTATTGGGTTTATTTAATGTTTAAATTATTTTTAGCGGTTTTATTTTATCTGTGGCATTAATTCAACAGTAATTAGGTGTTCCATAGTATTTTATTACACATTAATTTGCTGACAGGCTTTGGGCAATGGTAACATGGCAATGCTATTTTTAAAGAATTCATTGTCATTTATAGAAACAGTATAGATATAAATATAGCATTCTTCAGGATATGCAGTATTGCTTAGATTGCTTCCATAATATACTAAAGTGGCCATTTATTATTAAGGTGAACTAATATGTACAAGCACTATGTATACTAATTAATTGATTAATATGCAACACGTGTGAACACAGCTATTTATTTGAATTTTTACGTCACTTCTATTGAACTCTGAAGAAGTGCCCAGTGTGGGGCACGATACGAGTCAGTTTTTGGCACTCCCACTACTTTGAAACCACTATGTATGTTTAAATAAAGCCAGACATTGATATTATTCCTACCGTCTCCCGTGGATACGTTTTCCAGCGCTGCCAGCGGTAAATTGGTCGTGGCCATTTATTATCCCTAAATTTTTTCTGGTTTAGTTTTTTTAGAGGGAAAACTCTAATTTTTCATGGAAAAATAAAAACTTAAATTTTTAGAGATTTATTATACCCCAAAGCTGCTAAAAATCTTAATCCAAAAATACTTCATCTCAAACCTGTCGAGGTCATGTAGAAGTCATTGGCAGATGTCCCTGAAATTGTTTCTTGACATTGTGATCTGCGCTGGATAATCCGATAAAATCCGGGTTTTCATCCAATAATCTGATAAAGTTGAGTTTTCTCGGTGACAATCTCGATAAATCCGAGTTACAGAGCGTCAATTGCATGATACAAATTGATGTTTGATTTTGTCGCAATGTTTTTCCACTCCCATTGATAAATCAGTTAGATTCGTGGTAGAGTTTGGTAGACTTTGTTTTCATAAAAAAACTGAGATTAATTTGAGTTTTAGTAAATAGGCATCCAACCAAAGCAAAAAAAGGCAGGCACTCACAGATCCTACAAACAGGCTTGTAAAAGAACAGAACTTTATTTAGGCCACAAAATATATCAATACATACAGGAGCCTTATGCGTTTCGTGCCATCCTGCACTTAATCATAGGCCATGTAAGGTTATGTATTAAATTATAGTGTGGCCTAAAGTTCTCAGTTCTTTTACAAGCCTTTTTGTGGGATCTGTGAGTGCCTGCCTTTTTCTCCTTTGGTTGGATACCTCCACCTGGAGCTGTAGGTCTGGGGCATGACCTTTTTGGGTTTTACATTGGGATTTTTTCTTTAAATGTCAGCTATTGATGTCACCACTGCTTCACACATACTGTTCCCCATCACTAAAGCCTGATGATATTATTGACTTCTCTCCTATGAATACATCAATGATATATTATTTTAGTATTTGCACTATTGCTGCTATTTCTTGCCATTTACAATATGCAGCTATTACTTTTTAAATATATCTGCAGCCTCATTATTGAAACATAGATTAAAGATACATTTGTATAGTTTTTATTTAAAACCAAATAGCAAATATACAGTTTTAATCGGTTGAAATACACTTTAGCACTGAGTATAAATTTCCATGTTTAGGAATGCTTTATGTACTATAAATAGGCAATTTAAGTTATTGATAGAATATTATATATATTTATTTACAGTCCTTCAGTATAGTTTCCATCTGATCTCTCCCAAGATGGGTTGTACTTCAACTCCAAATCCCAACCCTTGGGTGTTTGTGAACACTGGGAGTTGCTGTTCATAACATCTGGAGGGCCATGGGTTTATCATCCCTGCTATTCACAAACAATGGGGCAAATTCACTAACCGGCGAAAATTCACCAGCGCTAGCTTCGCACACATCGCAAAACACTCCGCCAGCCGCTAATTCGCCTGGACAACGCTAATTTACGAAGATCCAAAATTGTGCACAGGGTAACGAACGCTGGCAAAATTACGCTCAGCAGTTCAACGTTACGCTAGCAATGGCTAATTAGCATACGGCGTGCAGTTAAAGTGCAATGGATGTATATGCTGCAGCAAATACATTACACTACACAAGGCCAGGGAACCTTAATAAAATTATATAAAGTTGTTATAATGCCCTACACATGTGCCCACAGTTTAGTTTAGGTGCCATATGTTAGCAAATGTAGGGGGAAAGGAGGGTACCCCAAAAAAAATTTACGATCTTTTTCAGTCTATCACCCTTTAAAAAGGAAAAAATGCCAGCGTTTTTTAGGACTTAGAAAAACGACTATTTTTTGAGGAAGTCCTATCTACTTCGCCTGGTCTGAGGTGGCGAAAGCAAGTCTGGCGATGGAGGTAACATGCAGTAATATCAAAAACTTAGTGAATTTGCGTAGTAACACTACCGAAAATTTGCCTGGCGTTAGAGGGCGAAGTTGCGCCAGAGTCTATCTCCTTGGCGAAATTACACCATCGAATTTACGCCAACTACCGTTCGTAAATCGGCGAAGTGCCGAAATGACGTCACACTGGTGAATTTTCGCCAGTGTTAGCCACTTCGCCCTTTAGTAAATTTCCCCCTATATGTCGAAGATAAGATACATATAACATGGTTATATACTAACATATACTTACAACAATTTCCATACCTATGTAACAACTCGCTGACAATAAATAGGTGCTGTTTTTATCAAAAATCATTATAGAGTTGCTTGAACCCTTAAGCAGGCAGAAAAATGCCAGCGGAGAAAAACCCACTGCCAACCTGAACTTACACATGATTTCTGCTCCAATTGCTTTAGCTTGTTGCCAAGCGGGTTTTTTTCCTGAGCAGGGTTTGGAAGAAGATTAAAAGTTCAGCACCTAAAAGCTGCCAAAAAAAGCCCACTCAGGGAAAAAACCCCACTCGCAACAATCCAAGGGAACTGGAGCAGAAACCACGCATACATTCAGAAACTCATGCGTGACTTTAGTAAATGATTGCTCAAGCAATCATAAATAAGCCTTTATTGTGAGGAAGTAATGAAATCCACCTTCCACAGCACATTGCTTGTGTGCTCCTATTGGGGGCAATCTGATGTATGCTCACAGTGATAGTGAATTTAATTTATTCCATATGAACTCTTCTGAATTCATTGTGATATGCTGAGAAAGCACTAGTTTAATAAATATCAATCAATATTTATCACAAGTGTTTTTTGTTTTCAATGTATCATTGCTTGTAGCTTTGCATAGGATTCAATACCTTGACAGCTATTGCTGTGGCTGGTCTGTGATAGCATGTCTATTATACAAATATAATGATAACTGTATATTGTTTGAACTGATCAAAGTGGCCTATTAACTGGATTGGCCAGTTAGATCATTTCCAAACAATGTTTGCACATATCGAATGTCTGGGAAGCCTGATAAGAAATTGAAAACCTCTGATAAATCTGCACCATAATTTCCTTTTTAAAAAAAACGTTGATTCTTCCATTTATGCTGTAATACTTTTTATGTGGCACAAAATATCCTTGTATTTTTTAGAGCAGAAATTTTAGTCAGAATCATCACTGCTGAAGTAGGAGCTGTCGCAGCATTCAGCCGTGTACAGAAATTTATGAATGCTCGGATTCAGGCGAGGTACCCAGTGTCGTGGCACTAAATATGTCGAAAGGTTAAATAGGTCCACAAAAACTTTGTATCTGTCACTGTTGAGAGGAAAAAAAGAGAGAAATTTGCATTGATCAAATAAATAAACTGAAATCAAGTTTTTGAATCACTAGAATTAATTCATTAACAATGTCATATCTCTGTGCTGTCCGATTAGCTTCCCGCAGGCAACATTTCACCCTCTTTTTAAATAGACTCCAAACTTCTGCCTAGACTTCTGTGTATAACATTATAGTACAAGTATGGCACCTGTTATCCAGAATGTTTGGGACCTGGGGTTTTTCCAGATAACGACTCTTTCCTTAATTTGGATCTTCATACCTAAAGTCTACTAGAGAATCATGTAAACATTAAATAAACCCAATAGGCTGGTTTTGCCTCCAATAAGGATTAATTATATCTTAGTTTGGATCAAGTACAAGCTACTGTTTTATTATTACAGAGAAAAGGAAAATCATTCTTAAAAATTTGGATTATTTGGGTAAACTGGAGTCTATAAGCCTTGCCATGATTTGGAGATTTCTGGATAACAGGTTTCCAGCTAACGGATACCATTCCTGTAATACAATTTAGCTCCCAAACCTCAATTGTTATAGAACTCTTAAACTGAAGAACTTCTTAAACTGAAGAGCTCCACCATAGCAGATCATGATGCCTGGTACTAGTATGTATCTCATATGTTTTGTTTTGCTTCCAGGTTATTTAGGGCTCTTACTAATGAGCGGTTGTAGCTGCGCTCCCCTGCGTGAGTGCAGGAATAGACGCATTACGTTTTTTCCAATGGGGCTGTACTCACACAGGCGCGTGTAGGCACCGAACACAGGAAAAATGCAGCATGTTGTGTCTCAACCTGCGTTCGGAGCCTACATGCGCCTGTGTGAGTACAGCCCCATTGGAAAAAACGTAATGCGTCTATCCCTGTGCTCCCCTGAGGCTAAATGCTTAAAAATGGAACGCAGGGGAGTGCAGCTTCAACCGCTCATCAGTAAGAGCCCTTAGATAGGATTTTTTTCCCCTATATACAAGGTGTGTTAAACATAAGTTCAGTATGTGTTAGTCTGTATTATTGGGAGAAGTTACTAAAATATGCAGTCTAGAGGCTTTGTTAGCGATGTTGCACAACTGGCTCCTCTTACTTACCTCACAGTTGAGCGCAAGTATTGGTATCCAGAAGAGCCTCCAGTTCCAGCTTTGCTCCCAATCATTCTGTGCACCATGCATACATGATTATCTAGATAAATAATTGGTATACGTTATATACAGCATGAGGGTTTCTTTTTTTGTCTAGATTATGGGACAACAAGGCTCATTTACAATAATATCTTGCCTTCAATAACACATTCATTTTGCAAGTATACAACTACAAGCCCAGATCCACACACAAAGATTCATGTATAGTATCTCTCTTTTAATATTCCTTATTTTCTTGTAGGGCATCTGCACTTAAATAGCCTTGGATTAAATGAGTTTGCTTCTGAAGTTATTATTTTTATATAGATCACTACTTAGTCTGTGAGGCTTTTGCTTTCAGGTTTAATAGGGTGAGTTCAGGCACTTTTTACCTGGATGAAAAAGTGGCCCATGTGCCAGTGTTTTTTTTATAACAAGGGTCTCCATTGACCTTGCATGAAAATAAAATATTTTTACAATAATCCATTACTGGCCAGTTAAAATTTATATGCACCTAATGGCCATAGCAAGTACTGAATAATGGTTGTGGATATAAAATTCCCTTTTTTTGTGCACCACAGTCATAACTTCTGTAATCAGCTTGAATGAAACAATGCTTTATCAATAGGAGTCATAATAGACATGCTTTTTCCCTAAAAAAATCGTTGTATTAGTGTTATAATAGCATTTTATTATCATTTTTACTAGGCACCACCTTTATAATTAACACCAACTGTGCCCACAACATGTCAACATATTTCATTTAAATTATTTAAGAGATTGCGTTATAAAACTAATAGCTAAAATTGTACTATTAAAAGTTTTGTCTTAATAAAATATATAGTATGTGTGGCTATGTGTATATAGTAACAGGGGCAAATTCACTAAGATGCGAAGTTGCGCCAGGCGCAACTTCGCCGCACTTCGCCAGGCGTAGTTTCGCCAGGGCTCCGCAAATTCACTAAAATCCGAAGTTGCGCACAGGGGTAGCGTAAGGTTGCGGAGTTGCGCTAGCGTTGATTCGCTATATAAAGCGAAGTTACGCTAGCGAAGGCTAATTTGCATACGGCGCGAAATTCAAATTTCAATGGAGGAACACGTATCTGCACTACAAATGCCTAGAAAACCTTCAAATCAGCAAATAAAAATTTTATTTTGCCCTACACATGTGCCCACTGTCTAGGTAAGTTGCCATGAGTCAGGAAATGTAGGGGGAGGAAGGGGAGCCCCAAAAAATTTTCGATCTTTTTTAGCCTATCAGCCATCATGTAGAAAACACGCCAGCGTTTTTTGGGACTTAGAAAAAAAATTGACTCTTTTTTAAACAATCCCTATCTACTCTATTGCGCTTCGCCAGGTCTGAGGTGGCGAAGGAAGTCTAGCGTAAAAGGTAGCGTTCAGTACACTGCGCAAGTTAGTGAATTTGCGTAGTTTCGTCGCTAGCGAAAATCCGCCTGGCGTAAGGTTGCGAAGTAACACTAGCGAAACTACGCCAGCGTTCGTTAGTGAATTTGCGCAGTAGCGAAAATGCCAAACCCTAGCGAATTAACGCTAGCGTTCGGCGCTTCGCGGCTTAGTGAATTTGTACCCCACTCAACGGGAATACTTTTTCAATAAATCTTGATTTTTTTTTTTCACTAAAACTAAACTAAAGTTCTATAACTTACATCTCCACTTAGTCATCAAGGTATCGATCTCCATCAAAGAAGTGAGAAGCTGAAATGGAACCTGGAACCGTGGCTCCTCCCTTACAAAGGAAAAACATATGAACACTGCAGATTCATAACTTGTCTATTCAGTATCTGATAAACACATTAAACCAGAAGATTTATTATCCAGAATGCTTGGGACCTGAGGTTTTCTGGATAAGGGATCTTTCTGGAATTTTGATTATCATACCTTATCTACAAAAAATAATTTAAACATTAAGGGGCCCATTTACTTAGTTCGAGTGAAGGAATAGAGGAAAAATAGTTCGAATTTCAAATGTTTTTTTGGCTACTTCGACCATCAAATGGGCTACTTCGACCTTCGACTACGAACTTCGAATCGAACGATTCGAACTAAAAATCGTTCGACTATTCGACCATTCTGTAGTCTATTTAAAAAAACTTTGACCCCCTAGTTCACCACCTAAAACCTACCGAGGCCAATGCTAGCCTATGGGGAAGGTCCCCATAGGCTTCCCAACAATTTTCTGATCGAAGGAATATCCTTCGATCGATGGATTAAAATCCTTCGAATCGTTCGATCGTAGGAATAGCTCAAAATCCTTCGACTTCGATATTCGAAGTCGAAGGATTTTACTTCGACGGTCGAATATCAAGGGTTAATTAACCCTCGATATTCGACCCTAGGTAAATTTGCCCCTTAATTAACCAAAAGGGAGTCATTATAAAATTAGTATTATTTGCTTAAAATTAAGTCTGGGGGAGAATATTATAATTCAGAGCTTTCTGGATAGTGTGTCTCTGGATAAGGAATCCCATACATGTCTTATTTTTAAAGAGACAGTACTTCGACTATTGAATGGTTGAATAGTCGAATGATTTTTTGTTAGAATCGCTCCATTCAAAGTCGTAGTCGAAGATCGAAGTAGCCAATTCGATGGTCGAAGTAGCCAAAAAAAACATTTGAAATTCGAAGTTTTTTTTATTCTATTCCTTCACTCGAACTAAGTAAATGGGCACATAGTGCAGGAAGAAGGTACTGAAGGGGCAAATTGGTAATAAAATGCTGCCTCCGTTCATTTAACCTGCCCCATTTCCCCCATGACATGATTTTTTAAATGGGGACCTTTTAAGTGTGTACATTTAAAAATAGTTTTTATTTTCTAAAAAAAAAAAAAGATGGATTGTTCGACTGATACTGAAACTACTATTGCGACAGAGTAAAGATGTATGAAACTCCTTTAAAAAATACTGTGGTGCGCAGTAGAGCAGAACAGGTGATGGGTTCCTGGCAAGGGGTTTGGTGGTGAAACTGCAATTATCTTATGAAGCAGGGTTTACAATCGATTGTTCAACTTTAATTCATCATATACAGAAAAATGTACAATTTGCTGTAAACTATATAGGTGTTACAATACATCAATCCTATGCTAATACCTTGGAAAGGCCCAGGGCCACAGGCTTTCAGACAATATACCCAAAATCAGATTCCGACCTCACCAATGCTCTGTGGATGACTGGAGGCAAATTCCACCAAAAATGTTTCAAAATCTAGTTAAAAGCTTTCCCAGAAAAGTAGAGCTTTTTACAGCAGCAAAGTGCTTTTCAATGTAGGGGACTTTATTTCTTATAATACACAACTTGCAGCTAGGTATGTTGTACAAGTGACACCAAAGTAACAATAATAATTGTCGCCATTGCTAAGCATCATAGCACTTTTGTTTTTGTACATACAGATGAATTTACCTGTAGAAATTGATCATTAATGCTCCTTTGAGGGCTTTATATGAGAGTCTTCTTTCTCCTGCAAAAAAAATGTTTAAGCTTGTTTGTTATACTGCTCTGAGAAATCTATTTTTAATGGAGGCAGTATTGTGAAATTAAGTAATTTAACACCCAGGACTACAGAGTGAAAAATAAATTAATTCAAGTTTATTTTTTACCTTAAGTATATTTTTTCAGTTCATTTTCAACATAGAGAAATTTGCTACTGAGCCTTAAGCAATTTATCAAAAACTGAAAGATGACACTTTTTATAGAGTGTGTCTGAACTAGAAATAGCTGCAATGTGGTCACTTCTGCTTCTTCACTCTTCTGATCAGCAGTTTGGGCTTGTATATATTTTCCCTCCCCATTTGCTTTACTCTTACTGCTCATATAATCACTACTTGTCCTTGGGAATATTTCTCTTAGTCTCGCTTCCATCCATAACCTGTCTATTCTTCCCTGCCGCTCTTATTTAGATCCTGAATAGGACTCTAACGCTACAGATATGGTCACAATCTGAATTCTGTGATTGGGAATTGTTCTTGCAATGGACATTCCATGGATATACACTTTTGATTGGCTGTGCCCCTTCTCTGCCAGGTTTTGTTAGAAAATTATTAAATAAAAGGGACTAAAGAAAAAAGAAGAAAGCTTGCTCCCAGCTAGTCTAAAGAACCAAAGCAGCCTCGGCATGGATGCAATTTAAAGCTGAACAATTAACGCCGTAATGAAGCTGTAAGAAAATACACTTCATGATAGTTTAAGGATACAAACAAAATGTAATATGTTGTGGTATATTTATCAAAGTTTGAAAATAGAGCTCACCACAGTCCACTGGAGTGAAACTCTGCCATTGTCTGTTCACCTGTATGTGATTTTTAGGGTAGAGTCCTGCATCGGGGCAGATACCCGCAGAATACCCGCAATATCATTTGGCGAGTTTACAGGTGGCCCACGGGTATCCGATCCTCTGGGGGTTACAGGTGGCCAATACAAGGGAAACAGCGGAAAAGTGTCCTAATGGTAAAAAACCGACCAGTGTGACGTCACTTCGGGTTAAAGTGATGTCACTTCCAGTTAGCGCTGTGAACACTGCGGGAGCAGATCGGATAGAAATCCATGGCGGGCAAGCAGGTCCAGGTCAGGCCCAGGGAAAGCGGGTACAGTTTTGGGTGCGGGTTTTTAAAAAAGAGACCCATGCCGGTCTCTATTGTAGGGACATACAGTATATATTATTAGGTAAAAGTGAGCGTTCAAGTGAATATAGGATTTCAATGTGGTCAACTATAATTAGCTATATTCTCTCAGTTTCCTAAATATCCCATGCAATCTTCATTTACACCTTCTATATGAGGTCTAGTGCTCTATAACCCCTGACCTTTATGGTAAATGCACCCCTGTTTGACAGTTTTCAGCACCTGATTAGCAATTCATTACCACTCTATGTATAGAACAGTTCACCTTTGCTGCCACCTTCAAGCCATTCTAAAGATCCACCTTGTCAATAGTGACCACATATTTGTAACTGTATTCTCTAATCCAGTCATTTCACTAATTTACCTTTGCTGAGCAGATGCTCATGACGTCTCTCATCAAATAAAGCACCAAATAATTCCTTTTGTTTCTGAAGTTCAGCCAAATGTTCTTCCTTGTCTTCTGAATCTGGCTTGGTCTGTAACAAATGTCGAATTTATAGTATTAACAATAAATCAGAAAAACATTTGCTCTTCACACTATTCATACGTTTGCATCAGAAACCAAAATGGCAGGATGGCAGACTAGCAGCACAAACTCTGCTTTTTATAGTTCTCAGAGTATAGATCTTAGTTCATTTAGTTAATTTACAAGGCACCAGCATATTCCACATCACTGTACAATAGAACGGAGTATACTTTAAACTTACAAATCTAAAGAGATGGGATGTATGAGCCACTTGGGGCATATTTATGAAGCTGTGAAAGAACATCTTTCAAAAGTTTTTTTTTTGCTATGTAGCATATCTCTTATCCGAAAACCCATTTTCCAGAAAGCTCCAAAATTAAATAGTCTATTTAAATCAAAAAATGAATTTTATAAATGGTTCCTTTTCTTTCTGTAATAATAAAACAGAACCGTGTACTTGATGGTAACTAAGTGGCATAACTAAGCTGGCAAAACAATACTGTTGGGTTTATTCAATGTTTAAATTACTTTTAGCAGACTTGGAGGGATGGAGATCCAAATTACAGATAGATCCCTTATCTTGGCATAAAAAAATGATACCTTTGCTGCTTGAAGTTCTTCCTCTAGTGCCCGAAATATATTAACTTCAAGCTTTCCCCAGAAATGAAATCCTTCCTCCTCCAGCCCTGGTGTCCTTTCAAGCCATGCCTATAGTCAGATGGTGAAATAAGAGAATTAAGCATTTGCATTTTTTCAAAGTTTCAAAGAATATTCATATATTTGCATGTTTTTTTCACAGCTTTTTTCAGGTATTGAGAAACCCCCATCCAGGTATATTATTCGGACTTACTAGGGTAAATGAGTGGTGAAAAAATGTTTCTCTAAATAATTGCCCCCAACCCATTCCAGTGTTCTGTACAGACCTCCGACCCATTGTAGATTGTAATGACATACCTCCACAAGTCCCAGTAGTGTTGGTTCTTGCTCAGATCTAAGAAGTAATTCATTTGTTTCTCCTTTGAAGTTGTCACGATAATGTCGTCTGTTGTACGGAACTCGTAGGATTTCAGGGACACCAATTTTATTTTCCAACAGCCGAAACTGCAAGCTTTGAAAACCAGAGGCTGGGGACAAGTAATCCCTTGGAAGAAAAGAAAACATTTTTTCCTAATTTTAGCTCTGCTGAATTCATATTCATAACCTAAACAAGGAACACTATTTTACTCAGCTATATGTTCACCTGTTCTAAGTTAAAAACATTTAACAGAGTAATTTTCTTTGACCCTGCGCAAGTGCAAGAGCAAAAAGAATGCACCTTAGTGCTGATTTCAAAGCACTGGCTTGGGTGGGTGCACAAAGGGGAATTTTTATGTGCCCTCCTTATGAATTCAGTGGTGCAAAACTCAAACAGTACTGTATTCATGGGGCATGTTACACCAAGAGGTTGATTTATCACGTTCTAATGAATATTCTTGCTGTGATTTGAAATGTTCTACAACTTACAAACTCAAGTTATAGTTTCAAAAACTCGAATGCTTGGTATTTATTCAATTCAATTGTAAAACCTCAGCATAAAAAAGCTTGTGAGTCGAAATGTAGCCGTCAATGTGTCCTAGGCAGAATTTTAGTGATTTTTGTTGAGCGTTTGTAGAACCATTGGAAATGATGAGTAGAATAGAACTGTTTTATCACATTTATCACATTACATTTTTTTAATAAATAAGCAAATATTCAAGCTTGTTAAAATCTTGAGTTTATTCAAAGTGTCAAAAAAATCTCAAATTTGAATTTTGAGAAATAGGCCTTCCAGTGTTTTCTCTTCCAGCGGAGAAAATGCTTATCCACTTTTGCCCTAACATAACTGTGCATTAACATGTCCTTAGTGCACTTAATCACTGGCATGGGTATGTAAACTTTTTTCAGCCTTCACTAAGGGGTAGATTTAGACAGCTCAGTATTTATTTTTAATTTATAATGATGTAATACAGGTAAAGGATCCCTTATCCGGAAACCCGATATCCAGATATCCGAATTATGGAACAGCTGTCTCCCATAGACTCCATTTTATCCAAATAATCCAAATTTTTAAAAATGATTTCCTTTTTCTCTGTAATAATAAAACAGTACCTTGTACTTGATCCCAACTAAGATATAATTAATCCTTATTGGAAGCAAAACCAGCCTATTGGGTTTATTTAATGTTTCCATGAATTTCTAGTAGACTTAAGGCATGAAGACCCAAATTACAGAAAGATCCGTTATCCGGAAAACCCCAGGTCCCGAGCATTCTGGATAACAGGTCTCATACTATATTGGCAAAGATGGCAGTTCTGATTTACAAATAATTTTTTCGTGTTACTACTGATAGTAACACAAATTATGATCAAGTAAGTCTCTTATAAGCATTGCATTGGAATTAACTTAATATTAGAACATTAAAAAAAGCCAAAAGGCTTTGATAAATTTGAGAGTTTGTTAAAGCTCTTTCCTGATGGTCAGTGTACAACTATAACTATTACTTCCCATATATATATATATATATATATATATATATATATATATATATATATATATATATACTGTATATATATATATATATATATATATATATATATATATATATATATATATATATATATATATATATATATATATATATATATATATATATATATATATATATATATATATTTGTCTTTTAGGTTTGTTGCTCAACATGTTGTGAACTTCCTTTCCCAGCCACTTCTGGAGAATCAAAGATATCTTATTTAAGAATAAAGTTGGTTTAATTTCTCACATTTAGGGGCAGATTTATTAAGGTTCGAATTGGAAATTTTAATTAGAATTTTCAAGTTGCAGTTTTGGTCAAAACTCACAAATCCAAGTTGGGAATATTCCAAACTCAAATTTGAATTCGGACCCTGGGAACAATTTGAATTTGACTATTTGCCACCTAAACCTGGCGAGTTGATGTAGAAGTCAATGGCAGAGGTCCAGTGACCCATTTGAAGATGTTAATAGCCTTCCCGACATTCTCGTTCAGGTTTAGTTAAATTCGATTCAATTTTTTGGGACGGTAATATTTGTTAGATTTTTAGATATTCTAGTATTTCTTAAATAAGATACTATTCGAATTTTTAGGAAATACGAGGTAAAAAAAACTCTTAACATTCAACCTTTGATAAATCAGCCCCTTAGTTATGTGGCTGTAGGTGTCACAAGAGAAATTTGTCAAGTACTGTAATGTAGGCCATAGCAGTTCATCAAAGGATACCTACCTAAAGTCAAAAAAGTCCATTGCCGTCATTGTTTCGAGAACAGAGAATTGCTCAACCAGTAACTTTAGTATCATGGAAATGCGGTGGATGCGAGCAACAACCTTAAGCATGTTCCTTTCATCTCTTACCTGTAGAAAGATTTGCTGAACTCAATTACTTGAATATGTTCAACCATCGCAGCTATGTGGTGTATAAAAGCTAACATGCCACTGCAGAGAACAAAAATTGCAACAAAATATACTGTATATTAAACAGCCTATTCTGAGCTTTTAATACAATTACTGCTTTATTGTTTTAGTTCAGTCGTGTAGATTGTAACTCTGAGGCCTTCAGCACATTTCAGGGCAGTGCAGAAGGAACCCACATGCACCTTTTACCTAGTCTAGTTGATGTATAAGCATATGATTGATTTGTTCTACAAAACATGCACTTTGCACATTTAGAAATCACCTTCATTTGACAGCAGCCAATACAAAAATATATTTCTACATGTCTGCCAAATTAAAAGAAAGAATAGTGCACTATGAACATGGAATATGTCAAGAATACTGTATACCCTTAGCAACAAGGGCTGTGTGTAGAAGAGCATCATGGTAATTAGAAGGCTTGTTTGTAAAGGTGTGCAAGGTAGTATAACAAACATGTCACTGCTTATTATGATTGCACCTACTTTATTTATCCAACAGGGGTTCTCATTGACAACCTGACATTAATTTGTTTAGGTAATAATAATTATATATCTTGTTTAGCATAGGAAAAAACATTCCTTCCCCAAAATAATTGCAATAATTCAGACCAGTTATATTGCATTCACTGGACCTTGTTTCAGAACCCAGATCATTATGCAAGTGTTGTGTAAAACTAGAGAAATAATGTTAAATGTACTGGAATCTATAAGGACCCTCTGTCACCCTATGTATAGAGGTTGGGTATTAGGGGGCACATTTACTTAGCTTGAGTGAAGGATTAGAATGAAAAATACTTCGAATTTAGAAGTATTTTTTTGGCTACTTCGACCATCGAATTGGCTTCTTCGACCTTCGACTCGACTTCTAATCGAATGATTCGAACTACAAATCGTTCGACTATTCGAGCATTCAATAGTCGAAGTACTGTCTCTTTAAAAAAAACTTCGACCACCTAATTCGCCACCTAAAACCCACTGAACACCAATGTTAGCCTATGGGGAAGGTCCCATAGGCTTTCCTAGCAATTTCTGATCAAAGAAAAATCATTTGATGGATGGATTAAGATCCTTCGAATCGTTCGATACGAAGGATTTAATAGTTCGATCGAATGATTTTTCCTTCGATCGTTCGATCAAACTAATTACGGCAAATCCTTCGACTTCGATATTCGAAGTTGAAGGATTTAACTTCGATGGTCGAATTTCGAGAGTTAATTAACCCTCGATATTCGACCCATAGTAAATGTGCCCCTAGGTATAGAGGTTATAGGTATCAAAAATTGGTGCTCCATACTTTCTCTGCCCTAGGATATGTTCCAGTACTCCTGTGTGTATCTTGTATGATTCCTTTGAAAATATTTAAATCCACTGACGTTAGATGGGTTCTATGTGGGGTATGTTCCCCAAACTTGCGCACAAGTTGTGCTGCATCTGGCCAAATATATGTATGGTAGTAGCATGTACAGTCACCCATAATGATTTTATTTTATGCCTTTACATTTCGAAATTTTGTGTCAGGGAATAGTGGTTGGCGAATCTGTGGCGTTTCGTTAAATAATTTGAGAATTTCGCTGGAAATTTGCGAAACAGTGAAAAATTTGACAAAACTGCACCCGCGTCTCGTTTTTGATGCCGGCGTCCATTTTTTTTGACACGGGTGAATTTTTGGCGGCGAATTTTTGAGCTGGTTTCGCAAATTTATTCAGCTCATCACTATCAGGGAAATCACTTTTCCCAAAAAAGGCATTACTGAGCAGTGGTCCAGTCTATAACACCAATGTAATGTCAACTTCTTGCTTATGAAATGTCAAACAAAAATAATTCAGATCATATAAAGGATTAAGTCGCCATTACAATTTATTTTACTTAAGTCAATGAGAAATGACTTAGATATATTGTTTACTTACATGGCCATTTTGAAAGATTTCTCGAACAGAGTCTAGTTCCCAAAGAATCTGCTTGAACCACAATTCATAGGCTGCATTGAAACCAGATATTTTATTAGCATATTCATACAGTATGGACCGGGGTTCAAAAATAAGCCAAAAAATATAAATTAAATATATAAATTTGTAAAAATGAATCCAGAATATTGATGGCTCATAATTGCTCTTTCATTTGCCCTGAATAGTAATTGCCAAGACCCTTCATGTTTCAGAGTGATAACTGCATTACCCACAAACACTTCCTCAGCATCCAGTCAATTACCATTCATGGCACTTGAGGGGCCTGGAAATTACATAGACTGTAAAAAAACTTGCAGGTATCCCATGCATCCCATTTATCAAAGTCCGAATTTATCTCAGTATTTTCTGCTACAAACTAGAATCAAATCTGCTAGGGTTTTTTACACTTATTTATTATTAAATGTTTCATAAAATTTGCTTTGCGGGAAAAAAATTGATTTTCTTGATTTTTTTTTGGATTTTTCACCCGAAATCTCCGATTTCTGACCAAATTGCACGAAACCCAGCGCACATCAAAAAACATTGGGACTTCTCCCATTCACATATATGCAACCTCAACAGAACTGAGATGCCGGATTTTCAGATATGGACTTTTCCATCCCCGGGGTTTAATAAATTCCAAAAGTTCGATTTTTTCGGGATTTTTGCATTTGAAGTTTAGTAAATAACCCCCATAGACTAATAATCCACTGAGAACTACAAAAATAACTAGAAGACAAAAAGGAACACCAAGAGCCCCAATAGTGTAATATGTTTTTACAAGGAGTAATGGTAGAGTAAACAAGTTAATACTCACAAACCAGGGTTACCGATAGGCAACCACTGTATAGGCAGGTGGGGAGATTAACCTGACCCCACTCAGGAATAAGACGTCGCTCTCTGTAGAAGAAGAAAATGGGGATGATACCCCTCCACTCGGGGTGGACTCGATATAGTAGTAAGACAAAACAGAGGCGCCAAAAGGATAAAATTAGCTAAAAACACTTAAAAACCCAATGGGTAATTCAGAGGAGGTAGTAGTGAACTTACCTCCTCCAAGCCGACACCAACGAAAGTGGTAATTTTCAGTAATAGTTTATTCACAAAACAGTATTGCATCGCGTTTCGCAGGCATTTCCTGCTTCATCAGGCAATGTGGAACGGGAGCAAAAACAACAGTGTCTTTGTATAAACATGCCAGGCGCCTCTGTCACAAACTATTACTGAAAATTACCACTTTCGTTGGTGTCGGCTTGGAGGAGGTAAGTTCACTACTACCTCCTCTGAATTACCCATTGGGTTTTTAAGTGTTTTTAGCTAATTTTATCCTTTTGGCGCCTCTGTTTTGTCTTACAAAAATAACTAGGATTACACTGGTAGAAATACAACCCTCCTGGGAGACTCACATCTGCATATGACAACCATAGGGGAAGTATGCAAGTGACCCCTGCCATCTTAAAAACCAGTTGTACTGTCCTTTTTCAAAATGTTTTCTGCATATAGGAAATGTATCAACCTACCTTGATGTGTGACTATAAACAGGTGTTCATCGTGGATTTTATTTCCCTTCTTTTCACTCTGCAGTTCTTGAGCATTCAGTACTTTATCAAGCTAAAATATAACCCCAAAATAGCATTTTGTTAAATTAACCAAAAACTTAGATCCAGCAAATAGACCTTTCTTTTAGAAGTGCAGACAGACACATTGTGGCCCATTTGTGACCCATTTTATTAATTGTAGTGGTATTAGAGCTTAATGAAACCACAATTAAATGCTATTTCTCTAAAATCACAAATGCCATGAAAGTAAAAGATCCGAATATAAAAAGTATGAATGGAAAAAAGTGCAGATAATTACTAGCCAAAAAAACCTTTAAAAATTCTGAACCTCTAATATTCTGAATGGCTAAAAACAAGTCCAATAGGATCGGCGCATCACCCATTGACTTCTGTGGAACCTTGACTGCTTTTACTTGGAGATGTTTTGTACTAGATTTTTTGTGATTTTTACACTGAAAGGGGCTGATTTAACAAAGTTTTTTTGACCTCTAATGAACTCTAAACTTAAACGGTTTCTTACTTAAGAAAAAGCTTGAATGTGAAAAACCTGATTCTACAAGTTTGAGTCCAGCAACCTGTGGAAAAAACTAGAATCCCTTGAATCATTCGAGTTTTCGGGCAAAACCCTCTAAAAAAATCCTTGAACGTCAAGCAGGCTAACCTCTTAACCTCTTAAAATGGTTCAAGGGACCTCTGTCACTGACTTCTACATATTTTCGAAAGGTTTTAGGTGATGTAGTTTCGGATTCAAGCTATTTCCAAGGACGCAATATTTTTTTTTTTTTTTTAAAAACTCCATCAATTTGAGTTTTTTTTAACCCGAAATTTGAGTTTTGGACAAAAAATACAATTTGAAAGCTCTAAATTTTGTGGAAAAAAACTTGAACTCGAGCCTTAAAAAAACTGCCCCTTAATAAATCTTGAATTTGAGTTTTACAAAAAATCTTTTTTAGACCGAAGATCAGGAAGATGGCACCCATGAGCTCCACTGTGCTACTCTGCATAAATAAGTGAGCATGCTGTTCAGGGACACTTTCTGGAATAATGAACTATGCGGGGAGGAAGCAGGGAGGGGGGACTATCTAGGGTAGTGGATGGAGCTTTTCTTATTGGGGCGGTTAATTCTCCTTTAAAGAGTTAAATAAAATTCTTTCCTGTGGGATGTTACACCCTAACAAATTAAAGATTTGCCTTAAAAAATGCATTGGATTCATTTTAAAGGGCATATCTTTTATTTGTTTAACTTTTTTCTATGCTGCTTCCACTCAAAGTAGCGTGTACAAAAAGTTTGTAAATCTGAAGGTGTAATGGCTCACTAACAGCTCAAAATTTATTTTAAACAAACTTTATTATGTATATAAACACACCAAAAACACACACAGGCAGTAGTATCAGAATACAGGTATAGGAATTCTTACCTGGAAACTCGTTACCCATAAAGCTCCGAAATATAGGAAGGTCATCTCGACTAAAAATCAACCACCCATTTACCCTACATTATGATTCGATCATTGGGCTGTAGGGCCCACGATCGGTGCAGGCCAATATCGCCCACCTCAAGGTGGGCATATCGGGGAGAGATCCGCTCGCTTGGCGACATCGCCAAACAAGCGGATCTCTATGTGTATGGCCAACTTTAAGGAATGGAGTTCCAAATTACACAAAACTTATCTAGAAAACCCCAAGTCCTGAGCATAACAGATCCTATAGCTGTAATATAGAAATATACTGGTTTCCCAATCTTTCATTGCATTGAGCTTGATTCATGATAAAAAGTATTTCTCCCCCAAGCTGGTGTAAAAATACAGCTACAATCACATCTAGGGGAATATGGATCAAGAGCGTGAAAAAGGGTAAGATATATAAAAATATTAAATATATATAAGTGCATCCACATACAATTCTGTTGCATGATCTGGTGATCTTTTCACCCTTTGACAAATATACATTTTGTTTTCTACCTACAATTTTTTAAATTTCAAAATTGTATCAAATCACCCATTTACAGTAAGTCAGGTTAAATAGGCCTTTAGTACATGGTTCCTAATACACCAATGACTTACTTGTAGATAGTCCCCATATATGAGTCCTCCTTTACTGGCTTTGTTCAATCCTTCTTGGGAATTGTCTTCATGTTTGTCTTCCAAAGAGAGTTCACTGAAAGTAAAACTTCAAACGAGAATGCTATCAGTTAGATTACTCTGTTGATATTTTAACTAATTCTGGTGTCCCCAAAACCAAAGCATTTTACTTACTGATGTTTCTTTGCCATAAAAGGACAGCCACTCATTGTGTCACTATGGGATGTATTGTGCAACCCAACTGACCTGAAGCAAGTCCTGCAGTGGCTTTTATACCTGCTGATTTTTCATCAGAAACCAATCGCCTTTTGGTCTCTCTTTCTGCCCATCTAACATCAATAAGTACACAAAAGCAAAGATAACTTTCTGTGTAGTGCTAATCTGGAGTGAACACATTTTTGTAATTGTAGTTAAGAGGACTCGGTCATAAGCACTGCTAAAAACCTCACCTCTTTTCTACATATTGGAGGAAGACATTTACTGAGATAAAGAGTCTCAGTTTTCAAATAGTGCACAGATTCACAGACGGAGTGGGATCAGGCCATTGACTGGACCATTGTAGGACATTCACCTTTTTCTTTTTTGTATCACTATAATATTACTTTTACCGTGTTTCTACCCTTGTATAAACTCCAATGCTAGATGATGAACTAACTTTTGCCCAAACTTTTAACTTATTGGCTTTATCTCTGTATTTGGCACCGTCTACTCTTCCGTTTATTTTAACAAGATGCCCAGTCCCTTCTGATAAAAAAACAAGACACTTCAGAAGAAGCACTAGAAATATATATTATAAGGTATCATTTATTATTCCCCAGGGCTCAAGTTCCCGGGGGAAAAGTAAATAACCTCTAATATTTTTTTCTTGGAATCTTTGTGCTGATGGGAAAACATCAAATATTGCCCCCCAATGTCTCATACCATTGACGTCAATAGCATCCAGCTGTCACTTCACACATGGGGCAATAAAAATGTACATAAGCACTTTCAGGCCATAATCCGCCCCCAGTTCGCAGTGACAAAGCACCCAGTGTGCCCCCAAGAGTCAATTTAACACTTTGCCCTCATAGGGGCAGATTCACTAAGTGCTGAATTTGCGCTAGCGTTCGCTTCGCTCATATCTTAACACTTCGCCAGGCGTAGATTCGCCAGGGGAATGCTAATTCACTAAAATCCGAAGTTTCGTCCAGGGTGGCGAACGCTGGTCGAAGTTATGCTAGCATTACTGTGGCAATCGAAGTGAAGTTGCGCTAGCGTTGGCTAATTTGCATACGGCAGGAAGTTAAATTTCAATGGACGTATATGTTGCAGCAAATACATTACACTACACAAGCCCAGGAAACCTTAGGAAACCTTAATAAAATAAAATAGAGGTGTTATATTGCCCTACACATGAGCCCAGTGTATAGTTTATGTGCCATATGTTAGGAAATGTAGGGGGGAAGGAGGGTACCCCAGAAAAAAATTACGATCTTTTGCAGTATATCACCCTGAAAAATTGTGTTTTTTGGGACTTCTCAACTATTTTTTGAGGAACTCCTATCTACTCTATTGCACTTCGCCTGGTAAAATGTGCATCTTAGTGAATTTGCATATTTACGTCCCTTCGCCAGAGCGCAACTTCACCAGTTGTAATGGGGCGAATTACCGCTAGAGTCTATCTCCTTCGCTAGCGTAGTTACGCCGGTGACCGTTAGTAAACCGGTGAAGTAACTAAATGACTTCACGCTGGCGAATTTTCGCTAACATTAGTCACTTTGCCCTTTAGTAAATCTGCCCCATAGTTTCAGCTGTCTTAAGGGAAATGTTTGAATCTAAAGGGTAACGATTAGTGCAATTTAGCTTTTTGAAAATGGTAAAAAAAAAAAATAAAGGTTCTCAGATAATGTACTCCACTTATTTAACCTAATTTATAATGTCTGCACAACCTTTGCCAATTATTAATATAATATTAGTGTGCAGTCACCAAAATGATGTATAATATGCATTCATACTGAAAGTGTCTGTTATGTATACCTTAGCTATGTGCTATAGTTTGTTTTTGAGGATGAGCAGGCTGTTTCAAGCAAATATTAAATTTTTCCCTATTTGGTAAATTAAAACACAAAGTCCGCAACTTATTTCTAGCCTGCTACTTTGCTGCAATCTGCTATTGTACCTTGAATTTGTGCGGCATTAATATACTGTGCACAAAGCAAACTCAAGGAAAGAGAGTGCTATGAAAGAGGGAATTTTTCCGATATACAACACAAACACGGTTGGAACAAAATAAATGAGCAGCATTATCAGGAGCAATGAGTGAAACAGATCCGTTACTTAATACAAAAAAGGATTCCAAGGTTTTGGAATGTGAGGATGAGTCCCTGTGAATTAATAGCATTAATAACTATAACACGTTCTTAGCTGTATACGTCCACTTATATTAATGATTGTTTTTACATAAGGTTGTTTAACAATTTGTAAATCATGTGATTTTACTGTTGTAACATTTACTCATTTACTTTTCTAATCTCTCCCATTCTGCTACTCAAGGTCTTTTTTTTTTGCTTTGGTACATTCTGTAACTAGCAGTTAATACATTGCTGGTAGCAAATGGGAAGATTTAAGATATCTTTTAGTATGTTATAGAATGGCCAATTGTAAGCAATAATTCATATTTCATATTTATTTTATATAGTTTTTTTTAATTATTTGGCGTCTTCTTCTGACTCTTTGCATTTTTTAAATGGGGGTCACTGAAAAATGCTCTGTAAGGCTACAAATGTATTGATATTGCTACATTTTATTACTCATCTTTCTATTCAGGCCTCTCCTATTCATATTCCAGTCTCTTATTCAAATCAATGCATGCTAGGGTAATTTGGACACTAGCAACCTGACTGCTGAAATTGTAAACTGGAGAGCTGCTGAATAAAAAGCTAAATAATCGCAAATAAAAAATGAAACCAAATTGCAAATTGTCTCAGAATATATTTTGAGCTTCTGTGCCAGCCCGAGGGAAACATAGTCTTTTAGAAGTGAAGATCTGCTTCTCCAGTGACTCCCCATCTTCTCTACTGCTGATTCAAAACCCAAGCTCTGTGCTGCTGTCAGATACCAGAGCATAGGGACTGACTCACCATATACTGTGTATATACAATGTAAATGCCACAGTACAGTTTAGTTCTTTTTTTCTGTTGTATTTTGCATTCACTGACAGTACCCTAAATAAAGTTTTTGTGCTTGGGGCAAGTATCTGTTACACTGATATTAACAGAAAGAAAATAACTACAGTATAGCAGCAGCTGGGCCTTCATAAGCTGTAAATAAGCAGTGACTGCAGTACAGTGTATTGTTAAGGGAGCAGTACAACTCTTTATTATATGCTGATTTTTAGAACAATTCATGTTTTGTGCTTATGATTCTACAGATAATTTTACAGCTGTGGGACCTGTTATCCAGAATGCTTGGGAATTGGGGGTTTCTTAATAACAGATCTTTTCATAATTAAAAGGTCGAGTTGTGTTTTCGAAATTTTCGAGGGTAGTTTAAAAAAAAACATGATTTTTTTTTAGATTTATTATGCCCCAAAGCCATTTGGGGCATAATATTTATTAATATTTATTATGCTAAAAGCCAAAATGTAAAAAATACTCCAGCTAAAACCTGTTGAGGTCATGTAGAAGTTAATGGCAGAGGTCCCTTTAACCATCTGAAGATATTTTTTGCCTTCATGATTAAAGACTTTATAAATTCTAATCTTCAATTTTTTTCTCCCCGATTGCATTCAATTGAGTTTTTTTCATAAATAAGCAAGCATTCAAGTTGTGAGTTTATTCAAGGTAGAAAAAACCTCACAACTTGACCTTTGATAAATAACCCCCTACTAAAATATCATGTAAACATTTGCTTCCAATAAGGATTAAGTCTATCTTAGTTTGGATCAAGTAGAAGGTTCTGTTTTATTATTACAGAGAAAAAGGAAATCATTTTTTAAAATGTGGATTATTTGGATAAAATAGAATCTATTTTCCAACTTTCTGGATAACGGATTCCATTCCTGTACCAGCCAAGCAACAATTACAAATATCTTGCCAGAGCAAATACTATAGCAGCTGCCATACATATTAATTACACATTTGTAGAAAGCTTTTTGCAGAGAATATCCTATGCAGGTATTTTAAAGCCCAATTTATAGAAAAATAAAGGGAAAACATGACCTTATTTAAAAAAAAAATTTTTTTTTTTTTAAATCTCATCATGTCACAACAGCCTGAAAGTCGTTGAACTTTATTCCTCCCACTGGTAGTGCTCAGTGATTGGTGAGTTGGGTCCCGTTGCATCAGACTTTGTCCTTCCTAGTATTATCAATATTTATATTTACACTTTGTCACTAACACTGAGAAAGGAAAGCAGAGGTTTGTCATTTGTAACACACATGCAACGGCTGCACTTATTGAATCCAGCTCACAGCCCTGCATGACCAAACACTGCAGATAATCTATTTACAGGCATCTTTCTCCTCTTTGGGAATTTGGCATGTTTTTAGCCTTCATTTTAAACCTATAGAGGGAAATTCACTAAAGGGCGAAGTGACTAATGTTAGCGAAAATTTGCCAGCGTGATGTCATTTAGAGACTTCGCTGATTTACTAACGGGCGCAGGCGTAAATTCTCTAGCAAAGGAGACTGTAGTGCTACTTCGCACTCTAACGCCAGGCGAATTTTCGTTCTGACGAATGGACGTAACTACGCAAATTCACTAAGATGTGGATTTTACTGAACGTTACCTCTTGCGCAAGACTTCGCCACCTCAGACCAGATGAAGTGCAATAGAGTAGATAGGAGTTCCTACAAAATAGTTGAAAATTTTTCAAGTCCCAAAAAATGCTGGCGTCTTTTCCTTTTTCAGGGTGATAGGCGGAAAAAAGAGTGTAACATTTTTTGGGGTAACCGGCTTCCCCCCTACATTTCCTAACATATGGCACCTAAACTATACACTGGGCTCATGTGTAGGGCAATATAACAACTCTATTTTATTTTATTAAGGTTTCCCGGGCTTGTGTAATGTAATGTATTTGCTGCAACATATACGTCCATTGTACTTTAACTTCCCGCTGTATGCAAATTAGGCAATGTTAGCGCAACTTCGCCCACGTTTGGTGCCCTGAACGCAACTTCGGATTTTAGTGAATTAGCGTTGTCCTGGAGAATCTACGCCTGTCGAAGTGTTGCGATGTGAGCGAAGCCGTGGCTAGCGGATTTTTGGATTTTAGCGAATTTGCCCCTTTGTGTTTGATTAACTAGGTAGCTTATGCTGATAACATATCTGTATTGTCTGGCTGATCAACTTGGATTGGCGTGGTTGTAGAAATGGCATAAAACACACTATGAAAAATGTTATGCACTGCATAAAAAGGAAAGCAACATGCCATTTACTTGCTAATGAATGAAATGTTATGGTTTGTTTTCCTTGCATTTGTAGGTTCCAGACCAAAGCTGTGAACAATCTCAGCATTGCATTTTTCTTGTGAAATATTGTGTCTGCCATTCTTCATTATACCAGCAGTGTCAGTGATTCCAGCAAAATGAAGCAAGTTGCTGATTTTTTAAAGCTCAACAAAAAGTTCAACATTAAAGAGTTCACTAGAAACTAGGCACAATGTTGAAATGCAGTATTTATTTTGGCCATCCATGTTATTCAGAGGTACTGTGTTGTATTTGTTTTTACTGCTAAACATAAGGGGCATATTTATTATGCTGTGTATAATTCCCGGAAAAAAATTGTGTAAACTAAATGGTAAATTCATCCGAACGCCAGATTTGCCTCCTTTATTTTACACTGCTTCCGGCAGAAGTTGCTCTAAGAAAAAAACTTGTGTAAAATGAACGTTGTTTTTTACATGGTGAAGCCTGGTGATGTGTGGTGTATTACCTCTCTGTTTTTTACACCACAAAATAAATATGCCCCCAGGTGTCATGACAGTTAAAAATAGTTTTTTTACAAAATATGTTTTATGTTTAAAAATTGACATCTCTTGCTTTTACTATCATTATTATAATAATACATCAGTCATGTATCATTTGTATCATTGGGACAATGCACTTTATTGCATTATCGGGGCATATTTATCAGCATGATCTGCTGGTCAGTTCTACATGCTGTGCAATAGTCATGAGAAATTTTCAGCTGTTGTTCTGCTTAGAAAATCCAGAAAAATGTCTCTTTCCTAATCAGAGCAACATCAGAAGAGTCTTTCGTCTTCTAAATATTTTTCCCAACTGTCACACAGCCAGCCAAACTGACCAGCAGTTGGCGCTGTTGTTTCAATTTTATTTTAATGTAAAAATTGGTAATATCTTGGTTAACAAAAATAATTTATATAATTTGCAAAAGTGCTTGGAAGAACACACTGAACAATTTTACATTGATTTGTTTTGAGAGTTTACATTTCATTTAAATATGCAGTGCTTCTCCAACCTCGTTGTAGCTCCAGGGTTCGCACAGCAGCCTGCATCAATCAACACAGCATAGTTGTACCAAATTAATAGGGTGCACATGTCATTCTCAAGCCAAATGCTGAAAATCACAGCAACTACACAAAAATTTATAGGACAATTACATCCAATTCACGTTGAAGTGCGAAATTGCATCAGTTGACTAACTAGCCACAGTTGCGTCAAGTGCATACCCCCCTGGGGACTGCAATTACACTGCAATCATGGGGGAGAAACAAGGCAATTACATTTGATTGCACTTAGTCCACTGTACTTGCAGTCATAAATTACCCCATAATGGCAACTCTAGGGTTACCTGTGTCAAAATATGCATCTGTCCAAAATTCAGAACAGGAGGAAGGCAGCAGCAAAGAGCACAACTGTACGTTAGTGCAAGGAGCACATGTTCACCTTTAAGGAATGGGATTTTTCAGGAATTGGCTGCAGCCAGCTTAGTAGCTTTAGTAGCTTGTAAGGGGGTGAAATGCGAATTGTTAGTAATGGTTAATATATCCAGAAAAAAACAAGCATGCACTCCTTGAGGCAGCCGTTAAAGTAAAAACTTTCGTATCCACTGAATCGTAATCATAGATGCCTATGATTACGTATCGGTGGATACGAAACGCGCTAGGAAGTGTAGCTTTTAGTAACATGGAATAAACTTCGCTTTTACTTCAACTGCTGGCTCAAGGAGTGCGTGCACGTTTTTTTCTGGTTGTATCCTCACCTCAAGGTATGGGTTCGGGGTATGGCACCCGAGCCAACTGCCTTCCTTGGTGAGTTCTATAGAAGCTGATATTATTTTCATCTCACACAGTGTATAAATTTAATCTGAAGGCGACGGACCTGAGGGTTTACACCCAGGTAATTTTCTCCATCGGGTGAGCTGCAGTTTAACTTAACTTTGCAGCCGATTTTATTGTTCGGAGATTTATTGGTCCGTGCTAATTATTACTTTATCAGTCTTGTATAGTTTAAGGATTAGAGCCGGCTGTATACATTTATCATTAATGGTTAATATATAATTACTTTGGCCAGTAGGTAGTAGTGAGTCCTAAGTAAATTATGAAGTATAAAGTTGTTGGTACTGAATAGTGAATAAAGAAAACAGGAAATGTGGTGGCCTTTTTGGCAGTGATATAGCAATGGAAGCAGTCTATGTCAGGGAAACATGAAGAGCAAGAATTGTGCCACAATTTACCTGTTAAGAAGTCACAGCAAAAAGTCTTCCATGCCTTGTATTCCAAGAATACACACAACTACACTTGCAGTTGTAAATGACCCTCACATTTTGTGAAGGGCAAGGATTGGTTTGGCAGACAAGCCCCTGAGCTATCACTAGAGATATCTACCCAAACTCAGTTTCATTTCAGAATTTCAGACACTGACACTGAGACAAAGCTGAATTTTTTTCTAATGAATACAATGAAGTGTTGTGAATCATAGTTCTTGCCATTCTAATCAGTTGGGCTCCACCAGTTTCTGTAGAGGAAACTATGTGTTTCTTCTTCAGCAATTCTTATTTTTAATGGGAATCCTTCTATTGCAAATATTTTTTTTATTTGTTATTTTGAAATAATATTTTATTATTTTTTTTACTGTTTTTTGAAGAACTTTGAACACATTTTCACAGAATATGGAAACTGTTATACATTTAATTACAATACTGTTTCAATGAACAAAAGTATCACGGCTTCTGGGAGAGGACTATGTGTGCTATTTGATATAAAACAGGTACCCAGTCTAATTCTTTGTAATGGTTTAGAATGCAACAACAACACTATGTGAGCTTATTCATTTGTGTCTGGCCCAGCACAACATGTTTCCTATTTTAACAGTTTTATTGTGTTATTTTGATCACATGCTTTGTAGTGAACATCAAGGAAAATTGGTTATTGTTTTTCTTTTTATTGCTGCACCACATTTTAAAATAGTATTCAGATATATATATATATATATATATATATATATATATATATATATATATATATATATATATATATATAAAGAATAAATGCAATAAAGCCTTTTATATTAAGTGCACAAAGTCAGAAAAATGTCACTTCCATAGTAACAAAAAATACGAAAAGAAAAAATTGACACAGCACTCTGTTTGATGGAAATAATGGATGTATTAAAAATCAAGTATTGTCTCAAACAGCAACCTTTTGGAATCCCTTTTAATAGCACATGGACACAATAGTCGCAATACAATACAGGAAATTAGATATGGGATATGACATCACTAATCAGGTTTAACCCTTACTATGCCATAGAATCATATGGTTGGAACTGTACAATCCATACCACTTCCCATTGTCCCTCTTTCAGCTAAATATGACAAAAACAATAGAACACAAAAAGGATATTTACAGAAAAACATATAAATCATAACCCTTGTTTAATCCATTATATGCAGTGAATTCTACTGGTAAATCCACCACACCTCCACATTTAAGTGGAGGGACACATTATTCTTATATTTCAAATCAGAATCAGTATGTCCAGCTTGCACATAATATTTAGAAACAGGCAGTTTGACATTTCCCCTAATAGTTGACTTATATTGTGTGAACATGTAAAATACCCATTCATCTTATAATTATGTCCAGTTTGGGGATCCCCCAAGCCAATGTATGTTTGCACAGATCCCTGTCTGTCTGAATTTACCAACTGTTTCCCTATGGTTCTCCCTCTCCAGTAGATGATCAAAGGGGGATTTCAAAATTCCTTTATTTCAGGTGTTCCAAGGTTCCCTCAATGTTTCTTCAGCACAGAGGCAACAGTCCCATTGTCCCCACAGTGCTGTGTGACAAAGGGAGTTCATGGATGATGATCCCTATGTCTAACCTTCGTGCCCTTCACTCTTCTCTTAGCCCTATCCAGGACATATGGAGGATAACCATGACCCTCACCAGTTTAGAGAGATGTAAGATAAATTACTCTGAGGGGTTATCCTCCATATGACTGAACTAAGGGAAGATCGAAGGACACAAAGGTTAGATACAAGGTTAGATGATCCTCAGATTCCGTTTGTCACACAGTACAGTGGGATTTTGATTTGAAATTATTAAAAAGCAGGTGCAATAAGGGTGTTTCTTTCAATATATCTTGGGCTACAAGCTCCTCCTGTCTTCCTTAGCTTCTCATGAGGATTGTGTGACACATACTCTCTCCTTCCATAGCTGCTGATCTAGGCTGCTATGCAGGGGGTCTTAGGGCTATGTCTTTGCTCCTGTACTGAGGCCTACTTCCATTTTATGACTGTGGGCAGATAACGCTTTCTGATAGAGTGGAGTCCAAGACTAGAAGAAGAGCTATGTGCTTTCTTTCGTCATATGACTATGGTCAGGAACTGGTCCAATGGTTAAAAAAAAAACTCCCACTTCATGAGCAGTAGGGGAAGTTAACCCTTTAGGTCCCCTACACAGTGTTTTGTAGATCAAGCGCTGTTCTTGAGAACAGAATTCACTGATGAACCTTCCCTGGGTTTCGTTGATGCTGGAATCTCATTTGTCCTACATTCACCCATGGTACCTCCAAATTGTGTTGGTCCTGGGCTGCACAGTCCTGCAGAGATGCACACTCACGTCTCAATGTTCCAGTTCAAGGTGATTTCTTCCAAAAATACACATTCTATAGCAAGCTTAAATGTTACAATGTGACAAATATTGGATAATAAGCCAGACTTTTATAACTCGTATCTTCAAAGATGTCTGGCTCCTACAAATCCATATTCATTTGTGCACATGTTGCCAATTAAGTTTGCATACTTAATGTACAAAGCTTTGAAGACATGAGAAATCTGCCTCTACAGGAGCTTAGCGGGACACAAAGGTATAAATATCATCTTCAGAGAACTACTTTAACTTTGTAATATGCTCAGTAATAAAACTGCCCATTAAAAGGTTTCAGTAAACACTAGTGTAAGGACCCAGCTGTAGCAGAAAAAAAGTAATTGTTATTTTACTAACAACGATTTCTAGAGCTTAAAATTTTTGTTATGGAAGAAATGTTAAAAGAGACCAACGTCCTTACACTTCTTATCCATATTGCAGGTAATTACAAGGACTTGTTATAAAATCCATTCTTAGAATTACATAAACAATACAAATAAAAGCAACAACCTAGTCAGCAGACCTTTGGATCAATGACTTTCAGCAGTTCATAGTGTGGCAGAAAGCAACCCAGAATTATTGTTCATTAGAAATATTATAAAGGTATCACTTATACCTTGGACCTTGATACTAGAAGGCTGTGGTTCACGGGAAGGCCATTGAGAAACAGGCCTAGAGCATTAGATATTTAGGATATGGAAGGTTGCCCCTACAGAAAAATAAACTGTGGTTTCAACTTTACAGCTGGCATCGTATGGGTGCATTTGTACACTGGCTGCACATGATTCAACCTGCACTGCTGTAGCTATTAGACAAGGTGAGAACTTTGGTACTGCAGCACTTTACCATGGGCAAATAGAAACTGTTGAAATGTTGTACTCTCTACACTAATACAGGTATAGGATCCCTTATCCGGAAACCCGATATCCAAAAAGCTCCGAATTACGGAATGGTTTTCTCCCATAGACTCCATTTTATCCAAATAATCCAAATTTTTAAAAATGATTTCCTTTTTCTCTGTAATAATAAAACAGTAGCTTGTACTTGATCCCAACTAAGATATAATTAAAAGTTCAAAAATATATTCCCAGTCAATACTCTCAAAGTTAAAAAGTCACTCTTTATTTATCATAAAAGCCTATGAATAAGTGCCTGTGGGTGCGAAACGCGTAAGGCGGAGCATCAATTGGTCTGTATGCCTACTTTTTAATACTTATGATAAATAAAGAGTGACTTTTTAACTTTGAGAGTATTGACTGGGAATATATTTTTGAACTTTTTATTTGGGTGCCCTTTGGAGTTGGGGGCTATATACCAGCATTTTTGGCCCCTTTTTTGACAGGCCTGTATAGATTGCAGCAGCTGAGTAGCAAGTTTTTAAGATATAATTAATCCTTATTGGAAGCAAAACCAGCCAGTTTGGTTTATTTAATGTTTAAATGAATTTCTAGTAAACTTAAGGCATGAATACCCAAATTACGGAAAGATCCGTTATCCGGAAAACCCCAGGTCCCGAGCATTCTGGATAACAGGTCCCATACCTGTATTGCCATCCCCAGTCCAGACCAATGTGCTGGAGGGGTGCAATTTTAGGTCTGCTACTTCCAGCAGCAAAATAGGTTGCTATATGTATTATCAAGTGGCTGTTGAAACAATTTGTATCCTGCTTTCACATTTTATTCTCATGGTAGTGTTGGACTTTATTGTTATTAAATATAACTGTGGGGTTCTACTCTATGCCATTCTTGCTCCTAATTCCTCAGATTTTGCTTCCAGAAGCACATGGAGTAACATATTTCCAGTGATAGATAGACAGAAGGTAAAATAAAGAATCAGTTAACTTCCCCCTACATCCACATCCATGAACTACTTTCCATGCAGTTATATGATTTGATATTTGTGTCCTTTACTTACGTAAATCTCTGCTATTCCACACTCTGTAATGGTTGTTACTTATTCCAATAACACAAGACAGACACACTATTCCTTGGGTGGGTGCCTGATCCTGTGCAAGGCTTTATGCAAAGCCGAGGGTTGCTTTTATAGAGGAAATCTACTGAATGTTGTGCAGTTAGTGATAGAGGTATGTCTGCCTGATAGAGTTGGGCACAGATAACAGCCACTGCTAAACAGCCAGCACCCATTTGACACACTGTAGAACAGAAAGCACATTTTACATCTCACTGCACTTCTACAGTTATGGGCATATTAACTGAGATTGGCAACAAACATCAACTGGGATTTTGCCCATAGAAACCAATTTGAAATTAGATTTGAACAGTCTCCTAGATGTTAGAAAACCAAAGCAAAGATCTGATCGGTTGCTATGTCTCCAGTGTTAATCAGTTTAACCCACTTTACAAATGCAAAATATTCTCACAAAGGGAAAATACAGTTTACATAGTTAAATCGGGTTGAAAAAAGACAAAGTCCATCAAGTTCAACCCCTCCACATGAAACGCAGCATCCCTACATACACCCCTCCCTACTTTCACATAAATTATATATACCCATACCTATACTAACTATAGAGTTTAGTATCACAATAGTTCAGCATCTGTAAGTGTGTGTGTCCATTTAGATACAGTTACAGTTGTTTAGCAACATTTTGCCCCCCATATTTGTAAATTTGTCTTTGTAAGTACAAATGTACTTAAAGCACAAACTATCTGATAATCGTTCACTTCTAACGCCTGATTTATTTTATTTATTTAGGACAATTATCCAGGAACACCCTTGATGTTGGGTGAATGTAATCCCTCTCTGAATCTTAAATATCATGAGATTTACAGTACTTATGGATGTTTGCAGGAATGCAAATCATATCACATACAGAAGGAATGTGGATGTATTCCATTTCTTCTTCCAGGTAAAAGTTTGTATAAATCACTTTATGAAGTTTCTCTCTGCTGCAACAATAACCAGTTATAATGACTAACATACTGTTATATTGTTTTTGTTATTGGAAAACGATGTGTCATAAACTGTAACAAAAGAAAAGTGCTCCTATACTGATTTATGTTGGGTCTCTTAGGAGATAATACTTATGGCGTTCTGAGTCTAACTTGCCTGACAGTTTGCAGTTTAGGGGTGTTTATCTATGGCAGATAACTACATTTATTTTCATAAATTCTCCTTGCTCAGTAAATTCTTTTACATATCAACGAAAATGACAGATTAGGCTGTGTGTAAAATGGACCTGGAGAAAGGGAGGTAGAGACAAAAGAGAATGCATCAAAAGAAAGAAATAGGGCAGGGTCAGGCATGGAGCTTTTGAGTTCTGTGAACATAGCATGGGTCAAAGCAGACAACAATCAACATTCACAGTAAGTAATAGAACAGGTAAGTAGAAATATAGCTCATCAAGTTAAACAACAAGAAAGACCTAAATCTCATGAGCACTGTTTCCCCATAATATTCCCAAAGTATTATTGATATTCTGGTTGGTACCAATGCTACTTAAGTATAAATAGCTTTTCTTAGAATGGAGATGTCCAAACTAAGGTCTCCATCTTACTTAATATATTTAAGAATTGTAATATTTTGTTATTGAGGTTTTTGTTTTCAGTTTGGCTCATTGCAGTGTAGTAGAAAACCCACATGTTAAAGATGTGTGCTCTTTAGAGTGCTCTCATTAGACAGAATTTCTATCCCTTTTCTACCCAACTTAGTTTGCCAGTTACAGGAGTATGTCTAACAAATAGGTCCAGACTGAGATTCATAATAGACTCATTTCAAGTACACAGAGGCCCAAACAACCCCCCTCCCCCCACAAAGGTCCAAAAATAATGACTGTCCATGGTAGTCTCTCTGGCATTTGCCAGAATCTTCAGATTTCCAATCTGGGTCTACTAAAAAAAAAACATTAAAGAGATACTGACAACAGACATTACACCTTTCACCATAACATCTGTGCAACATTCGACCAAACTCCCTTCCACGATTTTAACTCATTTATCAAAATCGAGCAACAATTCGTATCATACGGTTGGTTCTCCAGTGACTTAACTTTTTCTGATTATCAGACAAAGACATCTGCCATTGACTTGTACATGACCTCTCTAGGTTTGAGATGGAGTATTTTAGCAGCTTTGTGCATGCTAAATCTCTACAAATGTAAACACAACAGCAGAAAATGCATTGTCAAATGGCCAGTACACAAGCCAATGCACAAGTACTGAGTAATTAAAAAGCTTGTATGGATTAGTGGCATGGTTGTTTTGGTTGTTACAGTGGGGAATTAATTTTGCATCACAGCCTCTAGTTACAACACTGCCCATTTTAACCATTTCACTGTCTACATAGTAGAATCTATGGCGCCCACATAAAAGTCCGTAATGCTAGCACTTTATATTCTACATATTCAGACAACTCTTTAATCTATGCCACATGACAAAAGCCTGACACACCACTAACAAAGGTTGAATGGTTAAAGAATAGCCTAATAACAGCTAAAAAGTGTTCATATTTCCACGTACATATATAGTGGCATTCTTCATTCTGTAATCAGATATTTGTGCATTTTATAACAGGTAATGGAAAAGAACGTGATTTCCCTTTTTGCCTTTATTTTATTTTACTGTTCATAAGAATTATAATGCAAATAGTTTCAATAGTTCTACATTTTAACAAATGTGATAATGCTGAACTGGCATAATTATCCAAAAGAATTGAATATAAGTTGAGTAATCTTATCCAAACTAATCACTAGGAATCAAAATGATAACTTTAGTTATATAGGATTCCCTGAGAAATGAATAGCTGATAGTTAGAGCTCTATATTATAGTCTCCTGTTCATTATTATTTAAGGGCATGAATAATATTTTATTCAGTTTTTTTTTTTACTATAAACTCTGTCTAAATGGTAGGTAAGAAATGCAACAGACTCTGTGCCAGCAGAGTACAAGGTGCCAGGTAGAACTGTACCAGCCGTCATGCCAGTTTGAACTATAACCTATTTTGCTGACTTCTGCCTCTGGGAATAATAAGAGATTAGAACCATCTGTTAGTGAAGTTGCTCCACAGCCTGAGATTCAGTAAGTCCTAAATTAATTTTAAAAATATCAAAAGATGGGAAAACCAATCCAGAGAGAAAGAATATGCAAAAATCAGGAAAGGATGGTGAAAACAATTATCTGTGTGGCATCTTAGTAGATAGGTGTGACGCCCTGATTAGTGATGGGCAAATTTGTCCTGTTTAGCTTTGTCGGAAAATTTTTCAGCGAAGCAAAACATCGGAAAATCTGTGAAACGCATTGAAGTCAATGGGTGTCAAAATAATTTCGATGCGCGTCAATTTTGACGTGAGCGTCAAATTTTATACTCGCAACTATTTTGTCCAAATTCATTAAAGCCAATGGGCGTCCAAATAATTTTGTTGCGCGACAATTTTTATGCTCGAAACATTTTTGACTCGTAACAATATTTTTTGTTGTGCAAACTTTTTGCCGCCACATTTTCGCCACAGTTTCACAAATTTATTTGTGGGCGGCGCAACGTGGGAATTTGCTGTGAATCCATGCCTGCCGAATGAATTCGCCCATCACTAGCCCTGATGGACTTCCTGACCTCCTGCCTCAGTTGTTTAAATGATCCCTATGTGTTGGCTATGTAACAGGAATGTATCTCACCAGACAGACCATTTTTCGTACAGCCCCCAAAATATTTTTAATAATATATATTATTTTTGGTTCTTGACTTATTTTTCAGTCTCTTAATATTCACCAGTTACTAACTACCAATATAAAGGTGGCCATACACGGGCAGATTTAAGCTTTCATTTTGCCTCTTCAGTCGGTAGTTTATCTGTCCATGCACGGACCCTCTCAGGTGGTCTATCCTATAAATATCTGGCCAAAAATCAGCCAGTTATCTATTAGACATGTTTAAAAATTCAGCTGGGACAAGGACCCCATTGGCTTGTTGATGTGGTCTTCTTCCACTGGCCTGCATTGTCATCTGTTATGATCTGATTATCTGGCTTGAGGGCCAGAAAATCATATCAGCCTGATATTGGGCAAGGTGGCCATATCATGCAAGTAACCATTCTCCAACCAAACTGCTCTGCTCTAAAGCTGTATGGCCACCTTAAGAGATGTTTGATGCTTTTTTACACTAATTGTGTTCCTTTCTAAGCAGTAATGCATGTCGTAATAGCATTGCCCTTTTTTGTTATTTAGATAATGTTGAAAAATCTGAATTTTGCCCTGTTCTGGATGGATTTCCCAGCGACAATTTCATACTCTACATTTCCAAGTGACAAAGCTGCACAGTTTCTCTCCCCCGGGCTTAGTAAAAGTGCCCTGTATATCAGGTATAACTCTGCTAAGTAGCTAAAGTTACACATTAGATAAAGTAAATATGCGTTTTTGCTTTGATACCGTTTATTGATCAGCAACACAAGATCATAGTAAAGTGGCCTTCATTTCAAAGCTCTGTATGCAAACAAAGAAGCTCAGGTTATTAGACCATCAAACACTTTCAAGCAAAAAAACATAGTTCCATTACTAGGTGTGTATGAATATAATAATTCAGATATACTGTATTAGGGAATACCAGCTGCAATCTGCACATTGAGCAGACTATTGATTGCAAAATGTACCTTGCGGAAGGTAAGCACATTTCTACAATTATTTCCTAGATAAGAAAATGGATAATCCATAAAATAAACATCAGTAATGTACTGAAGATTCACCAGCGTTACCGTTTTAAGGGAAATTTTCTTGGGTAACCAGGTTCCCCCATACATTTTCTAACATATGGAACATAAACTATACAGTGGGCTCATGTGTAGAGCATTATAACAACTTTATTTTCTTTATTAAGGTTCCCTGGACTTGTGTAATGTAATGTATTTGCTGCAACATATACGTCCATTCAACTTTACATTTTCTGCCGTATGCAAATTAGCCTTAGTGAAGACCTCTAACGAAGTTGTGCTAGGCAGAATTGAATGCTAGTGCATCTTCACTTTGATTTGATTGCCGAAGTAACGCTAGTGAAAATTCACCAGCATTCGGCACCCTGGACTCAACTTCGCATTTTAGTAAAATATCGTTGTCTGATCGAATTTTCGCCTGGCAAAGTGTTGCTATGGCTGCGAAGCCATCGCTGGCGAATTTTCGCCGCTTAGTAAATTCACCCCTAAGTCTCTACATCAATGTTCTTGCTAAAATGTTTTAAAAATGGTGGGAGAGTTGGTGTAAAGAAGCCTAGGTTAGAAAATGTGTTTGGCTAGACAAGATGCTGCTCTTGTGTTAAGGGCGGTACAGGTATGGGATCCAGAAACTCATTATCCAAAAGACTCCACATTATGGAAAGGCTGTCTCCCAGAGACTCCATTTTATCCAAATAAAGCAAAACAATCCTATTGAGTTTATTTGATGTTTAAATCATTTTCTAGTAGACCTAAGGTAGGAAGATTCAGATTACTGAAAGATCTGTTATCAGGAAAACCCCAGGTCCTGATAACAGGACCCACCCCTGTATATGTTTTATTTTGGAAGCCAAAAGAAATACATTTATATAGTGATATACATAGCATGAGGCGGATAATGGAGGATTATGTGGAGCCCAACAGTGAGTTTAAGTAAGTTTGCCCAGGAGCAGTAACCTATAGCAACCAAACAGGTGACCATTCAATTCTACCGGCTGGGTTACTGCTCCTGGGCAAACTTAGTGCCTTTTATTACATAACCCCCTTTATGTTTAGTGATACTGAGATTCTCATGCCCACCATAGATTTGGCACTGGAATTCTTAGGGCATTTAGCACTATTTATACGTCATTCCCTTCCCCACTGCACACATAGAAGGGCTGAAGCTGGTAATGTATAACAAATATTGTACGTTGTAAGAATATGTTAAAATATGTATGATTAATTATGTGATATTTAACTGAAAAGAGAAATCTGAAGAATGTGTCAGTGTTACAGCTTTACAGAAACAAGTAAATAAACAAGTATTCACTGATTTAAATTCGATTTAAATAAGTATGAACAGACTCGGCCAATGGGAAAACAGTCAAAGACTTTAATTAGGAGAAAATCAGATACAATCCTGTGCAACTGCAAAATACAAAATTGATTTCAACACCATATAATGTTCTGCCCTTTTTAGATTGACTTGTTTGTTGACCTAGAACAGCAAAGGAACATTGGAATGTGCTGAAATGTAATCGAAAACAAAGAAACTAATTGGTAAAAACAGAGCAATGAATGAACTGTATTGCTCCACTCTGTCTCTATTGTGCTTTAAAGAGACATTATTGCTGAGTGACATATGGAACCTTATGGAGGTACATTCACTTATTCATATACAGTAGCTGAAAATTGTATATGCTCAAAGACCTTTTAACTGTTGATTTGCATTTAGTCTTTGTTTTTAGTAAAAACAGCCTTTGATTACATTTCGATTGCAGGTAAGTAGTGGTGGGTATCAGAGTGTTGGCAATTTCAATTGGGAGGACCATGAGTAATGTTCACAGTTCAAAACTTTCAGATTTTGTTTTAAAAAAGTATTAAAATAATGTTACCTAACCCTTGTTGTATTGTTTCCAGGATCATCTGCAGCAACAAATGCTGTTCCCCCATAGAGAGTATGGGGCTATTATCTAAGGAAACACTAAAATACAGTACACGTATGGCATCTGGAAACCCATTATCCAGTAAACTATGGCAAGGCTAACTCCCATAGACTCCATTTTAATCAAATAATTCAAATTTTTACAATTGATTTTCTTTTTCTCTGTAGTGATAAAAACAATACAATGTACCGGTATAGGATCCGTTATCCGGAAAGCCTTTGTCCAAAAAGTTATGAATTATGGAAAGGCCATCTCCCATAGACTCCATTTTATAATCCAATTTTTTTTTTAAATGATTTCCTTTTTCTCTGTAATAATAAAACAGTAGCTTGTACTTGATCCCAACTAAGATATAATCAATCCTTATTGGAAATAAAACCAGCCTATTGGGTTTAATATTTACTGTATATGAATTTCTAGTATTTATCAAGGGTCGAATTTCAAATTGAAAAAACTTTGAAATTCAAAAAGACCAAACTAAATTAAGTCGAAGTTTTTTTTGGTGGAATAGGTCAGTTTTTGATCGAATAGGTCCATATTTGACCAAATTCGAATTGTACGAATCTAAGGAATATTGTATTCGATCGAATTTGATTCGACGTTTTTCCCAAAAAAAAAAAGTCCACCAGTTGACTCCAAGTAGGTTCTAGGAGGTCCCCCATAGGCTAAAACAGCAATTCGGCAGGTTTTAGATGGCGAATGGTCGAAGTCAAATTTTTAAAGAGACAGTACATGATAAATTTCGATATTCGGATTTTTTTATTTCTTTCAACTTTTAATCAAATTTGGACTATTCCCTAGTCGAAGTACACAAAAAAATAGCTAGAAATTTGATTTTTTTTTCATTAGAAAATTCACCTCGACCTTTGATAAATCTGCACCTTAAGGTATGAAGATCCAAATTATGGAAACATCCATTATCCGGAAAACCCCAGGTCCTGAGCATTCTGGACAACAGGTCCCATACCTGTACTTGATTCCAACTAAGATATAATCCATATTGGTGCCAAAACTTTCCTATTGGATGTATTTAATGTTTAAATGATTTTATAGTAGATGTAAGATATGGAGATCCAAATTACGGAAAGACCCCTTATGCGGAAAACCCCAGGTCCAAAGCATTTTGGATAACAGGTCCCATACCTGTACAAAAATACAAAAAAATATAAATAAACACCAGTGTTGCTATAATCTCCATTACTTGTATCCATTCTGTGTCATTTGTGATAAAGTATGGAACTCTTCATTGGCTTCTGCTATACTTATATACCATATAAGTGACGTCAACGTGCAATGAAGTTTGAAAATGAAAAGGGGCCTCGGGCATTTACTTAATGCCCAACGTAAAAGTCCTGCCTGAAGTTCCTGGTGCTAATTCTAGTGTGTATTCTGGTTTTGATCCTTGCCTGTCCCTGACCTGTCTGTATGCTGCCTGAATTTGACCCCTGCCTGGTTTTGGCTATTCATGGATTCCGATTGTGGGCCTCGCATTGCCTGTCTGGTTTTGACCCTGGCCTGTGACCCTGACCTTGTTTCTGCAATCTGATTTGGTACTGCTTTCCCCCTCTGGTTTTGTCCCTGCCTGTTCAAGCCCTGCAGACTGCTCCCACGTCCTATCTGCTTACGTTTGGTTCCCGTTCTTGCCCAGAATTCTCTCCTTCGTTCTCCCACAATAAGACCTGGCGGCATCTGAGAAGTGGAGGGCTCCACCCAAAGAAGAGTGGGCTGTGACTGGAACCTTGGAGTTAGTTCTGGATTTAGGATCCCTACAAGAGCTTAATTTGAAAAAGGATGGCAGTGAAACTATACAGAAGTAAAGTTTGATGCAATCACTTTAATGAATGCGGTTTTACATGCAACTGACTGCAGTTAAACTTTGTGTCGGCAGTTAATTTGTAGCTTTTTGCATTGGCAGTACTGGTTAGCCAATCAGAATGAGTCTTTGTGTGTCATGTGCTCTTGAAGTGGAATGGTAGATTTGTGTGTGCAGGTACAGGTATAGGATATGTTATCCGGAAACCTGTTATCCAGATAGCTCTAAATTACGAGAAGGCTATCTCCCAGAGACTCCATTTTAAACAAATAATTAAAATGTTTAAAAATGATGTTCTTTTTCTCTGTAATAATAGAACAGTACCTCATATAAATATGAATACCCCTTATTCAGGAAATCCCAGTTCCCAAGCATTCTGGATAACAGCTCCCATTCCTGTATTTATATTTTCCTCGCTAACATTATAAATCCAAATACAACTATCCATATACAATAACACATGAAATAATTTGTGCAGGTTCATGGAAAAAATAATTTATTGTAGCTGCTTCGTACATGAACATTTGTACAGAAACGTGATGCAATGATAAAATAAATATACAGAGACATTTATACATAAACAAACTTTTCTATACTGTACTATAGCAATCCCATTACAATATATACTTCAAAAAATTACACTTTAATACAGCATAGAAATATTTCTGCTACTGAGTAATGTACCACATTTCTAAAATAATTCTCTTTGCATTATTTACACTATAAGAATCTGCAAAAAGACTAGCTGTTTGCACAAAATGGTATGGCACTATATTTGAGCTGAATTACTAAAAATATTTGACGAAAAAGCAGAGAATGAGAAAAAATGCAGGGGAGTAACTACAGAGGAAGCAGTGGAGTAACTAGATGCTACTGGGCCCCACAGCAAATTAATTTTAGGGCCCCCAACATTTCCAGAGGTTTCCTGTTTTACCAATATATATTGACATTTCTCATTAATTAGGGCCTCATAGGCTCCCTATACCTCCTGGGCCCCCCTGCAGCCACAGGGTCTGCTTCCTCTGTAGTTACACCCCTGAGAGGAAGACCATGAGGTATATGGGCCCTGTGAGGCCCTAAACCATATACAATTTCAAGAAATATTGGTAAAACAGGTCAACCTTTAGACATTTTGGGGGCCTGAAAAACAATTTGCTGTTGAGCCCAGTAATATTTAGTTACGCCACTGACAAAGTGCTTTTTATTTATAGTTTTGGCAATTAGGTTTGGTTCCTCTATCGATGAGAGGATACAACAACACTTACAAAATATAACGCACTCTTGTTGAGAGACTATGCTGTTATATTTACACAGCTGGCTGATCTCTTGCAACAACAGGCTAAAAGAAAGGGTTCAGTGGCTACCTTCATAACTATCAGTAAATGTCACTAGCACATATGTTGTTTTACATAACAGAAACTTACTTTTAATTGCTCCAACACTATAAATGCTTAAAACATTTAAAAAAAACGTATTTTAATGTGCATCACAGCACAATATTATTATTATTATTATTATTATTAAGTGTGTAATATCAGCATCACAAAATAACATACAGAACAAACGTATTATTGCAAGGTACAACATTCACTAGAATAGTAAACAGTTATTCTTATCCACCATGTACGTGAGTGCCGCTACTGGGAAATCATTGGAAGTGCTTTTTAGTTTAATAACATGACTAACTGCCACCAGGGCAAGAGACGCTAAATGGAATGTTAACAATATCACAAAGATGCTGAAAACATTGTAGACATGTTATACAGAAGGTAAGGAATAATAATACTGATTCTCCTAATGGCATTACTTAACTTTGACTTGGTCAGTAATACCTTAGGTTGGAGAAGTGCAAGTTTTATTAGCCGATCTTCTAGATGGAGGGACTTCGCGTACAACAACAGACCATTTACTCCTAGATATTGGAAAAAATAAATAAATAAAATGACATTTAATGTATGATAAAATAATGCTTGTAGCATACACAAGAAATCTATCATTCCATATTTATAAAGGGATATGTCTATAAAGGTTTTCATTTATCTAGAGCATCTGAACTTGCTGAGTAATCACTGAGGATGTTTCACTACTCATCAAGCAGCTTCTTCAGTTCAACTGATACGGGAAGTCCTTGACATATAAATAGTGATGGCCGAATATATCCCGTTTCGATTCGCCAAAATATTTGCGAAGCGGCAAAAAATTTGCGAAAAATCGTGAAATCGGAAAGTTCACGAAAAAATCGTGAAATTCAGACGTTTTCTCGAAAAAATCATGAAATTCGTATATTTTCACCAAAAATTTGAGCAATTCGAAAGTTTTCACAAAAAAATCAAGCAATTCGAACCTTTTCACGAAAAAATCGAGCAACTCGAAAGTTTTCATGAAAAAATTGTGAAAATCTGGAATTGACGCCGGCGAATTTTCACCAGCGAATTTTCCCGGGAGATTTGCGAATTTATACGCCTGCAGCGAAACACGGGAATTCGCCGCAAATTCGTGCAAATTTATTCGCCCATCACTACTTATAAACTCTTGAAATAATCTAATCACAATGTAATTATCCAGAGAGAGGTGACAATTGAAAGAAAACTATAGTTAAAGAATACTAAGGAATAACTTACATCGCAAGAAGACCTACCTCTGTTTCTAAAGCCTGTCTAGACAAAAACCAAACTTTCATTGGATCGGTTTTTCCCTTCATGCTTATTGGACCACGGTATTGCATGTGAAACTGAGGATCGGAATTCTCAGGACTCATGAGGCACCTATACATGTATACGCATAAGTAAGTGTTTAAAAAGGGAAAGCAATGTAAGGTAAATCTCTAGATGCAAGTACCATAACTAAGAATATAAATAAACTTTACAATATAATGTCTCAGAAACATTTCCAAAATGCAATCTGTCCAGTTCTTTATAGAGCCATTTGTTGTCACAGCATGTAGGACGTGCAGAAGGTTTGCACATGGATAAATCATTGCAGGCTGGCACCAAAACAGGACCAAGTATGTGTGGACCAACCTCCATGAGTAAGTGATAATATAATTCACAATCAGAGTGTGTTTGTCCTTTCTTTGTAAGAATTAAGATATATAGATGGCATAAACTACTAGGGATGCACCGAATCCAGGATTCGGCCAGGATTCGGCATTTTTCAGCAGGATTCGGATTCAGATGAATCCTTCTTCTCAGCCGAACCAAATCCTAATTTGCATATGCATATGCAAATTAGGGGCGGGGAGGGAAATTGCATGACTTTTTGTAACAAAACAAGGACGTCTAAGCTCTTTTTTCTTTCCCACCCCTAATTTACATATGCAAATTAGGATTTGGTTCGGTATTCGGCCGAATCTTTCCCGAAGCATTCAATGGGTGGATTCGGTGCATCCCTATAAACTACTGATGTGTATGAGTATGTTTTCATTGTACCAAAAGCTGAAATATTTAAGGCCTGTAAATTCAAGAGAGCTTTGAAAGAAATTTGCCTAGAGACCAGATCAAGAAACAGACAGAAAACCACCTAAGGGACTAAAAAAATACATGTACAAATTCAAATTGACAGCTAAGAAAGTCAGATGAGTTGACGTACAGTAAATGTGAACATCAGAGAGGTTAAGCCTCCAGCTATTGTGTGAAACTACAGCTTCCAACACCCTTGACAATATATGTCTTTTGAACTTTTCACAAATTATGGGGGGGGGGCTTTATGGTTCTTATATTTGGACCTGATCTTTTTATCCTTATTAAAGAGATACTGACACCAGAAATTGAACCTTTTTTTCATATACCATAAAACTGACTGTGCATGCTTCTTATAAATTTGCCATAAAGTATTTGCCCAATGCTTTTACATTACCTGTCTGATGCCCCATGTTCCTGTATGAGGGGGCTGCCATATTTGTGCAGCAGGAATCCGTTAGCATTAGAAACTTTAACTGACAGGCTGAGATGGGACAGTCAGGTTGGCAAAACAGTCAGGTTTAGGAAATTCAACTAACAATTATTTACAAAAACAAACCTCTCAGCAAAAAACAGCATGACCTATAGGTAACTTTTAATGTACATTCATATAGTGTCAGTATCACTTTAATCAAATATATTGTGTGAAAGCGGTGTGATAGTTTTGAAAACTTCAGGATAATAATTTAGATAATGAAAAAAGAGGTTTTCCTTCTATAGGCTATACCACGGAGATATCTACTGATAAATAAGACAAAATATTTCTGTACTTACACATACCAGTGAAAATGAAATGATGAAGACTATGCTGAAGGGTGAAAGTAACAGCTTTGCCTTCTTTAACATTTAGCTATAAACGCAAAAAATCTCTTCACTGCTTTTCTTTCTCATTTTCCATTCTTCCTTTTTTCTTTTCTGGCAGGTTAGAGACTTTTTTGGGGAAAAAGCTTTATAAGGAAATATACTTTTGTCGAGGTTTAAATGTTTGCCATTCGGCAATAAATCAAATCTGACAAAGCTAGTATTTAATTACATATGTTCCCAGAATAAGTAATCGCTTTGTGTCTGAAACAACAGTATTGCAGTAAATGTCAAGTTTTCTTTGTGCCGTTGTCTCTCTTTCTATGAGATGATAAAACTCTTTCAGTTTCACATATGAGAATGTTTGACGCTATATTGCCTTACCGGTATGTGTACTCAGATACGTTAATCTTTCCCTTTTCTCCTGTTGTTTCTGTTCTGCTTGTCAGATTAACAGTGTTCCCAAACAGGCAGTACCGTGGCATTCTTTGGCCAATGACCCCTGTAACCACTTCGCCTGTATGAATGCCAATAGTTATCTAGAAATGAGGTAAAATAAAAGACCTGTTTGTTTATTTATATTTGGAAAATAAAATATTTGCAATGGTTTGTTATTATATTATTATTTATATTTGGAAAATAAAATATTTGCAATGGTTTGTTATTATATTATTATTTATATTTGGAAAATAAAATATTTGCAATGGTTTGTATATTACCTTTTAATTTGCTTACCACAAAGCAGTGGTTTGAGAAACCATCAAGTACTAAATTGTGGTAGGACCTTATGTTTGTGTGAAAAGAAATGTCATAGAAATATATATATATATATATATATATATATATATATATATATATATATATATGTGTTCACCTTAAAATTAACTTTAAGCATCATGTAGAGATTGATATTCTGAGACATTTTGTTATTGGTTTTCATTTTTTATCAGCTGCCGTTTTTTAATTATTTAGCTTTTTGAGCAGCAGTTCTTCGGTTTGGAATTGTAAAAGCTATCTGGTTGCTAGGGTCCAAATCATTCTAGCAACCAGGCAGTGGTTTAATGCAAGACTGGAATATACTGTAAATAGGAGGGGACTGAATGGAAACATAAGTAAAATAAAGTAACAATAACAATAAAATTGTAAAAAAACAATCCTTTTTTGGCTGCTGGAGTTAGTAACCCCCCCCCCCATCTGAAAGTTTGAAAGTGGCAGAAGATGGTGGCAAATAATTCAAAAGCTATAAAAAAACTAAGTATTATCAAAAAGTTGCTAAGAATTGCCCATTCTATAACACACTAACTAAAGGTGAACTAAGTTTAAATTGGGCATCCCGATTCTACAATCCTCTAGGTGGAGCTCCTTTTCTATCATAAAATATGTTTCATGTCCTGGTAGATTTTTTAGGTTTTCTGTACATAATGATGTTCATGAAGTCATTTATCAAGTTATGATGAAAATAAAAAGGGACATAGTACAGCACCTTGCAGCGAAAATGTAAAAACTGAGATTTTCACTCAGATGGTTACCTTAGGTTCTAATGCACTAATCCACATCTCAGAGCAACTTACAGAAGGTAACTGTGTGTTAAAGTAGCTGCTCACTTCAGAGGCAGACTCCTGTTGTATGTATTTCCACCCTACTCCCAGTTCCCTTTAAATATTACTCTAATTACACTGGGGAAACTAATGTGAGCAGCCCCCATGGTGACCTACCGTAAAAGACAACAGGGAGTCAGATTTAAGGTGAACTGGCTCATTTATTTATTATTATTATCAAGTATTTTTAGAGATATGAGCAGCTCATCAGTTCTTCTGTAAAACAAAAGCTGAGCATACTATAATTACATTACAAAAGTTCGATGTTTTCATGTTTTTATTTTTATTACTTTGTAAAGCACCCATTACTGTGTCAGTGCTATATAAACAAAAGATAATAAAAAAAATGCAGTCAAGCCACTGAATATCACCTTTAACTTTAACTAGCCTTTAAGCACAATGTACAGCAGAGAATAAAGTGCAACACGGACATGAAAAATCAACAGTGCTGGCATACTAATACTTTATAGCAGCCCCATAGTTTAAAACACTGAAGGAATTATCAGTCACAAACATGAATACCTATTTCATTGTATTATGAGTTTAGAGTCAATCTGAAGCAGGCATATCCAACCAGATGTTCTTGAACTAACCCCCACAGTCTCATCTGATCATTATTATTATTAATACCTGCATCTGATTACTCACCTGAACAGACTCGCCATCTACTTGAACCTGGCCTGCAATTTCCATCATATCTAGAGCCAAGTGGCAAATGGATCGTGCATGGTGCATACATGGCTCTGGAAGGCCACTTACTGTCATGTATTTGTCTCCAACTGTTTCCACCTGATAGATTAAAATGATCTTATGTTTATATAGTTTAGGTTTAATAAAATAATAAAAATGATAGTGAAGCTTAAATGCAGATTTCAGAAGATCTGGAATTTAAGATTATGGGGCAAATTCACTAAAGCGCGAAGCGGCTAACGCTAGCACAAATTTGCCAGTGTGACGTAATTTCGCCCATTTATTAACGGGCAATGGCATAAATTCGAAGTTGCGATATGGCGAAGGGATGTAACAACACTAATTCCCTAACTTGCGCATTTTACTGAACCTTACCTCTTGCGCCAGACTTGCCTTCGCCACCTCAGACCAGGCGAAGTGCAATAGAGTAGATAGGTCTTGCTTCAAAAAAAGTTGACATTTTTTCTCAAAAAAACGCTGGCGTCTTTTACTTTTTTAAGGATGAAAGGCTGAAAAAGATTGTAAATTTTTTTTGGGGGTACCCTCCTGTCCCCCTACATTGCCTAACATATGGCACCTAAACTATACAGTGGGCACATGTATAAGGCAAAATAACAACTCTATTTTATTGTATGAAGCTTTCCCAGGCTTGTGTAGTGTAATGTATTTGGTGCTACATATACAACCATTGTACTTTAACTTGGCGCCGTATGCAAATTTGGCATCGCTAGAGTAACTTCGCTTTGCTTGACGAATTAACGCTAGCGCAACTTCGCTACCTTTCGCCTCCCTGAGCGCAATTTAGGATTTTAGTGAAATAGTGGCACCCTGGTGAAACTTCGCCTGTCGAAGTGCAGCAAAGGCGTCACTAGCGTATTTTCGGCGCTTAGTGAATTTGCCTCTAAGTCAAGAGGTTGAAGACTGGCTTTCTAATCACAAAGATTGCAACGTCACCAAAGATATGATTAGTTACATTTTCCTACAAAAGCATCATTTAAAAACAATCATTTTCGCTATGGGAAAACGTTGCACCTTTTATTACGTAACCCTATCTACTAATGCCTGGATGCCCAGAAGTAGACAGTAATTGCAGGGCTCCTTCTGCTCCAGAAAGCCAGTTGCAATGTTACTGAGAGTTTATCCCTTTACATAGGAAACCCACGCAAATGATTGCAATTAACAGGCATAGAAATAATGAGGGAAGAGACCCGAAAAAAGAAAATGGTAATAGCTTATTCAAATCATCTAAAATTGTTTATTCAGGTTTAACAAATGTAGTTGTTAGATGTCCTTCTTTTTATATATATCACACACTTCAGTGATGTAACATTTTACAGAACAAAAGTAATGTTATATACATATGTTCTCCTTAATAAGTCCCTTACCTTATAGACATATGGATTATTTCGGGAGTCGGTCAGAATGTCAAACTTTGTGTAGATATCATTTAGAAGGTTAACAATTTTCATTGCACCTTCCCCAGAAGCATGTTTACTACAAAATGTATTGAATCCCACAATGCCGCTGAAAAGAATTGTCACATTATCGTATCTCTTGGCTGGAACAGGACGCTTATGTCGGAGCTCATTTGCAACAGAAGGTGGAAGAACAGAATACAGCAAGCTGCATAAAGAGAAACAGATTTCATTCTGTGTTCCACGGTGTTAAATTACTGATATTTTGTGTATTTGAGAACATCTTCCAAGAGCAGTCATGGACATAAGCTCCCTTGGCATTGGTAACTGTGCTACAGCATATGGCATTACGTGCAACATTAAATCAATTAACTAAATGTTAAACATTCAATCAAATGACTGCATTAAAAGGCAGAGTTGTTATGTAAAGACTATTGAGACCATTACAGAGAGGCCATATTTGCCATGAGACAAGCTGTGGTGCTCAATTCACTTGGGTAAGATGTACACACAAAAATCTGGAAATTAATATAGGGGTTTCTGATGAAATGATGTTGATGTTTTCTTATTTTATTAGACTAGATTTTTACTCGTCACAAATTTAAAATATTGACTATGAATCCTTATCTTTGTCAAGAATCTTACGTATCTGTCTTTTTCTTCTCATCTTCCAAGGCTCTCAGTGTGTGCTGAAGTCTGTCTGTCAGAATTTCCAGTTCTTGAGTCAATTTGTATTCCTCTCGGAACTGTTCCCCCAGCAGGACCAAATCGCGAGTAGCATCATGTAGTGGAATGTCACTGAGGTACAGCCCTCTTCTTGTGAGATCATCGAGATTCATTACACTGCAATGTAAGTTAGCCAGTCAGCTTTGGAACCTGAATGTCTACCTTCATTTTATGTATTTGAAGGCAAGGATTTGATCCTATTATTCTGCAATCATATGTAATGATTGTCCAGGTTCATATGAGGCTATGAATAAGTCTGAAGGCCGGGCGCCGTTCCCAATTTGACTCTTACGTTACCTCAACTTGCACACAAAAAAACCCACATTTTTATAGATAATAAACCTTATGCCTTTTATAACAATATTTCCAAATGTTCTTTAGGAAACAATCTTATTAACTTTAGTCTATCCCATAAGATTAATAATATCCACTTCGCTATGAAATTGTTGTGCCCCGATTAACCAATAAAAATGGAAGCAATGAACATTTAATTAGAAAATGTTCTGGAACTTCTCCTAATCTGACTCATAGTGCATGCAGTTAAACACGAATAATAAACTTGGGAAGCACGTCAGCCTACCTCGGAGAGCACAGGAACAGAATGTTGTCAGCTTCGGGCAAGTAGATCATTTGTCCTTTCAGACGAAGGCAACTAATTTCAGTGCCAGTCAGCTCATCTTCACTCTCTGACTTTTCCACATCAAGTAAGCCTTCCTTGAATAGAATATTTCATTCATTTCAAAGTTATTATAGTAAAAAAGTTATAAAAAGAAGTATGGTTTTTCAGTAAAGGAGATATTTTAAGTAGTTCCTCAGAGGATGCAGTGCTTGGGATAAAAACATTCCAGAAATACCGTAATAGAGTCTTTTTGTGCGCTAAAGTTAATATCACACGTGGTGCTTTCTCTACCGGAATCTTTTTGCCAATGTCAACCCGCTCTAATATACACTGTGGTTAGTGAGCACTAACATACAGATAAAATGCATTGTATGACATTAGCCTTAGGAACAAATAACTCATTGTACCTACTACTCTTACTTGAAGTACTGTTGTTTGGGAAGGACAGAAGTTGCAGTTCAGCAATCTAAATAATCTTTATCTTGGCTTTAGTGAAGGAAAATGCTTTTACCCTCTACTGCACATAGTAATGCTGGGGTAAAAGAAAGAGAAAATAATCTGTGCAAACAGTAGACACAGATGACATTCATATTGTCTCAAGTTTTATGGGCTTTCTTGTTCCCTGCTTGTTGTACTGTGATCCTGAATTTGCATCTATTCTTATGATGAGTATTTATTCTGTTTAACTGCTGCTCTTATATGGACTGTGTACTTATACTGTGGATATGTTTGGAATATTATTGTATATGCAGTGGTGTAACTAGAGTGTGCCAGGCACCCCTGCAAAAAAATCTTCAGAGGGGCCAGACGCACTCCGATCCCCATCCTCCTGCCAACTTCTGGTCTCGCCCACTCCCCGCCCATATCCTGCCTCTGCCCCGCCCACTCCAGCCCACCTTGCACCCCCTTTCCTCACCGCAAGTAAGAGAGCAGCTGGGGAGGAGGTTTTTTCTTATTAGTTATAGAGGAGGCAGACCCCACAGTCTGGGCCCCCCTGTTCCCCGGGCCCTGGGCTGTGACTGCACGGTCTGCTTCCTCTGTAATTAAGCCACTGTGTATATGTTTGCAGGGTCGCCATCAGTAATAAGAAGGCCAAATACTACTAAGCTAGCATGGACCACCCCCCGGGGACCCCAATTTTTTACCTCACTGGTCTCCTGGTCCCCATGGACTGGGCCCTGATAACAACAAAGTAAAATGGGCCCAAATGACAAAACAATAACCTTACATGCATGGCCGCACCCCTGAAACTACCCAAAACTCTGCTCACAATCCATTTCTTCCCACTTCCACACAGACCTGCCATTTTGGGACTCCATTTTGGGACTCCATTTTGGGACCACCTGACTGCACTACCCATGTAACCCCCTATTGGCAGCCCTGCATACTTGCTACATTTATGGAATGAAATTGGCTTGGTTGGCAGCTGGGTACTTTTGATGTAGAAGCCCAATGCAATTCTTTATCCAGACATCTTTTTTTCCAATTTCTCACTGTTGCATTTAGATGTTATGCTATAGCTGCATGAAAATGTATTTGTATAATAAATTTCATACTAGTGTGATTTTTTATATTTGAATTAATGAGTGATTGGGGTTTTTTTCTTGGCTGTCTCTTGGCAAATTCAATGTATATGTACTGTACAGGGTATATTATTTTACATACTGGGGGTCATTTATCAAGACTGGGCAAAACCCATGGCAACCAATCAAATTGCTGCTTTCATTGTTCTACTTGCAGCTAGCTTTAAAAAGCTAATCACTGATTGGTTGCTATAGGTAACTGTACATGGGCAAATTTGCCCAGTCTTGATAAATGAGCCCCACTGTGTTTATAAAGTGGTAACATACTTTGCATTGCTGTACAATAGGAGGGTGTATACATCAAGTCCAGGGATCCCGTTGCATAGTCAATCTCTATGGCAACCAATAAATGGATTGCACCCGATTACATGTTCAGTGATAGTGGCACCTATTTTCATTTTGATCCATTTTGATCCATTTTACAGTGCCCGGGTGAGAATAACCAGATAACTGTGGGTGGGGAATATGGCTACAGAAATACACTTCTGCTTGTATAGGTATAGGAACTGTTATCCAGAATGCTTGGGACCTGGGGGTTTCCAGATAATGGATCTTTCTGTAATTCAAATCTTCATACCTTAAGTGTACTAGAAAACCATGTAAACATTAAATAAACCCAGTAGTTTGCTTCCAATAAGAATTAATGATGAGTGGATCAAGTACAAGGTACTGTTTTTTTATTACAGAGAAAAAGGAAATCATTTTTAAAAATGTGGATTATTTGAATAAAATGGAGTCTATGGGAAAAGGCTTTTCCTTAATTCAGAGCTTTCTGGATAATTGATTTCTGGATAATGGATCCCATACCTGTACTAACCTCAAGCTTTTAATGTACAATTACATATGGCTACACTAGCTAATGCCTCACATCCATAGATGTGAGGAATCATCTGTTCTGTTCTTCTACTATCACAAAAAAATAGTTAAAATACTGAAATCTTAACTACAAATATTGTGAATTTTGAACTGTGTTTGTACTGCTGTAATAGCACATTACCTTGCTTCTTAGTACAAATACAGTGTTGATATGAGAAAGAATCCCATGGAAACTGATGTCTATATGAGGCCGCACCAAAGAGAAAACTGACAACAGGTTGCAATTTCCAGGCTGGAGCTAAAATATGGTGAGAAAACATAAGAAAGGTGATAATTAGTTAAATACATTTTTTAGAAGGAGCACAGTTGTGTAATCAGCACATGAACCAATGAAACAAAATGCTAATTAATAAAAATTGTGTTCTGAAAAATTTTGTTATATAGTAATCAGCATGTTGTTTGGGAAGGACAGATATTGTCAAACAAATGTACTTTCTTTTATGATGTAGAAAATAGGAAGATGGGTAGTGGGGTTGCATAAGGTGTGAACTGTTTGGTTTAATAGAACTGGCTAGAGTCTTTGTCAAAGGTACATCCACTAAATGGACTAGGGTTCTATTTTTTTTATTGGGTCTGCTTTTATTTTAACTGTTCACTGATTAATTCATAACTGAAAAATAATGTATTTATTCGGAATGCTATCCTCGCAGACTAGAGACCTGGGCCATAAAGTACTCATGCTTTTATATGGTCATGGACTTCTAATATCCTCATATTTTACAACAGGGGGATTTGTAGGTATCATTTTGTAAAACTTGCTGCAAATGACTTCTCAAAAAGTAATTTTGTTTGCTTGCAGTCAGGCATGTATTTCATTCCACTAATATAACCGTTTCAATTTTGTCTCTGCCAAGCCACAGAAGGTCTGTCTTGTTTTAAGGCATCTATTGAAGCTAATTCACTTTTTGCTACAGTATACTGCTGCTTTGATATGTATATGATTAGCAATGCCAGAGAAAGAGATAAGAAAGCTTAGCTGAAGCGGAATACATAGAAGAACTGGACCATAACATGGCAGACAATTATGTAACTCTATTAAAGCTGATAATAAAAAAAAAATCACTGTATTATAAAAAAAAATTAAAATGACAGTAGCCATTTCATGTTACTCCGACAGGATCAAAATTCTGATAAATGGAAAAATACACATCTGGACTGAATGAATGCATAAATTACCTGTGGAAGAACTCTGTAGATAGCATTTCCACACTGTGTGACAAAAAGGTCTCTGTCAAACATTATGTGAAATGGAAAAGCCTTGCAGAAGGTATAGGGACTAATGCGGGACTCTTGAGTTCCATTTTCTTCAAATCTGTCTTGATCTTCATAAAAATCTTCCTCTTTTGTATCCTTTTCTTCAATCAAAAACTGTGTGTGGTCACACTCCTCATTTCTTTGTTGAATTACCTAAAAGAAGTATATTGAATACGGCACTGAACTGCTACAAATCTTACAAAAGTTATCACCAACAATTTAGTTTCCAGAGAACTTCTTTGTGAGAAGCCTTTGCCACCCACTCTTCAGAACCAGGGGCTAATGTACTAACTGCTGAAAAGTTCATTTTTCATTCTAGTAAGAGGGCCACCAATTGGATGGTTTTTTTTTCAAATTGCAAACAGTAACTTCTACTAGCTTATTGGTTGCTACAGATTATTACAACTGTAGGAAACTGTAGCTTTTTGGGATTACTCCATAGTGCCCCTTGTTATTTTTTTATATTTCATTTTAGGGTTTTCATTAAATTCAGAATCATTATCTCATAATTTGTTATAATTCAACAATTAACAGCTCAAGCTCATTTACTGTATGATTACAAGTGTGGCAAACAGAAATTGTGTTTTTTGAGATCATACATAAAAGGGACCTGTACCCAGTCATGTTTTTCACAATTCTGTGCTGAGTGCAAATGCACCGGCCCAGCCTGTTCTGATGCACAATGTGCTTACACTAGGAACGCAGGTATCACCACCATGACTCAGTACCATGCAGGTACAAGAGCGTAGGGCTCATGGAGATGCATTTACACTTTTAATAAAAACTTTTTTTTAATTTACACTTTTGACTGTTGGATAGCCCTATCTTTTTTCGCTCTGCATATCGGTTTTCCAATCCCTTAAACTGGGGGTCTGGGGCAGGTGCACCTGGAACATGTGATCAACTTGGTGAGCTATTTACTTTTTCATTCTGGAGCACCATTCATTAATTCTTAATGCTGTTATTAATGCCATGTGCATTGGCAAACCACAAGTGATGTCATCCTCACTACCAAACTAAACAGTAGTTAATATAAACCTTGATTTACTTGATAATTCCCTGTTACCTTCATGTCAATTTCTGTTCCATGGATCTGCTGAGCCACTGTCTTAATAATCCCAATAACGATGTCCTGGAGACCTTCTCGTTCTGAATAGTAGTGCAAGATAAGCCCTTTTCCTTTCTCTGCGTCACTACATCGGAAGGATGGAGCACGCATTCCTGGATAAATAGTACCAAGGTGGTCGTGCAGGGCATCCAAGTTCTGCAACATAGCAAAATGATCATTCTTATCAGCATTGTATCTATAAAAGGGAAATGGAGAGGAAGTGGCATGGCAGCTGCCATTAATCAACTCCCAAATATGAAACCAAACATTTATAGATAACTAAAGAGAGACAAGCTTACTCATCACTAGTGTATATATATTTTCTCATTCCAAAAGTGCTAAAAAAATTCACTTTTTTACTCTATTGAAACATCTTATAACTGTCAGATTAAAATACTATAACCAATATGCCATTTATAATATATTAGCATCCAGGCACAGTACTTAGCATAATTGATTTTATTCTATAATACAGATCTTAAATACACTCTAGAGTCTTATAACAACAAACCCATTTACTTGCTGTCATTTTTAAAGCCAGCATTGATTTTCTTTTAATGTTAAGAGAGTGAAAAATAGACGTGGCCTGTTTTTTTTTTGGACAGCATGAAAGTAATGGCTGGTAATTTATTTATTCTAAACACCAACAGCATTCAAATAGGGCATTTTCACCTCCTGAAATGCACCAATGATGCCTCATGTGTCTCCTATTTACATGAATCAAAAACACTGCACAGAAAGCTCTGTTGAGTGCTACCCCTATATCCTATTTAGGTGAAAGAAACACCAAGAGGCAATCCTGGGCACTTGTTGCCTAAATGTTTTCTTTGGTATAAACCATTGTGCAAATGTTAAAAAAAAACACTGTGCAAAAGTCCATCATAAAATGTAAAGCAACACTTTTTGCACAGTAAAAAACATTATAGACCCCTATATAAATTGAGTGGGGCATATGGATTTTTTTTTTCTTTGCTGCCATTTGTTTCTACCCAAAGGGGCAGATTTATCAAGGGTTGAAGTGAATTCGAGGGAATTTTCAAAGTAAAAAAATTCAGAATTCAAAGTAATTTTTGATAGTTTGAATATTCGACTATTTGATCATCGAAGTACTGTCTCTTTAAAAAAACTTAGATTTCAATACTTCGTCAATTTAAACCTGCCGAAGTGATATGTTAGCCTATTGGGACCTTCTAGAGCATTTGAGCATTGGGACATTGTAGACTTTGGAAGTCGTAGAGAAATCATTCGATCAATTGATGAAATCCTTCGAATTGTTCGATTCGAAGGATTTAATAATTTGATCGAACGATTTTACTTTGACCGTAGGATACCCAAATTCGCTGAAAAAAACTTCGACTTCGATATTCGAAGTATTTCAATTCTATGGTTGACTTTCGAAGTATTTTTAACTTCGGCCCTTGATAAATCTGCCCCAAAGCATACATAATTAATAAATTGAAGGGGTTGTTCACCTTCAACACTTATTTTCAGTTCAGATATTTGTTCACCAGACAGTTCACCAGCAATAGAGACTTTTTTCAATTATTTTCTATTTGTGACTATTTTTCTAATATTGACATTTAGAGGAGTATTTACTAAAACTGGAATGTATCTAATTTTTTTATTAAAACAAAGTCGACATAACTCGCATCCACACAATTAACTCATTTATCAATAATCAGCTTGAAAAGTTGTTGCTCAAAAACCCAGACTTTTTCGGATTATGATACGAAAACCAGCGCAGATCACAACATCTTGTAAAAGGGACATCGGCCATTAACCTCTACATGACCTCAAAGGGTTTTAGCTGGATTATTTTCAGATTTGGATTTTGAGCGTCTTTGGGGTATAATAAATCTCTAAAAAAAAATCCAGTTTTTTTCCTCTAAAAAAACTCAACCAGAAAAAAATCAAGGTTTAATAAATTGTTCTTTTAAAGTTTAATTGTTTCCCTTCTTATATCTTTCTGAAGCAGCTCTGGGGGGGCGGGGGTCACTTACTTTTATAAACTGTTCTAAATTGATCCATTTCTTACATTTGTCCCTGCTGAGCAAAATCCCTGAGTTTCATTAAAGGCAGCAGTTATAATTGATACAATAGTTGCTAATACTCCAGAGATGCTGCTGAGAAACGTATCAACTAATGTAGCAAATTGTAACAGTTCCAAATCTGCACCTGAATTACTGAAGCAATGGCAGCAAAGAAAAACTATTTACTATGCGTAGAGGCTTTCTTTGCATTTTTTTGTTGATGGACTTTTGAATTGATACAATAGTTGCTAACTTTCCACAGATGCTGCTGAGAAATGTATCATCTAATGTAGCAAATTGTAACAATTCCTAATCTGCCCCTGGATCATTGAGCTGCCAGACTCAAACACCAGCGACAACATGAATCTTTACACCTATAAAATAGAAAATGGAAAGCAATTGAAAAAAGTATTTATTTGTGGTGAACAATCTGAAAACAACTCAACTGAAAAATGTGTTTGGAAGGTGGACTACACCAGCAAAAAGCCTGTGATGGCTTGCACTTTTATAATTACACAACTCATACAGTGAGCTGGAAACAATGTTGCCGAATAACATGGAAAACATTAATGGTTTTCTGACCTGCAAAAATTCTCTGACATTGGATCCAAGGACACGAAGGATTGTGTCATAGCCAGACTCTTGACAAAAAACAAAAAACATATTTCCAAACATCTGGAGAATGTCACCTGCATTGAGATCTGTAAGGCATTCAAGCAATATATTCAGAGAGTTGTTATGTTGGTCAGTTACTGGTAGCCTAGATGTGAATACTATACATGCATTAGCTGTGCCATTAGCATGCCATTCATAACTAATGCTAATGTTATTAGTGCTTGCAGCAGCACCTGCAGATGACCCTTGTTGCCCTGCTCGTTAGTATCTAACAGTACATGCCATCTATGCCACTTCTAAAAATTATTCTGCACCCCTAATTATCACTGGAAGGAAACATGTTCTCTAGCATATGTAAATAAGAAAATATCCTTATGGAGTTATAGTGATTATGCATCTGGCACACAGAGCATGCACCCTTGTTTGTTGATGAATGTGTGTATTTCCCTCTAGAAAGAAAGCCCTAAAATGCCCTCTGCATGTAGGGGCACATGACATGGCAGCACAATACTGCACAGGAAGGGGTTAAGTTAGGGATGTTAGACGGACTAGTGCAGTGGGTTGTAAAAGGAGGGATTGTGGGACACAGCGTCCATTGTGGAAGAGCAAAGTGTAGTTCCACCATCCCTCTGTTTCATTGGTTAGCCTTTTGTGTTAGTTGTGATGAAGGCTAGGGGATTCAAGTTTGGTCACTGGTCTCTTGTATGGTAAGTTGGCATGAGTAAAGCTTAGTTAGCTAGGATTGTCACAACGAGTGGCGGGTCCATGGTGAAGGAATTTGTTTTATTAGTTCAATTTTGGTTTGAAATAATACAGTATTAAATTTTGCTTCCCAAGAGCAGGGGTCTCTGGGAGGTGGTAAGCCTGGAAATGACAGTAGTGTAACCTTGTGCATACCCACCATGCTGGAGTAGGTAAAGCGGCTGGCAGCTGGTACAGTTATGGCATCTATTGAGGGGGGGGGGTGCCCGGGCCTTGTGTGTTAGATTATGATTAACATGTTATACACCTTTGCTATTCAACGATGCATTATTATAATTATATATCTGCTACTTATGTATGTATTTATATTCTGCTATGTTCATTTATATAAAGCTTTTGCCAAATTGAGGCAGTCATAACACTGTCCATGTAATTACTTGCTGCAGTAAGGGAGCAGACAGGGGCAGAGAGATTGCTGGTAGGTCAGTACCAAGTGACAGGTCAGCACAACTAAATTGAAAGTTCTCTGGAATATTCATGGCAGACGAGATATTGGTTGTGATCGTTTAGCCAGCAATGCATACTGAAAACTGTATGAAACAATTCTATTGGCATGTATACAGTCAGTTTTAATCAGCTGGCTATTGCTCATTGTTTCAGAAGTCAGAATATGTAGTGCAAGATATTGCTTTCAGTAGCAATCACGTTGACTTTCATTACTTTAAAACAGTTCTTGGGTGGAGTTCCCTTTAACTTCCTGAAACAGTTATCAATGGAAAACAAAACCTCAATGGGAACAAAACATACTTACTAAGTACTTTGCTTGCTGCACCAACCAAGTCATAGGTTTTTGAGTCATCATATATTATTCTAACCAGAAATTGCCCCTCTTCATCCAGCTGTGCCTCTTTCCTACAATAAGGAAAAGCAAGTAAGATGGATGTTCTTTGTTTTGCAGAGAGGCAATTGGATCTGTAACATTGTTTGGATGACTTGACTTGCTGTGGTCAGTCAAACTCTTTAAAATGTCAAATGCTTCGCGTGGAGACAAGCTGTTCCTCCAGCAGAATCCTGTGTTGAAATCAGTTTTTCAAAAGAGCAAACTGATTTTTTTTTACATATTGTCACTTTCCCAGGTGCCCCCAGTCATGTGACTTGTGTGCTGATAAACTTCAGTCACTCTTTACTGTGGCACTGCAAGTTGGAATAATATCACCCCTCCATCCCCCCCCCCAGCAACCCATCAAGAACAATGGGATGGTAACTAGATAACAGCTCCCTACACCTGTATTGCTAAAAATTCTCCCATGTCCCACCTAGTGGTAGATATGAGAACAGCACTCAATGGTAAAAATCCAAGTCTGGCTAACACAAGTCATGACTCCTTCAGTACATAGGAGAAGGAAAAACAATAGCCTATCATAAAGTAGTTCAATTGTGAAGTGCTGGCTCTTTCTGAAAGCACATGACCAGGCAAAATGAGATGGCTGTCTACATACTAATATTACAGCTAAATAAATTACATTTATTGGTACAATTTTTAATGGTAGAATGATTGTGTGCAATGTACACAGTGAAATTTAGTAATACAAACTATACCATACAAATCATGACAGAATCCCTTTAAGGTTGTAAAAATCAATTTTAATATAAGATATACCCCTGGAAAGCAACTTACTTTTTATTAATTAGCACCATGGTAAAATGAATTCAGTCAACAGATACTCCCATCCTATAATTAAATCAAAATAATTGTCCTAATAGAATAATAGTATATTTAGGGTAATTCCTCATATAGTTCATTGTATTCTCTAAGAAATCACCAGAGAAACTGATCAAAGGAGCAAATATAACACGGAGCTTTTGAGCAAGTGTGAGCTGAGGGCCTCATTTGTAAAGACATTTTTATCTGGCTTTTGCCACTGTGATTATCTGTGAGACAAAATCTATTAACAATGCAGATTGTAGAAGGTACTTGCCACTAGCACAGTTTATTTATACAGAACAGCATCTATAAAAATTTGCAAAAAAAGCAGTATAAATGTATAAATAAAAAAAAACGTAAACATAATAAGGTTCGATCACACATACAACTTTAGTCGTCCGCAAGCTTTTCCAGTTTCACCAGCTAATGGTGGTGGGTGAGCATGATGGGTAAGCAAGGGAAAAAAGGTGCCATAAGCCATCAGGGCGTCTTTTCTGATGGCATAAGAAGGCTCAGTTTGATAGGCTGCAATGAAGCAGTCCTATTTGCTGCCACAGTTCCTTCTGAAATAAAGATCATTGGCCAGCACTGAAATGTGGCGATCCACTTTTTTCCACCAGATTTTGCTTTCACAATAGAGCGATTCAGTTGACTTGGCTTTTGTGCCATCAGTCTTAAGCCATTATGAGTTTCCAGTGAATAAAAAAGTTGTCCACTTTGTATGTCTCTTTAAAATTCCAGATCCAAAATATTACCCTAACGCCAGTCCAATTTACTGACTTACTTATTTACTTATTTGACTTACTGAAGTATTACTGACTTGTATTATTTGTTTGTTAGGTCCCTGTTTGTGTTTTCGTGTAATAGAATATGTTTGGAGTTTTAATATAAACAATAATATTAATAACAAGGTTGATTTCTTTTTGAGAAAATCAGTGATCTTTGTGAAAACTTTCCTCACTACCAAATTCTCACATCTTTGGTTTCACTTTAAAATATATATTTAAAGAAGATTCTAGATTTACTGTATATTGCAGCAGCGCAAGCTATCGTTGGCATGAGACATCAGCATCCAAATGTTCACAAAATAGTTACACAGTTAAGTTGGGTTGAAAAAAGGCCAAAGTTCATCAAGTTCAACCCCTCCAAATGAAACCCAACACACATACATACACACAATTATACTGACCCCTCCATACACTCACATGAACTATATATACCCATATCTATACTAATTGTAGTCATTGATATTATGCTTTTTCAAGCCCCTCCTAAAAGCAGAACAGCCATCACAACATCATCCAGCAGTGCATTCCACAGCCTCACTGTGAAGAACCACCTACGCTGCTTCAAATGAAAGTCCTGTTCTTCTAATTTAAATGGGTGGCTTCTGATGTGTTCATCATTTTTATGGGAAAAAGATTATCTGTCTATAATGCCCTCTAATGTACTTGTAAAGTGTAATCATGTCCCCTTGCAAGCATCTTTTTTCCAGAGAAAAAACAACCCCACCCGTCACAATCTACCCTCATAGTTTAAATCTTCCATCCCCCTAACCAGTTTAGTTGCACGTCTCTGCACTCTCTCCAGCTCATTTATATCCCCCTTAAGGACTGAGGCCCAAAACTGCACTGCATACTCCAGATGAGGCCTTACCAGGGACCTATAAAGAGGCAGTGTCCCATAACTATATAGTTAATTTGTGCCACTTCCAGTCCCCTGGAGTTTGGGTCTTTATATGGCATGACTCATTAGAAAGCCAAACACATTTTTCTTTCATGATACAATGTCTATAAATCAAACCAGACATTCAAGTTAATTATTTATAGACTTGTGTGAAATGTTTCATTTTATCAGCATTACAAACAAAATACTGAATCTTTTTTTAACTAAATTTCTTTCTTTTATTTCTTTTCTTTTTTCATGTGCCACAATTTCTGTAGGGCAACCAATAGCATAATGAACAGCAACTTTTTAGTGAAGTTAAAAAGCCTTTATTTTCAAATGGCTCAGACCAAACCCAGCAATGTTTCAAGCCGCTCCTCTGCTTTTTTTCAAACAATTTCCGTAGTGAACAGACGTTTCCGTAAAGCTGCTTTTGCTTCTCTTGGCACTGTATTATCCTGCTGGGACAGCTGAAATCTATTTAGCACCATAACAGTTATTTCCAAAAAATATGCTTAAAATACTTATGTTGTATATACAGCAATCTACGAGAATGGCTCAAGGGTGGGTTTTAATACTGGCATACAGTATATACACTAGCAGAGAAAAGCTGGTTCACAGGCCCACGTGAGAATTTTTTTTGTAATGTAATATTCATTAGTTTTTCATAACAAACAGATTTCATGACCAAAAGTTATTGTGCACAATAACTATAACATTAAGGGGCAGATTTATTAAGGTTCAAGTTGTGTTTTCCATGAAAAAATCAGATTCTTCGGGTTAAAAAAAAGCTTGAATCCAAAAATACGCCATCTAAAACCTGTTGAGGTCATGTAGGAGTCAATGGCAGAGGTCCCTTGAACCATTGGAAGATGTTAATAGCTTTCAGTTTCAATCAATTAGTTCAAACTATTTGAGTTTTTCTCCCCTGAAAACTTGATCAATTGATGGACGTGTGTCTTTTTTCAACCTAACTTCAACCTAACTTACTATGTTACAGGTTTGTTAAACCCGACTTCAATGATTCAAGTTTTAACATTAAACTTTTTCCTCAAATTAGAAACCATTTGAGGTTGTGAGTTCATTCGAGGTCTAAAAAAACCTCACATAGCTCTAAAATTCGACCTTTGATAAACAACCCCCTTAGTTATTACATAACAAATTAAATAACATAGAAGAATATAACAAGCTTTCTAGATTAATTGACTCTAGCATTATTACATCTTCATGTACATTTTGTACAAGTTGTATGCATTTTGAATATTTCTTTTACTGACAAAGTCTCTTGGTGTTGCTGTTTCATATTCTAGATTGTTAACTATTTTTTAACTTGGGTTATACTTGGTATTTCTTGCTTTTTCCAGTCTCTAGCAATCTAGCTAAGATTTGAAAGGTTACTATTTTCATTGACTTTGTTGGTAATGTATTGTATATGTTTAGTAGCATTACTTCCGGAGTCATGATAAACTTATTTTGAGTGGAATCAACAATCACTTTAAATTGCTGACTTCCAGAAGTTTTGTGCTTCTCCACAGGCCTATCAGATATGTAACATGTTTCCTGTATCTTTGCCACATCCCCAGCAATGGTTATGAGTATAAGGATATGCTTTTGCGCAGTGAGAATTTTGGTGCGAACATACTGAAATATGCTCTATGTGTGCTGGGGGTCACTGAAAGAGCAGTGAACGTGCTTTTATTTATTATTAGTAACGGGTGAATTTGCTGTGAATTTGCGCATTTCGCCACCGACGAATAAATTTGCAGTTAAAATTTGCTGGCATCAAAGTATTTTTGTCCCCGGCGACGGTTCTGACGCTGGCGCCAATTTTGACACTGGCAATGATTAACGGACACCCATGGACTTTAATGGGCGATGGCGTCAAATTTGATGCTGGCACCCATTTTGACTCCGGTGAATTGTCGTCGGCATCAAAATCTGCATTTCAGTTTCGCGAAATTCGTGGCAAAGCGAAACGGGACAAATTCGCCCATCACTATTTATTATTGATAAATTATCTTTCTATTCAGGCACTCCTCTCCCATTGATAGTCCAGTATCTCATTCAAACCACTTCCTGGTTGCTAGGGTAAATTTAAACTCTAGCAACAAGATAGCTTCGGAAATTCCAACATTGTCAAGCAAAATGATTCAAAATCGAAAACAATTGTAAATGGAATTAGAATATGACTGCATCACAATAAAAACGAATTTAAAGGTGAACTATCCCTTCAACGTTATATATTATCAAAATAGTTACCAATAATGGCAAGTTTTGCCTCAAATTTTTAGGGAGATGGTTTCCATCAGCCTCTATTTGGCTCCAGGTATAGAAACGTTTCAGACATTTTGGGAGTTATGTAATAAAAGGCACTAAGTTTGCCAGTAACCCATAGTAACCAATCAATAGCTAGAATTCACCTGTTTAAAAACAAATATCTTATTGGTTGCTATGGGTTACTGCCCTGGGCAAATTCAATGCCTTTTATTACATACGTGGGATTTAGTATAAATAGAAAGACTATATTAATTTAAGCTATGTTGGAGATAAGTCCACCATGCACATTTTGATTCCCTCTATTTATCTGGTATTAAAAACCACTTGTTTACATAAGTAATGTTATTAAAGCAGCTAAATATTTAGGTATAAAAAACACCCGACTCTACATGACTCCAGTGTATAGCTTAGCTTTTCCTAGACATTTTTTAATGTAAGTTTGTTGATCTTAAAGTGTCAAAGCTTGGTATAAGTATACTCTATATAAAAAGAAGTGAAAATAAAACACACACACATTCTCACAATTTCTATGTGTCCGGAAGGCCAGTGTGTGAACGTTGGAAGAATATGTGTTTTGAAAATAGATGAAAGTAACTACAGCAACACAAATCATCACCAACACTGAAACCATCACAATGTTTATCTTTTCTAAACTACAAACGTCAATTTCACTGCAAGTCTATTTTAAATTATTCTTCCTAGTCAGCATAGGAGCCATCCCACTGGATTTTTATAACAAAGATACTGTACACTTTTACAATGCCTAGTAAAACCATAGCAACCAATCAATGCAGTAATAGCTTTTAAAGAAGTACAATTTAGATAACAAAATAAACATGATTTTTTGAGTGTTAAGATGGCCATACGCAGGTTTATCCTATCATTTGGTGAGGTTGCTACGCAAACAAATCTTTTTCCAGTTATGTCACCTAAATTGTGGGCCTAATTAGGCCCACTATAACTTTTAGTATGTTATAGAGTGGCTAACTCTAAGTAACTTTTCTATTGGTCTTCATTATTATTTGTATATAGTTTTTTTTTTAATTATTTGCCTTCTTCTTCTTCTCTTTCCAGCTTTCAAATGAGGGCCACTGACCCAATCTAAAAACGAATGCGTGACCAACCCGAATTTATCGAGTTTGACTTCTGAAAGCTTGAATTTCTTGAATTATCGTGCAAAACCCAGTGCAGACCACAATATATTTAAATTAGGATAGTGACATCTGCCATTGACTTAAACATGAATCCGGCAGGTTTGAGATGAAGTATTTTCAGATTCTAACTTTTAGCAGCCTCGGGGTATAAAAAAATCTCAAAAAAATCCAGTTTTTTTGTGAAAAAAAATGTAAAAATTTTTGACCGTTAATAAATAACCCCCAAATTCTAAGCCTTAAAATGAGTTTAAGGTGGCAGTAGATTAAATAGCCCTGGACTAATCAGTGAGCCACCAAAGCTAGTCCAGTTTCTTATATTATTACCATGTATTTATGGAGCTCCAACATATTGCGCACATCACACACTGGTTATTCCTTATGGAACAATTCTGGAGTTTCCATAAACAACATAGAGTGAGAATATGTGCTGGGAACTAATCCTGAGATGCATATTGTATGATTCATGTAATAACTTAAATGTCCTCTTTTATCTCGGTGCATCCATACAGCACATTGCAACTTCCTGTCCATTTTCTTTAGTCCTGTCAATGTTTCCTGTTCCACTGATATGAGTATTTTGATATATTTTGAGGCATTTAAAAAAAAAAAACATATCTAGAAAAACGAATCTGTTTTAGGATGGTGGGAGGTGTAGCATTATAACTTGAAAATCCTTGATTTAATCATTAGCTGTGCCTAACAAGTAGTATTTTCATACAAAGTGTTCTCTAATACAGTGTGGCAGATTTAATAAGGTTCGAAGTAATTTTTTGGATACTTCGACCATCGAATAGGATACTACGACTTCGAAATTTACTTCGACTTCGATTCAAAGTATATATCGTTCGAATAATCCACCATTCAATAATCGAAGTACTGTCTCTTAAAAAAACCTCGACTTCAATACTTCGCCAAATTAAACCTGCCGAATTGCTATATTAGCCTATGGGGACCTTCTATAAACTATTTCTAAGTCTTTACACATTGAATAAAAATCCTTCGATCATACGATAAAACCGTTCGAATCGCTCGATTGAAACGATTTAATCCTTTGATCGAACGATTTTTATTCGATCGTAGGATTGCATATTCGGTGAAAAAAATTAGAATTCGATATTTGAATTTGAAGTTTTTCAATTCGATGGTCGAATTCCGAAGTTTTTTTGTACTTCGAAATTCGACCCTTGATAAATCTGCCCCTGTGTGTGTCTGAATGTGCACAGCAAATCTGGAGCCAAACATACATTGCTGTAAAACATGTTAATGCTCACGATGGTTGCAATCAAGGATTTTATACTGCTCTAGGGATAATCCTTTCAAAGTATGGATTTTTGTCACTATCTGAATCCCCCACAATTTAGCATCTAGTATAATCTGCAGAGAGAGCCAGGGACCTGCAATTCTGATTGGTTGCTAGCTGCTTAATGTTATAATGAAACACTGCATAGTGTGTTCATCAAGAAAGGTGGGACTAGAAGGCAAATGGGTTTGTTCATTCCACAAATTTCTGAAGAAGGTGGAAGCATCCAGGTTTGAAGGAATGCACCCAAAGTACCATGGTCACAGTAGTTGTGTTCTCAAATAATAATAAATATTGTATTTTATGAGAAAGTGATGGTAATTTGCTATATTATTAAGGGCACATACAACTGGGTAAGTACAGGCAGAGAAATCCCTTTTGCCATGTTGTCTATTTCCTATAAAGGACAAAAGTATTAATATGTTATGTACATAATGTTGGCTAGATTTGGAGAATATAGGCTCTTGCAGGGAATAGCTTGCTGTAGTAGATAATCACGAGGCTAGGGAAGGTACACGGATTATTATTTTTTTTACATGTTTTTGTTCTATGTAATGCCCATGCTATACAGCCATCATTTTCTTAATATTTCAGCCAGCTCTTATGTATGAGAGAAGATTTGCTGGTATGTAAAAAGATAACCACACTGTATGCATATCGATCTGCAATCAATGGCAAGCAAGAACACAGCATATTTGTTTATCAATGCCCTTTTCTTAATAAATGTATATGTCTAATGATAGTTTTGTTTACTGTTTTAGTAAGTCTGTTGGAACAATGGAGATGGAGTTATCATGCTGTTTTATTGTTTGGTGTCCTTTACTTTCTTTAACAATCAACCTGATTACATTAAAATGCATTTAAAAAAAAAAAAAAAAAAGAAATGTGTAGAATGTTACAGTTGAGCAGAAGAGACCATTTTATCCCACAGTAAATAAATACTGTAACAGGTTAGGTTATGATTATACAACATGTCTGGCAGCATTAAGAAATAGGACTGTTTATCTCGCATGAGCATGGGTTGTGGGTACCTTCAGAGAGCTCAGCGGAGAGTGCAGAAGAATGCCAGCCATACAGCACTGAACAAGATGCAGCAATCATTAATATACTGTACTATTCACCATAACCCTTAAATGTGTTTCCCAAATGTGATAGATTACTAATTATCAGCATAGTCTGTGTCTGGCCTGTTTATCACTGCCCTATACTTGCTAGATAAATATGCTTTTTAATTTAAGTATTTTCTCAACTAGCAGGGTTCAGCCACAGGTCTTACCATGTGAACAATGAGCCAGGTTAGGGAGGATTTGTTTGACTTTTCCAACTACCATGGAACGAATGCCTCCCAGCATTCCATTGCGATGACATGCATGGAAGGCATGTTTGGGACCTCAACCCTTTCATTTTAGTTAGATATTGAAAAAAAGAATGATTGTTACCATTCCAACTTAAATCCTGTATTAGATGTTGTCTTATAACATGCCCAGGAATGATTCTGACCCCTCTACTGCCCTGAGGTGGCTTTCCTGCTGCAGGGGGGACCATGCCGAGTGCAGAGAAAGCAATTGCATTCTGTACACTAGAACAGCCAAATTTATGATTTGAAAAACGGCTCTTAAAGTTACTAGGAGTGGCTTTTTGCAAACCCTTGTAACTAGTGGGGGCACTGCCACCTGAGTCAAGTTTCTCAACTCTCTTTATTGGCACACTGCCCCTGGACATACCAATATTATAATCAGATATTTGCTACTCAAGAAGAGCAGAGTATATATATATGTTAATAGTAGAATACCGTGTTTATATACAGTTTGTATATTTTAAATGTTAAACCGTGGTGTGGTATTTTATCTATTTCCAACTTCACAAGCATGGCTGACATACCATAGCCTTAAAGGGATTGTTCACCTTTACATTAACTTATAGTATGATGTAGAGACAGGGCCGGATTTACATAGTTGGCCCCCCCTAGGCCCACTGCCGTTCGTTGCCCCTGTCCCCTCCCCTTTATTTGTGCAAATTTTCATCATCTGAACTGGAGCAATGGGGTTTTAAAAAAATAATTGTATCCCCAGCGCACCCCCAGTGTTTTTGAACCAATGTCGGTGTGGTTGGGCAGCATGCCGCCCCCCTAAAATCCTTTCCACAAATCAGGCCCTGTGTAGAGTCTTATTGTGAGACAATTGGTAATTGGTTTTCAATTGTTATTGTTTTTGTTTTTTGAGTTATTTAGCTTTTTATTCAGCAGCTCTCCTGTTTGCAATTTCAGTCATCTGGTTGCTAGGATCCAAATTACCCTAGCAAACATACATTGCTGATGGAATATGAATAGGAGAGGGATTGAATAGAAAGATACACAATAACAAGTAGCAATAACAATATATTAGTAGACTTACAGAGCATTTGATGATAGCAATGATGACCATTGTCAACTAAAGCTTATTACATTTCATTGTAGAATGTACAGACTAAGCCAATAGCCCATATGACAAAACAAATCACTTACTTAATGTCTTCCCACACTTCTGGACCATAGTTTCGTATTACAAGCAGCTCCAAGGCATGGTTCACAAATCCATACTATCAAAACAAGAAGAGAAAGAGAGAGACTTTTCAGTTAAAACTTTGAGTAGATAGAATTGGAAAACCACTTGCTAACTATGAAGCAGAGTAGTAACAGTAACAGTGGCTGACACTGAACAATCAGATGTCTATCACGTTCAATACTTGAAATGATTCCTAATTACTTTCATAAATCAAACTGAAGAAAAAAAAACTTAAAAAGGGTTAATTTAGCATCAGACAGGGGAATCCTCCCTTACTGCAATATGCAACCGGTCTTTGGCTTAATGCTGAACTGTGCATATTAATATCAATATCCTAGGATTGTCTCAGCTGTTAAACAGACATCTGTTTTCTTGAAGCAAGTTGCATCTTGTATCTTCCATTATAACCACCCTTTTCAGCAATAAGTTTTAATACTGTATATACACTTGGAATACGGCCAGCCATTAACTGTTGCCAGGAACCCAGTGAAATGTGACTTATGTATCTAACAAATATTTTACAAAGAAATTTACTAAAAATACATATCAGTTAATGACACTGTTGAGCAGCTTGTATCATAGTAGGTTTGGTTGAAAAAAAAAAAACATCAATCATGTTCAACCCTTGCAAAATTTACCAAACTTCTAGTTGATGTTGTGTAGCACATACTAGGGATGTTGTCAAAAGTGTTGGTACTACTACATGCTTCTGTTCATAAGGGTAGTCTTTCTTTTCTTCTAACCGACAAAGTGCTACTGTCATGTTTCTCCATTGTGGAGAATCATTAGTTGCCATAATTGCCAATTTTTTTCTAATACCTGTCTTTGGGAAGTGAATCACTTAGCTAGTTCATGCGTTCATCCACTCAGGCCCGGACTGCCAATCTGTGGGTTCTGGTAAATGCCAGAGGGGCTGCTGTAAGGTGCCATAGAAAGTCAGTATTTAGTGGGCTGGTGGGGGCTGTTTGGGCCTCTATGTGGGCTGACTGGGCCTCTGTGTACCTGAAATGCCAGGGCCTATTTTAATTCTCAGTCCGGACCTGCATCCACTGTACCTATTTGGGTAACTCCTGGCCATGCTGGCATATTTTGAAGCAGCCCAGGAGTATATATATATATATATATATATATATATATATCTTCCAGGTGAGTATCCGCACTCCGAAATCAATCTTAATGAAGGCAGGGGTGCACGGTAAATCTTGTATACACCAATGTTTCATAGACCAGCACTCCCTTTGATGTAAAACAAATAATCTTTTATTGCATCTTTATCCAACGTTTTGGTCACTGTTGGGACCTTTTTCAAGGCCCAACAGGGACCGAAACGTTGGATAAAGATGCAATAAAAGATTATTTGTTTTACATCAAAGGGAGTGCTGGTCTATGAAACATTGGTGTATATATATATATATATATATATATATATATATATAAAGTCAATTGTGGTGAGCGCACTCTTACCGGATTTCTTAGATGATGGGTGCGTTGGTCAAGTTTTTTGCATATGTAGTAAAGAATGGACCCGCACTCCAATGTTCTTAGTGAAAAAAATTTTGTGTTTTATTCACAATGCATATCCAACGTTTCGGTCCACGTTGGGACCTTTCTCAAGGATAAATGGCATTTTCACAAACAGTGCTTAAATCCCTTTAGAATTGGCGCCAAGTATGACGTCATAGGATGGAAAAACCCCAAGTTAAACATTCAGAACATTCGTATTGTGGAAAATACAAAAAGTGTAATACATACAATTCACCACTGGGTGTCACCGTAGTGTCGATGGTGGTAGTGTTCAATTGAAACAAAAGTGTCCATTAAAAAGTGTCCATTCATAAAGTATTCATGAACAATCTGTAAAATTATACAAATGTATTACTTTGTTGTTTGTTTCAGGCAAATGCAAAAAAGACATTATATGTATCAACTCATATTTAATCATATTCAATAAAGTATTTTATGCAACATAAATCAGCTACAAAGTGCTTTCATGTATTTTCTATATATATATAGAAAATACATGAAAGCACTTTGTAGCTGATTTATGTTGCATAAAATACTTTATTGAATATGATTAAATATGAGTTGATACATATAATGTCTTTTTTGCATTTGCCTGAAACAAACAACAAAGTAATACATTTGTATAATTTTACAGATTGTTCATGAATACTTTATGAATGGACACTTTTTAATGGACACTTTTGTTTCAATTGAACACTACCACCATCGACACTACGGTGACACCCAGTGGTGAATTGTATGTATTACACTTTTTGTATTTTCCACAATACGAATGTTCTGAATGTTTAACTTGGGGTTTTTCCATCCTATGACGTCATACTTGGCGCCAATTCTAAAGGGATTTAAGCACTGTTTGTGAAAATGCCATTTATCCTTGAGAAAGGTCCCAACGTGGACCGAAACGTTGGATATGCATTGTGAATAAAACACAAAATTTTTTTCACTAAGAACATTGGAGTGCGGGTCCATTCTTTACTATATATATATATATATATATATATATATATATATATATATATATATATATATATATATATATATATATATAGAAAATACTGCTGTTGCACGCACTCCTGCAAAAATCACTATTTATTAATCATATAGCATTAAAATACATCGACGTTTCGGTCCATGGTCTAGGACCTTTCTCAAGATGTAAACCCATATAAAAACATTGTTACAAAGATACAAAATTTAAAACCATTGTTGCTCCTCCCCTGGAATGACCTAATTTCCCCACCTGTCGAGGTAATACACCTCAGCAAGATTCAAGGGAAAATGAAGCAACCTAAAGATATCAAAAAATGCTGGCACAAGTTAAGTTTAAACATATAGATATTCACATTACACACATTATGAAGTATCCTGTGGTCAACATCTCTCAAGGAAACAATTGAACGAACAATATTCGTTCAAGCCCCCTGGTGTTACTGTCCCCAATTTTTTTATCCAAAAAGTTTCCCGCTGTAATAATAAGCGAGATCGATCGCCACCTCATTTGGGCATAGGGATGTGGTCGATTGCAATATATTTAAAGGTGGGCAACCTGTGCCCCATCTCCAAAAAATGCTTCGCCACCGGTTTGGTGGTTTTCTGGTCACGGAAAGCAGTATTGATGGCCGATCTATGGCCATCCATCCGTAATCTAAGTGTTAAGTCTGTCTTGCCGACATATGAAAGCCCACAAGGGCACGTGATTAAATAGACAACATGTGTTGTGGTACAAGTGATATGTTGTCTTATGTTGAACCTGTGTCCTGTATGTGGATGGACAAATGTTGTGCCCGGTGTCATATGGCGGCAAGACAGACATGAGGGACACTTAAAGCATCCGGCTTTATTAGCCGGCAACCACATCGGGGACAAGTTTATTGGAGTATAGCATTTCACTGGATCGCTCTTAACTAGCAAATCTCTAAGATTTTGGCCCCTTCTATATCCAATAATTGGTGGCTCTGGACACAATTTACCAATAGTTTCATCTGCTTTAATAATAAGCCAATTGTTGCGAATAGCTTGGCTAATAGAGGGAGCCAAGGTATTGTAACAAGTTGAGAGAATTAAAGGATTATTATTTTTTTGAGCAATAAGCCCTACATCAATTTTATTTCTAGCCTTTAAAAGGGCATTATCAAGGTCCTTGCTAGAGTATCCATGTTGTATAAACCTGTCTTTCATTTGCAACAATTGAGTCTCGCATATAGTTGATTCTGAATTATTCCGTAATACTCGTAAAAATTGTGAAAAAGGCAGAGATCGTTTTAAAGCAGGTGCATGACAACTTCTCGCATGTAGTAATGTATTTCTATCTGTGGACTTACGATAGAGTGAAAAGTTAATGGTCGGTACATTCAACTTTAGATGAATATCTAAAAACTCCAATTCAGTGCCACATTTGGCCGTGAATTTAATGGTCTCATGACACGTATTAAGTGTTTCCACCATAGACAGGAAACTGTGTCTATCACCTCTCCAAATAATGATGATATCATCGATGAAGCGTCTGTAAAGCAAAATGTTGCTGCCATATTTAGATAAAATGTTAGTTGATTCAAATTGGTGCATAAAAAGGTTGGCATAAGAGGGCGCCATTGGAGCCCCCATCGCCGTCCCCGATACTTGTTGGTAAAAACTGTTTTCAAAACGAAAGTAATTCAAACTCAAACATAAGTTTAAAAGTTCAATAATAAATTTTATAGGTGGACCAATGAAATCAGTCTTTTCCAACAATGACCTTTCTACTGCTTGTAAACCCAGTAAATGGGGAATGCTTGTATACAAACTGGCAACATCAACAGTTGCTAATATTAGCGGTTCATCGATGGGTAATTTGAGGCTTTTAATACTAGATAAAAAATCAGGAGAGTCACGTATATACGATTTAGTCGAAGTAACTACTGGTTGTAGTAGCTTATCAATATATATACCCACAGGATGTAGTAAGCTGTCCCTCGCTGACACAATAGGTCTACCAGGTGGCGCTATTAAGCTTTTATGCACCTTAGGTAATGTATACAATATTGGGCAGCGAGGGTGGTTCTGACAAAGAAATTCAAAAAGCGACTGTGTAATCCAGTTATTTGATAATGCCAATTGTAATAAAGAATCAACCTTGGATTTAAATGACCAAACCGGATCATGATCTAAAATTTTATAGACAGTAGTATCAGCTAGCTGGGAAAGAATTTCAGAACGATAATCACTGTAGTTCATAAGAACAATACCACCTCCTTTATCTGCCGGGCGAATTACTAATGAAGTATCATTTTGCAAGGTTATAATGGCTTGTGACTCAGCCTTTGTCAAATTTTTACTCATATGGCCTGGTCTTAAAGATAAAAGATCTACATCTTGATCAATGGCCTGCTTAAATAATTTAATTGCAGTATTTTGAATCGGCGGACAGTAATTACTTTTCAGTTTTAAATCCCCCAAATCTACATCATGGTTAGAATTTACACCAAAATGTTCCTTCAAATTAAGTAGCTTAATAGCGCCACCTGGTAGACCTATTGTGTCAGCGAGGAACAGCTTACTACATCCTGTGGGTATATATATTGATAAGCTACTACAACCAGTAGTTACTTCGACTAAATTGTATATACGTGACTCTCCTGATTTTTTATTTAGCATTAAAAGCCTCAAATTACCCATCGATGAACCGCTAATATTAGCAACTGTTGATGCTGCCAGTTTGTATACAAGCATTCCCCATTTAGAGGGTTTACAAGCAGTAGAAATGTCATTGTTGGAAAAGACTGATTTCATTGGTCCACCTATAAAATTTATTATTGAACTTTTAAACTTATGTTTGAGTTTGAATTACTTTCGATTTGAAAACAGTTTTTACCAACAAGTATCGGGGACGGCGATGGGGGCTCCAATGGCGCCCTCTTATGCCAACCTTTTTATGCACCAATTTGAATCAACTAACATTTTATCTAAATATGGCAGCAACATTTTGCTTTACAGACGCTTCATCGATGATATCATCATTATTTGGAGAGGTGATAGACACAGTTTCCTGTCTATGGTGGAAACACTTAATACGTGTCATGAGACCATTAAATTCACGGCCAAATGTGGCACTGAATTGGAGTTTTTAGATATTCATCTAAAGTTGAATGTACCGACCATTAACTTTTCACTCTATCGTAAGTCCACAGATAGAAATACATTATTACATGCGAGAAGTTGTCATGCACCTGCTTTAAAACGATCTCTGCCTTTTTCACAATTTTTACGAGTATTACGGAATAATTCAGAATCAACTATATGCGAGACTCAATTGTTGCAAATGAAAGACAGGTTTATACAACATGGATACTCTAGCAAGGACCTTGATAATGCCCTTTTAAAGGCTAGAAATAAAATTGATGTAGGGCTTATTGCTCAAAAAAATAATAATCCTTTAATTCTCTCAACTTGTTACAATACCTTGGCTCCCTCTATTAGCCAAGCTATTCGCAACAATTGGCGTATTATTAAAGCAGATGAAACTATTGGTAAATTGTGTCCAGAGCCGCCAATTATTGGATATAGAAGGGGCCAAAATCTTAGAGATTTGCTAGTTAAGAGCGATCCAGTGAAATGCTATACTCCAATAAACTTGTCCCCGATGTGGTTGCCGGCTAATAAAGCCGGATGCTTTAAGTGTCCCTCATGTCTGTCTTGCCGCCATATGACACCGGGCACAACATTTGTCCATCCACATACAGGACACAGGTTCAACATAAGACAACATATCACTTGTACCACAACACATGTTGTCTATTTAATCACGTGCCCTTGTGGGCTTTCATATGTCGGCAAGACAGACTTAACACTTAGATTACGGATGGATGGCCATAGATCGGCCATCAATACTGCTTTCCGTGACCAGAAAACCACCAAACCGGTGGCGAAGCATTTTTTGGAGATGGGGCACAGGTTGCCCACCTTTAAATATATTGCAATCGACCACATCCCTATGCCCAAACGAGGTGGCGATCGATCTCGCTTATTATTACAGCGGAAAACTTTTTGGATAAAAAAATTGGGGACAGTAACACCAGGGGGCTTGAACGAATATTGTTCGTTCAATTGTTTCCTTGAGAGACGTTGACCACAGGATACTTCATAATGTGTGTAATGTGAATATCTATATGTTTAAACTTAACTTGTGCCAGCATTTTTTGATATCTTTAGGTTGCTTCATTTTCCCTTGAATCTTGCTGAGGTGTATTACCTCGACAGGTGGGGAAATGAGGTCATTCCAGGGGAGGAGCAACAATGGTTTTAAATTTTGTATCTTTGTAACAATGTTTTTATATGGGTTTACATCTTGAGAAAGGTCCTAGACCATGGACCGAAACGTCGATGTATTTTAATGCTATATGATTATTAAATAGTGATTTTTGCAGGAGTGCGTGCAACAGCAGTATTTTCTATATTCTCCAATTGAGCACAGCACCCGCTACAACCGATATCTAATTAAACAAAGGAGAGCGTGTGCGGACCTCATTGAACATTTATATATATATATATATATATATATATGTATATAAACTTAGTCCAAATGGGTTCAGCACACCTCACGATAGAAAATGACCCAGGTGCTACTCTCATTAGCAGTATACAAAAATATCGAAGGAGCGAGGTGCACACCAGGAACCTTTGAAGGGTAAAAAAATCTTTTCTTTATTTATTACATCTTATAAAAACAGGTATATATATATATATATATATATATATATATATATATATATATATATATATATATATATATATATATATATACTAGAAATAACTAAATTTCACTGAAAAGAGCATGAAACTTAGTTGATGTACTTGAATGGATGCAAAAGCAGCCGTCACTGCATAGAAACAAAACTGTTGTTTATTTTCCCAAATGTTGATATGTATTTGTCATGTGCAAAAAATAACTCTTGCAGACATAGGATTATTGCAACATCTGTAAGCTTCTTTTGTAACAGGTTTACAGAGCAATGCACTGATCATGTAATATATAATCAAGCTAGTTTAAACCAATGATACTGGACTGTATACCACATCATTAATCATTTTAATGTTTGCCTCCTAATGTAATTGTTAGGCATAGGGTGCCTAGTTAGGAGGCTGTTTTTAGAACACATCACAAGTGCCAAGCAAGGCAGATGGTTTTGCTCCATCATTAAGTGATCTCTGTGACTCCCAGACTTTAAACAAGACAGGCCTGCGTTACTATTGGGATCTTCACCGTGTGCCTTTTGAGCTGCTAAAGTGACGATGAATCTTCCCATAGTGCAAGCGTAGAGTTATACCGAGAAGCTTTGTTCCATAGAAAAACATGAGCTTGTTGTATACTATACTGCACAACGACTGAAGCAAGGAGTCATATTCCAACGCTATTGCATTTGATATATTGTATAATCACTTGGCAGAACTAAGCAAGATCCAGAGGCCATTCTTTTGTCTATGAAATAAATATTTGCTCTGGGAAAAAAGGATATCTCCAACTATCATTGGTATGAACATGCAGATCATAATGCTTCTAGGCCAATTCTAGGCCAGCTTTTTCAATGCATTTTCACAATTATGACATGGACCCTGCAACTAAGTGTCATGGGGACATTGGAAAGATCCAGAGTAAACAAAATGCTATGGAAATATATTCGTCGTTGCACCTACTGCGGTTTTTTCTGTGTTTTTTCCAGAGCAACTTCAGACGGAAATTATTTGCTGTTGAATTTCGGCCTTGTGCTTTTAGATGGTAATGGAACTCCTCAGTGACTTATAATATACTTATATTTTACAATAGGGGATACATTTAAACTACATATGTTGTTACAAATCTAATACAGGTATGGGACCTTTTTAACTAGAATGCTGGCAATTTCTGGATAATGGATCTTTCCATTATTTGGGTCTTCATACCTTAAATCTACTAGAAAATCATTTAAACATTAAATAAACCCAACCGGCTGGTTTTGCTTCCAAAAAGATTTAATTATAGCTTAGTTGGGATCAAGTACAAGATACTGTTTTATTGTTAAAGAGAAAAAGCAAATCATTTTGAAAAATTTGGATATTTGGATAAAATGGCCTCTATGGGAGAAAGCCTTTCTGTAAATCGGAGCATTCTGGATAACGGGTTTCCGGATAACGGATCCCATACCTGTACTGTGCAAAACTTTAGCCATACAAACTAATAATATGATACAGATACTTAAAGGGCACCTTTTGGGCGAAAATATGTTCCCCAACCAAAGGTGTGTGCTCTATTACCCCCAACCGGAGTGCTGCTTCTATTGGCCCATACCTTTGATTGGGTAAAATATTTTTGCCCAACAGGTGCCCTTTATGACATCTAGTAACCTGTTAACTATTTTAAGTTACAACAATATATTTAACTCTACCTCTACTTATAGCTTATAGGGATTGTGTACCATTCAGAACAAATACAGACTAAAATGTTGCTATGCAATGTATGTAAACGTTTTCAGCAGATCAGTGGAATACAATTTCTTTCCCACTCCTTTTTCTCTTTATCGAGTCAGTCGTTCTGCTTACATTGGCCTCAGTGATGACAATAACCAGAGCAGCCAACTGGTTACCAGTGCACTTTTTATTGTTGTGGGACAGAGGAAAGTTTTCTTTACGGATGTGTGAAAAGGCAAACTCTGGCCCTACCGGACCAACAACAGTTTTATTAATTAAGAATAATTACGTTATTAGGTGTGGGGGTCTTCACAATGGTAAGCATTGTCTTGCAGTGCTGGGATTCTAGGTTCACTTCCAGCCAGGGGAGTTATCTGCAAGATGTTTGGTACAATTTAAAATATATCTTCCCACAGAAGCTTAGCAAAACTCATAGGAACAATAATGCTAAAAGTGCTTGGCCACAATATGGAACTTACTATAAACACTATTGCCAAAAAGACCTCTCCATGTGCGGGCATTTTCTAACTGTGCCTTAAAAGGGTTGTTCATCTTTAAATTAATTTTAAATTCAATGTAGCAAGGGATATTTTGAGATAATTTGCAGTTGATTTTCATTTTTTATTACTTGTGGTTTTTGAGTTATTTAGCTTTGTATTCTGCAACTCTCCAGTTTGCAATTTCAGCAACCTGGTTGCTAGGGTCTATATTACCCTAGCAACAATGCATTGATTTGAACGAGAGACTGGCATATGAATAGGATGGGGCCCACATAGGCACATGAGTAATTAAAAGTAGCAATAACAATACATTTATAGTTTTACAGAGCCTTTGTTTTTGGATGGGGGCAGTGACCCCCATTTGAAAGCTGGAAAGAGTCAGAAGTGGAAGGCAAATAATTAAAAAACTATAAAAAAAAATTATAAAAAGTTGCTTAGAAATGGGCATTCTATAACATACTAAAAGTTAATGTAAAAGTGACCCATCCCTTTAATGAAAGTTTCATTCTTTCTGGACAAGACACTCAAAAATATAGAGCCTTATACCAATCTTCTACTGTCCTTAATTATCTTTATTTATGTCTATTGGTTGCTAGGATTTTGATTAGGAGATGTTCTCTTATCTGGACACACTTCCATAACTGAGATGCTTTACTTTGTTGCTAACATGTTACCAAGCAACCTCTATCATTCCACAGAAAGATACCACTAACCAGTAAATGCTGTCTGTTGATTGTTTGCTACAGGTAAGTAGACCTGTGGCAAACCTTGCACCTTTTATACATAACCCCATTAGATGCTTCTTAGAGCACAATAAGGCATGCAGTCGGCGAAATTGGAATTCTGCCTTCCAGTCGTCATAAGAAAATTATGGCTTCTGCATTATCACTAAATTCTGGAGAATAAAAAGGATAAAAGAGCTGCAACATGCTGAAGTGAAGTGCACCATTACATATATATATATATATATATATATTGTGCGCCGCATTTTCAATCGATTAGTACGATACGTAGTGGCAGGTAAAATAACATCTCACATTTTAGGCAGATTTTTCCACCTAAAACCTGTTGAGATTTAAAAAAAAAAACACAACTTTTTTTATTCAGCCATGATGTTTAAAAAAGTTGTGTTTTTTTTTTTGCACCATTTAATATACCTGCCCCTACATCTGGTTTTAGAGCAGATTCAAGTGGATGGACAGCAAAGGGAGTATGGGCAGATGTTACTGAGGCATGGCCAGGTGAACAGTCCCCAGCACCAACCATCTGGGTTTATTCAGGGCCTGTCTGGGGCCTGTACAGAGAAATAACCTTTATTTATGGTAGGACAACTATTTCCTTGAATTAAGCACAATTTTGCAGGAAAAACAAAGGCTACTGCAAGCCTCTTTTCTCTAGAAAATGTATCTAAAGCATTGTTAAAGGAAGCGTTTGTCTGTTTAATTCCCAAAAGCCACTTACAATAATACTTATCTCTCTGCCATTTAAAACTAAATCTCAACAAAGATCGCCTATTTATCTAATTGCTGTGTAAAAAACAGTACGCAAGCTGTGTATGAAATTTCAGTCCAAAAGTAACATTTCTATTGGAAAAAAAACAGTGCCCAGTTGACAATTCATCATCCATTGCAGTTTTTTTTACACATTTTTTACTACCAGAATTTTCTTGTCGCATTAATCTCTCCAATTGCCATGAATGATTTACACCATAAACATAACAGATACAAATAACAGAGTTTAAATCTGGCAGTGTAAAAGAAAATAGCCATCTTTATCAAGATAAAATTATTTTACACCGCATAAATAGGCTTTCAGCTTTCAGTTCCTAAAATATCCCTAGGCCATTGTAGCCCTTTAGCAATGAAGATGCTGCCAGCAGCCCCCATCTTTTTTTTGGGGCAATGGGCCATGGCATTAGTAGTCCAGATAACTGACATTCCTTGATTTCTCTTGAAAGCAGTACAGAATGGATGTGGGAGCCCCACTGCAATGTTGACTTCCTATTTATCCATAAATGCATACCTTCCAACTGTCCCGTTTTTCACGGGACAGTCTGTATTTTGACAGTTCAACCCACAGTCCCAGATTGTTACTGAAATGTCCCGAGTTTCTCTTTGATCTCCTGCATTGAAGTTTCAAAACATAATTGACTTTTGGGAGAGAGCCCAGAATATGTGGCAAGTGCACTTAGATACAATTAAGCAAAAAAAAAAACAATTGTAACCACTTAAGAAAAGCAGTTCTCTTAGGGAAACTGTGACTTGCAGCTTAAAGGACAATTCACTTTCATTAGCAAAACTGTAATAACACAGAAAAAACACAGAAATGTGTTCAAACTTTCATAATCTGCCAAATTTTGTAAAATGAACATTATAATTTGGGGGTTTGGCCACATAATGGGCGTGGCCAATAAATTTTGCTGCGCTACACGCACCAAATTTTTTTTGTCCCTTTTTCTATTTCCATAATGCTGGGAGGAATACTAAGTGGTCTAAGAAGATTGGGGGTGGGGCATACAATTCTCTGGTTCGTTTTATCTGTAATGTTGGCA